>NC_067398.1:252989029-253316029 GCF_016432865.1 Antechinus flavipes
GTCTTGCCTCACACATTGGATTTAAGTGAGGCAAACTGAGAAGAAAATTGAAGAGGCTTATGGGTAGTCTATTTTGAAAAGCAAATATATGTCACTCCCTCCTCTTCCCATCATCCCCCCCAACTCAGCATCTTTTAATTCTCACTTTACACACAGTTTTAAGAAGCTTAGATAGTTGGTTTTCCAAACCATAGCAAATTTAGAAGTCTATTAAAATAAGGATTTTATAGGCAGGTCCATCAGTAGCAATGAGAGAAGAGACAGCCAAAGTAGTGTTTCTACTCTACTCCCATAGAGGTGCACGTAAGGCAAAGATCAATCACTTAGACAGCATGGCTTGAAAATGATGACTATATTGACTAAATACCTCCTTACAACCTGGTCAGCAGACCTTTCCTCTTTTCTGGATGTTCAAATGTTTTGATTTCTTCCTCTTTCTTTGTGAGAGGCATTGAGCCTTTAGTATGCCAGATCTACTTCAGATTCATGGAAAACTTAGTCTCTTACCTGCTTAACATTTCTTTTTATCCTTGTATGTTGATCTGAGGGTAGCACTTTCTAGGGTATATTTAATTTAAACGTTAAACATGTGGTTTAATGATTGCAAGTTGATTGCACATTTAAATATAGAGCACTGTTATTTCTCTTCATCTGTGGAAAATCATATAATGCCTCAGGCCTTCTAACCACCACCAATCTCCACCTCTCTGCCCCCCCCCCCCCAGACTCCCCAAGGGTAATGCCCTTGTTGTTTGTGCATTGTTCTTGTTGGAGCTAAGATTATACTTCTAGTTCAAACATTTATATGTAAATAGAAAGAAAGAAAAAGAAGAGATTTACTACAGTGTTCAGTACATTTCTCAACATGACAACAGCATTTCTTCCTCTAGTTTTTTGTTTTGATTCCTGAGCATGCTCCTGGCAGAGGTTAGTATGAACAGGTGCACTATGATTGTCTCTCAGTATATTGCCTCTGTTTTGTTTTGGCAAGACCTTTTGGTAAATGACATTCCCCTTAGTGAGAAGAGGGTCCCTTGGCTCCATTTATTTAACATGAAAATGGAAGTTAGATTTGGTGTTTATACTGTCTATATCTTAAGGGATCTGTTTGGGGTGGTCTTTGATTTTGGTTCTGTTTTCTTTTCTCTTCCTTCATTTGGCTCTTATTAGTGGTTCTACAAAACTTTAGAGGGCACATATTTTCACTAATTGAGTGACTAAATAAAGAGCAAGTAAGAGAAATAGAGTCTTCTCTATTTTTCCTCTAATTGAGGAAATATCCCTGAAGCCATTTTGTTAGCTAAACTTTGGCCAGGCTTTCTCTATGGATTTCTTTACCTTTAATACAGCCCTAAGAGACTTTGCAGATCAGTCCCTAAGGAAAAACATGAGGCATCATGGTCAACCATTTAATATTAGACCATTTTCATAACTAAGAAAAGAATTTGTTAAAAAGTATTGGAATTGGTTGTGTTTTCCCTTTGAAAGTTTACCTTATCTTCAGTGATATAGTTTCTACTAACCCCAGTATGTCTCATTTTCCCATTAACAAGCCAGTGGGAAAATAACTTGAGCCTGGGGTGAATAAGTATATATGGAACTTTATTGCTACTAGTGTGCAGTTAGGAAAATGGACTACTCAGTTCAGAGCTCAACAGAATCTAACAAGCCAGTGCTACCTTCAGTATTTATTTAATCACATTCAAGAGAGCAATCAGCCATTTGACTGCAGGAAGACTGACTGGTTTTCATAAATTTAAACATTTTTCATAATGTCTTTGGATCAGAAAAGCAAAGATTTCTCATCACAAAAATAGTTTATAAATTTAGGATGCTAATCTATAAATTTATATCTAGTTATCAGTATTTCAAGATGGCATCAGCAATTATCAATATCTCAAGATGGTATTAGCAGTCCATTTAGAATTCTGGCCTGATTCTTCCGTTGCGAGGAATTCTTAAAAATGTATTGTGACCACCTGTATGCAGTTTCATTTTGAATCTCTCCTAGGCTGGCCTACTCAAGAAGCTTAATCTGGGAAAGGGGTATGGGGAAGAGGCCAGAAAATTTAAGAACTGGTATCTCATGCCTGGTGGGAAAAAAGGAGGTATAAACCCCAGGGCACTTACATTGTATAAAATTGAGAGACAGTATGTTTTCCCGGGGGTGAGGCCATTGGAGAGGGAAGAGGATTTATAAACTCATGCTTAAGTCTTTTGTGGTTTTTATCAAGTTAAATAAAATGATCCAAAGAGAAATTTGTGAAATCATTCAATTGTGAGTACTTACTAATTGGCTATTGCCTGACTGAAAGTCATCCCCCAAATTAAATCTAATTCATGTAAACCCAGAACCTCCAGGGCTCTCAGACTAGGGCTCTCTGAGCCAATGATCTCCAGTACTTTTATGTTAGTATATTTTGTTAGACTATGAATCACTTAATCAACAAATATTTATTAAGCCCCTAGTATGTATCTGGTACTGTGCTTAAGTGCTGGGGAAACAAAACATGATAAAAGAAAGTCCCTGCTCTCCAAGAGCCTACAATCTAATGGAAGAGGCAACATGCAAATAAATATATACAAAACAAGCTGAGGATGAATAGAAAATAATTAAGAGAAAAAGCATTGAAATTTAGAGGGGTTGGGAAAAGGCTCCAGGTTCTCTTGGTTAATAATGATTGCAAATGAGCTCCATATTCATGGAAACATGAATACTACTTTCACCACTATTATTGTCACAGAGCTGAACAGGATCATCAATATTGTCCTTGAGATATCTGATGGAATTCGAGAGTGAGGAGGGGAGTGCACACTATTCTTTTCCTTGAAGATTCTGGCTGAAAGCTGATGAGCTGCTCATCAAAGCCTTTTGTTCTTGGTGTTTTGTCCATGAACTTAGCTGATGCAGCACACCAATTGTTTAGTTTTCCTTGGCACATTTTCATTTCTACTCCTATAGATGAGCCCTGATAGCTTGGAAAAAAAGGTACTCAGCTTGCTTCTTAGTATCTTTTTGCTACTTTTAGCTCCAGGTTCTTTAGTCAGCATCCTTCTTTTTCGGAGTGAATCCTACTCTTTATTTTGTTGAGCAGTAGCTACACCTGGTAGCAATCAGTCAAACCTTAGAGCATTTCAGACTTTCTAAGTATCTGAACTATTAGAATTTCAAGGTCAGCAGAGTTCCTATGAGAAAGAACCTCAGAAAGTCATGTTGAAGGTCAACTTCACTGCCTTCTTCCTCCCCTTCAGATACTGAAGTCTTAACTACAATATTTTCTTAAGGCCCTATTTCTGGTTCTAGCAGAATTTCCCACAGCTGTGGAGACTGTAGGTTTCAATAGTGTTTTCAGTACAGAAACTTTAGTACCATCTCTCCTTTAGATGAAATTGTATCTTCATGACAGATACACTGGCTAGATAAAATGGTGTATTTTCATTTGTAGGAAATTTTATCTGGGTGTTTCTCTCCCTTGGTATAGTGGGAAGCAATTGAACCAAAAATTAGAAGATTGAGATTGTTTTTTCTCTCTTTTTAATGTATTTATTTATGTGAAGCAAATATAAAATAGGGGGAAAAGAAAATGGGAGAAAAACAAAAAAAATAAGAGAAGATTCAAAATTTCTAACAATAAATTTCCATTTCAAGAAAGTGTACATAATAATAGAATACATCGTATTTAGAGTAGTCCATCTTTTCTTTGATTCCTTGAAGGTTTTCTGTGTTTTTTGACTCTACACTTTTTATTTTATTCTTTTTTGCCCTTTTTTTCCTCCCTCCTACCTCTCCCAAGCGGGTTATACTTTAGCACAGATATATATTTTATGTGTGTGTATATGTATGTGCACACACATATACATACACACATATACATAGAGACCTATCATACAAATATATACACATTCATATACATTTATGTAAAGTTATACTATGCTTGTTTGATATCTGTTTCTCTGAAAGTGGATAATTTTGTCCTTTATATGTCCAAATCTTTCCATGTTTTTCTAACTTTGCCAACTCATCATTTTCTATGGCAGAGCAATATTCCGATCTTATATAATCCATTTGTTTTGAATAGTCTAAAACAACATTAAGATGGTGGAAAGTCAATAGATTGTGCTCAGAGAAGGGAATTTCAGAATTCTTTTTTTTTTTTTTTTTTACATTTAATATTTTTATTTTCCCAATTACATGTAAAACAATTTTTTTATATTTTTTTAAACTTGTGGATTATTTCTAACAGCTTTTTTTATGATAGCTTTTTATTTACAAGATATATGCATGGGTAATTTTTCAGCATTGACAGTTGCAAAACCTTTTATTCCAATTTTTCCCCTCCTTCTCCCCATCCCTCCCTCAGATGGCAGGTTGACCAATATATTTACATTTGTTTTTAAAACTTTTAGTTCCAGGTTCTCTCCAGTTCTCCCCTTTAAGAAGGCACATGTGCAATTATGTAAAATATTTTCATAAAAGTCATACTGTAAAAGAAAACAAAATCTCCCTCCCCCCAAAAAAAAACCTTCAAGAAAAATAGTTATTAAAAAAAAAAAAACAATATTAAGATGGCTGACCTATAGTTTCCTTAGTTTTTCTTTTTTTATTGACTCTAGTTTAATTTAACTTTGTCTGAAATCAATGAGTACTCCTTTTTTTCCTAATAAATTCTACTCCTGATCATTATTATGCTTGCATATATTTCTTATTTCCTATCCTTGCTGATGCTTATTATATTGCTATCATTTAACTTCCTTTTCCCCCTTCCCTTATTTTCTCTCTCCACTTTTCCTGTTCCTCTTTTCCTATTTTCTTTTAATCTGCATACCCTTCTATATCCTGCCTTTTCTTATTTCCTCCCCTCTTGTTTCTTTATAAATTTTGAAGAGTTTCATACTTCTCCAGATATCTATCTGTCTATCTGTCTGTATATATGTATCGTTCCCTCTTTAAACTGTTCCCAGTGTGAGCAGAATTTCAGAACTACCAGCCATCCTCTCCCATCTAACTCCTCTGTGTCAGTTTTTACTATTCTACCTCATTTATATGATTATTATTACTGTTTTTGCCTTTTCCTACACTGTATTGCTTTTTAGAGTCACATTATACTCAGCTCTACTTTTGAATCACCTAATTACTAATGACAAACTTAGACATATGGTTTACATTTCTACATATAAAACATTAACAGCTTGTCCTTATTGAGTCCCTTGAAATTAGTCTGATGTTTATGTTTCTTATATATCAAATTTTCTATTAAGTTTGGGTTTTTGGTAACAAATTCCCGAAAATCTGGCAATTTGTTGGATATTGTTTTGTTGTTATTGTTATTCAGGATTATGGTTAATTTTGCTAGATATGATATTTTCAGCCTCAGTCCTATTTCTTCTGATCTTCGATATATAGTATTTGACCTGTGAGCTTTTGTTATGTCTGTTGTAAGATCTTGTGTGATTATAATTGCTGTTCCAGCATATTTGAATTGTTTTCTGTTATTGCTTATAAAATTCTCTCTTCTGTCTAGGGTTTTCAAAATTTAGCAGTCTAGGTTTTCCTTTCTGGAGGCAGCCTTAGTTTCAGTTCAAAGTAACAATCACCTCAAATACAGTCAGCTGATAAAATCCAAACGTTTATTTTCTCCTTCCAGGTCTTATCTCTTTCCTTGGGCCCGGTTAGCTTTCTTAGAGGCCTCTCTCCCTCCTTGGTTCTAAGAGCTCTTGCAGCTTGTCTTTTAGCTCCTCCAGCTTCTGCCGCTAGCTCAACTCCGATTCGTGACTTCTCAATCTCCAACTGACGCTACCCTCCCAATCTTTTTCAACTGAATTCTTCTGACTGAGCTCAGCTGTTTTTATGCTCTTTTAGAGGTATTTCAGCTGGTGGATCTCTTTCAGCTGGTGATTGGTCGATTTTTTTTTTTTTTATACTTTAGGACAATTTTTAAAAATTATTTCTTGTTTTATTATATCAAGATTCCTTTTTTTTTTCTTGATCATAGCTTTCAGGTGGTCCAATTAGTCTTAAAGTTTCTTTTCTTTATCTGTTCTCCAGATTGGTTGTTTTTCTTTTGAGATCTCACATTCTCTCCTATTTTTTTCATATTAAAATTTTTGTTTTATTATTTTTTGGTCTCTTGAGTTAGCTTCCTCTTGTCCAATTCTAATTTTCAAAGTCTCATTTTTTTTCTCCTTAAGACTTTGGATCTCCTTTTTTAGTTAATTGACTTTCCTTTCATAATCTTTTTTCTTTTTTCTTAAGTTTTTGTTTTTTAATGTGAAGTTTTCCCTCAGTCTCTCTCATTTCATTTTTAAAGTCTTTTTTGAGTTCATATATTAATTCATTTTTGAGTAGGTCACTGTTAGAATCCTAGTGTTAACTCAGTGGAATTGATACAATGCTTATTGGTTCACACATTAGAGCAAATCCTTACAAGGTGTTAAGTCACTAGTATAGATAGAAACAATGCTTAAGTTAAACACCTTTGAGAGTTCATACATTAGCTCACACATTAGTTCACATGTTTGGGAGATTTCAGGGTTCAATATGAGATATCCAAATTCACACCTCCTATAATCCCACTCTCAGAGGAGGAGTCAACCTTTGATTTTACATCTCTTGGTTTATGCCTTGGGTTACAAGGCTCTTAACTGGTTTCTTTCTTTTTTCTTTTTCTTCTTCTTTTTTTTTTTTAAATAACTTTTTATTGACAGAACCCATGCCAGGGTAATTTTTTACACCATTATCCCTTGCACTCACTTCTGTTCCGATTTTCCCCCTCCCTCCTTCTACCTCCCTCCCCCAGATGGCAAGCAGTCCTTTACATGTTGAATAGGTTACAGTATATCCCAGATACAATATATGTGTGCAGAACCGAACAGTTCTCTTGTTGCACAGGGAGAATTGGATTCAGAAGGTAGAAGTAACCCGGGAAGAAAAACAGAAATGCAAGCAGTTTATATTCATTTCCCAGTGTTCTTTCTTTGGGTGTAGCTGCTTCTGTCCATCTTTGATCAATTGAAACTGAATTAGCGCTTCAAAGAGATCCACTTCCATCAGAATACATCCTCAAACAGTACCATTGTTGAGGTATATAATGATCTCCTGGTTCTGCTCATTTCACTTAGTATCAGTTCATGTAAGTCTCGCCAATCCTCTCTGTATTCATCCTGCTGGTCATTCCTTACAGAACAATAATATTCCATAACGTTCATATACCACAATTTATTCAACTATTCTCCAATTGATGGGCATCCATTCATTTTCCAGTTTCTGGCCACTACAAACAGGGCTTCCACAAACATTCATGCACTTACAGGTCCCTTTCCCTTCTTTAGTATTTCTTTGGGGTATAAGTCCAGTAGAAACACTGCTGGATCAAAGGGTATGCACAGTTTGATAACTTTTTGAGCATAGATCCAAATTTCTCTCCAGAATGGCTGGATGTGTTCACATTTCCACCAACAATGTATCAGTGTCCCCGTTTTCCCACATCCCCTCCAACATTCCGCATTATCTTTCCCTGTCATTCTAGCCAATCTGACAGGTGTGTAGTGGTATCTCAGAGTTGTCTTAATTTGCATTTCTCTGATTAATAATGATTTGGAGCATATTTTCATATGTCTATAAATAGTTTCAATTTCTTTGTCTGAGAATTGTCTATTCATATCCTTTGACCATTTATCAATTGGAGAATGGTTTGATTTCTTATAAATTAGAGTCAATTTGCTATATATTTTGGAAATGGGGCCTTTATCAGAACCTTTGATTGTAAAAATTCTTAACTGGTTTCATGGAAACCAGTTTGAGAGGTACTTGTACGTCACACAGGCCAAATCTCCTTCCTGGTATCTTTCTTCAGATCTCTTATTGTCCCAGGAGGACTGCTGCTCTGCCCAAACTCCTATTTGTTTTTTGTTGCTCAGTGTTCACCCTGCATTGCAGTTTTGTCTTGTTTGTGGGGGAAATCTAGAGAGCTTAGAATTTTTTTTACCTACTCTAGTATCGTCCCAGAATTCTCTCTAAGGTTGTTTACTTATTGGCTAGAAATGATAGACTGGAAAAAGAAATGGATTTAGAGTTTTAAGGGATACATGTGTTTAAATCTTGTTTCTACCAGTCATTACCCCTATGATCCAGACTTGTCTGGACGTCTGTTCCCTCATCTGTAAGAGGAAGGAATTAGGCTGGCCATGTCAAAGTTCTCCATTTCTAAATCATACAATCCTTTGATTAATTGCTGATGGCAGCATTGGGATTCAATGGCAACATCATAGACTCAGAAATCTTTTAGATGGTTGTTACCCAAGGTGAGTAATGACATAGGACTAAATGCTAATAAAAGATGTTAATCTCACGTATTTGTTCTGTGATTCCACCTATTTGTGTTTCCTAGAGGAGACTAGGCTGTTTAAAGAAAGTATCACAAGACTCTAAAATTTAGTCTTTACTTGCCAACTTCTTCAATAAGCACTTTATTCCTCTCTAGGGTAATATAAAACATGGTTAAATCTCACTGCTAATTAGGCCAAGGTTGAAGGTTTGATCCTTTTATAGTCAAGTTAACTTTGCTCTTTGTGGGAGTGAAGGGATGGGGGACTGTTTCACAACAATAGAATATACCCTTCTATATTTATAAATGGTTATAAGAGGGACCCATCACAAATACTGTAGAAAACTTCTCCAGACATGGGCCTTTCTGATAATTTATTCATAGTCTCATCTTTGTATTTGCAAAACAGCATACATACAGGTAATTGCTGGTATACAAAAAAGCAACATCTTTGCCAATTCTAGATACTATTTAGTTACACTCATATTGCGACTCCTAAATTTTATATATTTCCCCATTCTTCTTATGAGATATGACTTTTTTCCTGCCTTTTTATATCTGTTCACTAATATTTAAAATAGCTTTCACTCTGTCATCCAGGAGAGTCCAAGGGAATTCAGAGCTTGCTGAATGAAAAAAAAACCCCAACAAATAGCTCATCAGAAATGTGGATCAGTTACTAGCATAAGCCAATAATAATAAAATAGCAGGCATTCAACAAGAATTTATTAAGCCCTATTATGTGATGGGCCTTAGAATCCCAAAATAAAACCGATCCATTCCACAAATTGCTTGTGACCTTGTGACCTTTCCCTTTTGGGGAACATTTGTGTAGTGTTTTAAGAATTACAAAGCCATTTTTCATTTTCTCACTCAATGTCTACAGTTGTTCTCTGAGATAAAAATACTGTTTTACAGATGAGAAAAGTGAAGTCCAAAGAAGTGCAAGGTTATTCAAATGGTTGATGTTAGAATTTAAACCAAGTTCATGAATCTGAGACAGGAGCCTTTGAGTTTTTTCACATTCTGAACCACTCTCCTTGAACTTAGTGCTTCATCAGCTTCTCCACTGGAAATGACCAAGCAGAAGTTGGTTCCCTATCTAACTATATATACTCTTCAAGGAATTTTTGCAACTGGTTTGAATGTTGCACAAACCAGTTATCTCAATCTCAGCTACTTTATCCTTTTAGTAGCTTATATTATAGCAGTTCTTTTGTTCAAGTAAACATATAATCCAATTGATCGTACTAATAAATTAGTGATATAGACTTAAAACATACATGAAATTTGAGTTTCAGATCCCTGGACTAGATGAGGTCTCTTGAAACTGATAAGTGCTTTATTTTCCATTAAAAGGCTCCCCCAATGCCTTATTTTGGCCTAGACCTGATCCTGAGTTCTTGAAGGCTATGCTAGTCACATACCAATTTTGCTGGATCATCCCAAGAATCAAAAGTTTCAGATGTGGGCTTGCAGTGATAGCCAAAGATCATCTGAGCCATGTATGGAGAGAAAAATTCCCCCTCTCCCCCCCAGCTGTTGCTACTCACAAAGTAAGTCTATTGAAGCATGTATGAATTTTAAAGTACTATGATCAGGCACACTGAAGAAGTAATAAATTCCCTCAGTACTGATTTGTTGTCGAGTCATTTTCAGTCTTCTCCTGTTCTTTGGGACCTCATTTGGGGTTTTCTTTACAAAGATACTGGAATGGTTTGCCATTTCCTTTTCCAGCTCATTTTACAGATGAAGAAACTGTGGCAAACAGGATTAAATGATTTGTCTAAGATCACACAGCTAGTAAGTGGTCACACTTTAACTTAGGTTTTCCTGACTTCAGGCTCGGTGCTCTATCTTCTGTGCCACCTAACTGCTCTCTCAGTATTTATAGGACATTCTTCGAAGAATGATGCCATAACAATTTTGAAATGATTTAAATCAACAGTTAAGTGTTAGTGGATGAGGGCAGCCTCCTTGTTTGTCCCTGCCCTCTGCCCCAAGAGGACTTGTGCCAGTGGAGTGGTTGGTATTTCATAGGATTGGTGGATGTTTGCAGCAATATCAAGAAGATCTAGGATGGGAAAGAAGTTCTCATGGAATGAATGAGGCCTGAAGATTGGTGATCTGGATCAGAAAAAAGTATATGTGAATGACAGGGGACCAATACTGTACAGCTGAGTAGGCCTAGGAAGAATAAGTAGCTCCTAGCCTAAAGAAAAAAAGATGATGCTTTTTCCTATTTAAGATGGAAAAGGAGACTTTATTGGCCCTTGTTAGTGTACTCTCTCATGGGTCGAAAGGATCATTACAGTTTTTCCTGCATTGCCAGGAAGAAGGTACCCAATATTATTCTTGTTTAATGTCAGAGCTGTAAGTGATCTAAGAAATAGTCTGGTGGTGCTTCTTCCTGTGGAACTGAATTCCAGGTTCTAGGAATCAAGATGGACCTTTTCTTAGTCACTGCCAAACTAGTGTCTATCATTTTTGAGTCCCAATTCAAGGTCTTATTTAAATACTTATTATTTCAAAAAATAGAGTTTAAACATTAAGCCTATCTTTCCCCAAACTCTAAATATTGACTCATTGTTTCTTTTATGCCATCTAATAGCAGAGATAAATAAGGATTTCTAGAGTTTAATGGAGTTTCCCCTTCTCCCCCCCTAGGTTTTTAAAACCAGGTGGATTTGATTAGGTTCATATGATTTCTCTTCATCCTATTGGATTTTTTTCAGAGGTTTCTGGCAAGCCACAGAGATACAAGTGAATCCCCATACACTATCACCAACCTTGCATTTAAAAGCAGGCAATGGAAAGGATATGCTTTAGAAGAGAAAATACAGGAAAGAGTCAGAGGACATAGCTTTCTCTCTGAGCCCAGTGGTTTTAATTTTTTTCCAAGTGACATGAATTAGAAAGAAAAATGGGAATGAACAAAATGATGTTTGCAGATCAAATTGATCTAAAAAGAGGAAAGCATCTCTCATCTCTAACAGTGCACATTTATCTTTAAAGTGAGAACAAGTGCTCTCTTCTACTTCTGCCTGCTCTGTACGGGAACCCTGACTCACTGCAGTTTGAATGTATAAAGTAAATGCCATCAGGATGTAGATTGAATTTTGGGCAGGTTGGACTTGAGGGCTGTCTGATCATCTCTATGTCAGTCTTTTAAAATATAATTAAGAAGCACTGAAGTACCTTGGGCTGCAATGGGGATGACTTACAAAGACATCTCTTAGCAAGACCGCCTCCCCCCCATCTTGATGCCTCTCTTTTCTTCCTTATGATTTTGAAACAAAACATAGAATAGGTGCTTTAAGCCCAGGTCACGCAGCTGCTATGTAAAACTGAAATGCGGAGAGCTTTCCCAAGCTTACAGTATGTTCCTGGGCCTCAGTTTCTTTAGTAACAAGATGAAAGCGTCCATTTTAGCTCTGGTTCTGGTACCAAAGCCAACAGGCTCGTGCTGTTTCTACTAATGTATCATTCAGCTTTACAGTGAGAGGGCTCACTCCTTGCAGTAAGCACTCTGTAAGGGGATCCAAAGAGCATCTGTCACTTCTACAGTCTCATTCTTTTTCAGATAGGAGATGTATGTGAACATTAGTCACAACTGTGAAGTGAACTAACTTGTAAAGGAGAGAGAAAGAAAGAAAGCTCCTAGCAGTGTTATAGCTAAACGATCCCTCCCAACATTCTCTCTCTGTCTGTTCTCATCCCCACATTTTACAGAGGAGGACACTAAGTCTCAGAGAGGTTCACATCAATTTGCCTGGGACACAACTGCAGAGTGCCAGAGCTGGAACAGTAATCTCATATCGATTACCATTTAGTGCTGAGTACTACATAGTGCTCTTTGAGGGAAAGGAGAAAGAGTAGAAAAGAATAAAAAATGAAAGAGCACGTACATAAGCATATTAAATTCTGCTCATTATGTTGGGATCATTTCTCCTGACTGTTCCAGACAAATGGATGAAAAGGGATATTGTAGTTGTTGCATTTACTGACTATCCGGAGCTCTATTTTTGAAAGAGTTTCCCCCCTTATAACTCAATACAGTGATTTTTAAACCTAATCTGAACACCACTAGAGGGCACAAAATAGTCACAAGGCCTTTAACCTTTATCTTTTTCTTTTTCTTTCTATGAAGAATTGTTAGAAAGAAGGGAAAAGTGAAGGGGGTGGGTGGGAGGACTGGAAAAAGAGATATATGCAGAAGTGAGACATTTCCTCTGCCTTTGGGAGACTAAAAAGCAAACAGTGGAGAGGTTTTGAAAATGCTGTCACCAATTCCCTTGAATGTCTCTCAGGCCTTCTTGGTTGGTATGGAGTTACCTGGGACTGTGTTTGTGTAGCCTTCCCCAGTAAATCAGAGCCAAGAGGCCAAGAAGCTGTGGTCAGCAGGCCTGTTGCTGTCTAGCCAGCAGACTGGCAGTGTTACATGCTAGCAGTGTCACTCTATACACACACAGTGTTTAGTCTCTTTCCAATAGTGCAGACAAATTCTGTTTTCATATTTATAAAGTAAGAGGCTCTGTTTTCTTCTAGAAAGAGCTCTGAGTCCACGTTAACTGGCTGTGTGACTTTGGACTAGTCACCTTCTCTCTCCTCATCCTCCCCATCTGGAACTTGGGATTAATTTCACTTCTGCCCACCTCATGGATCTGCAGTGAGGATAAGATGTTCCTCTTGGTTTTCCTCTTCCTTTTTATTAGAGAATTGTAACATTCGCTGAGATACTGAACCTCCAAACTTCAGCAGTAGCATTTTTAACTCTGCCTTTTCTCCACAACTAGCTGTTATGAAATCCTATCAGGTCCACTTCCATGTTCTCTCCCCTATTTTTCTCCCTCTTTCTACCTTCACTGCTACCACCCTAGGTCAAGCCCTCCTTAGCTCTTACCTGGACTATTATTAGTAGCTTTCTAACTGTTTCCCCAGCTTCCAGTCTTAGCTTCCCCAAAATTAATCCTCTCCACACACATCCATCCACCCAACTAACCCCCCACATCTTCCTAAATGCAAAGGTCAGATCATAATTATTATCATCAACATTATTATCATTTATCTGTTTTACAACCTTCAGTGGCTCTTCACAGCTTGCTTGCCAAATAAAAGAGATCCTTCACAATTGGAATCCAACTTTTCTCAAACTTATTCCATTCTGCACAACTAGGCTGGACACCACATGATGCCCTTTGATCTTGGCTTGCCGTAGGGCCTGTGTTTATAAAGTTCTCTCTGGAATCATTTCCTCAATCTTTGCTTGTTGAAATCTTTCCCTTCATTCAAGGCTCACTTCAGATGTTACCTCATTTCCTGAAATCTTCCTTGATCTCCCCCACCCACAGGGATTCTCTTCCTTGACCTTCTCTCTGTTTGAACCTTTTCCATGCACTTCCCATATAGCGTCTCATTGTAATTTGTTCGTTCTCCCTCTTGCCAAATTTCAAGCTCCTTAAATCACTGTGTACTTATTTTGATCATTGCTTATATTTAGTTATCTAATGAACGTGTTGTTAGCCCCTCATTCCTCTACCCTAAATAAAATGTAGGTTTTTTTGAAGGCAAGGGCTGTCTCAGTTTTGTTTTTATATTACCTGTATTTAGCATGATACCTGGCATATATAGTAAGTGCTTCTTGATTGATTGCTATTGATTGAATAGAAGAAATATAAGTTGTTATCTGTACTGACTCAGAGGACAATTGGATGATGGTGGATGATTTGACTTTTTAGGGCTTTGGGTAAGTTTGGTTTGATAATACTTTGGATAGTCAAAGTCTATAGTCTGAGCAAGGGTCTGAGCTAGCATTTTCATGACTTATAAATAAATTTTATAAATTACAGAACTAGAATATGGTAAGAAATAGCATCCCCTTCCTCTGCCCATGTTTCATCGGTTCATTTTACCATGCCAGGATTTTCAGCTTTCAAAGCAACCTAAGTTGCTTATAAGTTCATATCATTTTTATTGAGCATGAACAAAATTCAATATACCCTAGCATTTGGTTAGATGCAGGCTCTCTCTAAAATGTCTAGACAGTTATTCGTGTCCCAAAGCATCTTTTTTTATAGCAACTATTTGAGAAGAGAGCCAGACTTTAGAGTTTGGTAGTCATAATTCTACAACTATGTCTACACACAGAGTAAATTTGTATCCTCCTTAACCTATTGACAGCCCCATGGCTAATGCCATCCTTGAGCTTCTGTTTTTGAAGGAAGTTGCTTATGTCTGGGGAACTGGCATATTCCAAGAAGTATGTGCAGGTCATAGGGGCTGAACAAAAGGCCTGGGAGCAAATGCAGGACCATGACAGACAAGGGTGGTGTTTTCTGTCTTTGAGGGCAATAATAATCAGGCACGTCGGGATTTGCCTGACTGGTTTTGTGTTCTGTGTACAAACTGCCTCCTCGAGAAAAATGTTCCAACTGAATTTGTGCTTCAGGGAAGTGTCCAGTCTAGCTCACCAATGACCCCCATGACTGGTATCATTCTGGCTTCCTAAGCCTGTAGGAATAAATTAATTCTGCCACATGGCATCCATTTTTGAAAGGATGGACTGCACATGAATTTATCATAAAGTGCTGAGCCATTTAGAACTCATTCTCTAGCATTTCACTGCTTACCATCTGAGGCTGGGACTCATTTGATTTTATTTACAGGTGACTTTTTTCAAACTGAGAATTTATCTAGCACTCCATTTTCCAGAAGACTAACTTCCGACAATCAATATTACTCAACAAATTTTTATTGAACAACTACTATGTAAAAGGAGGAAATAACAACAAAAAATTAATTTGTAGTTAATATTCTTAAGGAGCTTATATATAGTAGAAGAAAGAGAACCCTTACATAAAAAGTTAATATATAGCACAGGACATAAACTACAACTTGATAGGGTGAAATAAGAGTTGTTACAGGCAGTCAGTTAAAAAGCAATAATAAACCACAGCCAGGAACTGTGCTAAGTCCTGTTCTCAAGGATGTTGCAGTCTAATGAGGAGACAAAACCACTATATGCAGAAAAGATTTATTCAAGGTAATGTAGTAATATCAAGAGAGGGCAGGGATTAGATTTCAGAGGGATTGGGAAAGACTTCTTGCAGAAGGCTTCTTTAGCCAAGATCAGAAGGACACCAAGGAAGCCAGGAAGTACAGATGAAGAGAGAAGTAGTGTTAAACCCTTAATGGAATTATCAGTGAAAGTACTGAGGCAGAAGATGGAGTGTGTGAGAAAAAGCAAGGAGGCCAGTGTTGCTGGATTACTAGAGTATGTGGAAGGGTGTAAATCATAAGAATACTGGAAAGATAGAAAGGGACCAGGTCACGAAGGGCTTTGAATACGAAACAGGGGATTTTATATTTGATCCTGGAAGTGATAAGGAAGCACTGGATTTTATTGAATTAGATAGGGTGGGGAGACAGGAAGACATTCTCAGGCTTGAATTTTAAGAAGATAACTTTGGCTGCTGAGTGAAGAGAAAATCAAGTTAGGTAGGATCCTCTAGCAGGTTGTTTCAATGGTTCAGGTACGAGGCAAGTGGGGGCCTGCGTTAGCACAGTGGTAGTGTAAGAAGAGGGAAATAGGCTTATACAAGAAATATTAAAAAGTTAGAAAGGACAAGACTTGGTAATTGATTGAATATGGAAAATAACAGAGTGAAGAGTCATAAATGACACTTGGATTGCAAACCTGGGTGACTGGGAGGATGGTGATACCCTTTACTGTGTTAGGGAAATCAGAAAATGGAGAACATTTGAGGGAAAGGATAATGACTTGAGTTTTGGACACTGAATTTGACATCTATGAGATATCTAGGATGGAGGTCAGAAAAAAAGATTAAGACTTGAAAAATAAATCTGAAATTATCTGCACAAAGATGAGAGTTGAATTATGGATTCACCAAATCCATATAAAAAATATAAAAAGAGAATAGACAAGAGTCCAGGACTGAGCTTTGAGCAATGGTTAATGAAAGTGATCTGGATGAAGATTCAGCAAAGAAGTCGAAAAAAGAAGGATCAGACAAGGAAGAGGAAAATAATGTCACAAAAATCCTGATAGGAGAGATCATCAAAGAGGCTGATTACCAATATTGAGGGCTTGCTTTGATAAGAGGAAGGGCTACTTATTCACATGAAACAGAAATGAAGGAAGAGAAAATGAAAGAAGTTATCTTACTGATATGAAATGAGAAAGAGAGAACTCTTACTGATAGCCTTGTTTTTTTCAATGAAATATGAGCCAAGGTTCTCAGCTGAAAGTGAATAGAAAATGAAGGAGTTATGGGAAGTTTGAGGAGGAATGAAAAGGCTTGGCAATGCTGCTGTGATAGGTGGGTTAGTGAGTCAATTACAGAAGTGTAAAAGCATTATTTGGCACAGTAAGGGCCAGCTGAGATTAAGCTGCATGTTTATGATACATGAAGGAAGAAGCTGAGGAAGTGAGAAATCTTCATTTTTTTTAGTGGACCCAGTCAACACGGTTTTTCATGACATTCTCCAGGTTTGCTCTGGAACATTTGAGTAGGCACTGAAGCAGTAGATGGTGAAGTCATCCAGAACTGAGGCTTTCAGGGCAAGATCTTGAAGAGAACCAGGGAGCTGAGAAAAGAGAACAATATAGATTTCAAATGTTTTCCCAAGGCTTCATGATCTTAAAGGGAGGAGAATGTAGCCAGAGCAGGGTCACAGATTTCAGGGGTGGAAAGACTCGGGGCAGAGGATTGTAAGGGTGAAAAACAGATTTGGACTTTGGAAGACAAATGGGGAGGCTCAATGACAAAAGATTGTGATCAGATAAAAGAATTTCAAAAATCATGTACATAGAAATTAATTGTGCACAGTAGGTGGTAACAATTATATAGTGAGGTGAAGTTGAGGAATAGCTAGTGGGGTTACTAATAAGCTGAACTATGAGATTGTGGGGCCTGCATGTTTATGAGACATGAAGGAAGAAGCTGAGGAAGTGAGAAAGATTGTGAACCAGACCCTGAACTCACTGAGGAAAGGAGCAGAATGTTTTGGGAGATCAGTAAACAACAGGTACCAGAATCTTGATTGGGGAATAAATATGAATTGTATAAATATCAAAAGAAAAGAGTTTACTTTGTGATGGTGGTAGAGGAATAGGTTAAAAGTGGCAATGGAGAACAAGGAAGTAGAGAAGGGATGATGGAAGTATTATCAGTGCTAGAAAGGCTGGAAAGAGGGCAGGCTCATTAAGTGAAGACAGTAAGAACAGAAAAGGAATAGGTAATTGGGTAGTAAGTGAATAATACAGAAAATAAGTACTCTAGAAAATAATAAGATGGTGAGATCACTACATGTGGCAAGTGTGCTGGATAGGATTTGCAGGGGTAGAGACATTTGGATTGAATCTTAAACAAAATGATTAGTATTTAAATAGGCAAAGAAAAGAAAGGAGTTTCAGTTATCCAGAATACTGACTCTCAGTATTATCTAGACAATTTCTGAGGTTTCTTTCAGGTCTAATTCTTTGATCTTATGATCATACAGAATACAGCTAAGAAGTCAAGTAGCAGGCAAAAATTCAGGGAAAATGGAAGTCACAAAAGCTATAATTTTTACTCAGTGTGAGGGGATGCCCAAGAGCCATACTGACTCAGAGTTGTGGGTAAAATTAAAATTTCAATTTAACAAGCTTGGTTATTTCTCAGCTAGTACATATTGGAAGGGAAAGAAGTAGATTTGCTAGAGTAACTTACAGCCCTGGGGTTTTACCTGATTCTGAATTCCCCTTGTCTTTTGCTATAATAAAATATGCTCCAGAGATTGTCAGGATTACCCCCAACATTAAATAGTCTCCAAATCCATTGCTTTTATAGTTCTTGTGTTTATTTTTTATACTTGTTCTTTCTCTATTCTCTAGTGAGGAAGTATTTAATATCTTTAAGAAATATTTTGATCAAAATAATTAATATAAAAATGTTTTAGTGCTTTATATATAGTTCTAGTTATCTTGACAGTTCATTTATACAGAAGATTATATTCTTTAATGATGATTCTCCTAATTTGTCTAGATAAATAAGGTAATGGCAGAGCCTAAATAAATGTATCCCAACCAAGATCTTTTTGTAATATACTATTAAAACTTTATAACCAAATTGTTGCAAAATTCTAATTTGATGTTTCAGCCATTGTTTTCTTCTTCCTGTTCTACTCAGATTAACTCCAAGTCCTGATCCCTTGTAGGACATCAGACCTAAGATCACTTTAGTCATCCTACTCAATTCATCATGGCCTACCCATATCCTTTGATCACCTAAAGTTTCCTTTGCCTACACTACTACTAACTCATGCTTCTGACTACATTGAATTCCTGTCCTTTGTGACTCCTTTGGGCAGCCAAGAAATCAGGGGCAACTACATTTTGTTTATAGTTTCTTCTTTTGCCTCTGACCTTGTTTATATTGCAATTCCCATTCTGGCGACAACCTTCCTTTCTGCTAAAATAGCAGATAGCCCTGTGTATTAGGGCAGGGTACCAGAAATAACCTGAAGAAGAGTTTTCCCTCTTATTAGGCCCTAGTAACCAATTTTGTCCAACACCACTTCTCCTGTTCCTGTACTGCAAGCCCCCAGTCATAAGCTCTGTCCAATCATGAGGTCCCCCATACTCAACTCACCTTCTGCCTAAATTGAAACCTGTATGAGCTTTTTCAGTTTGTTCCTTTGGGGAGTGCCTGTTCTTGTGGATGGGGCTCCCTTGCTGGCAAACTCAATAAACTCTTCTTGGTTTGGTTTTGGTTCTGGTTTTTCCCCATACTCCCTACTGCTCAGCACTCTATCTCAGTGTGCTTAATACTTTTCCAGCTCTGCTGACTCCCTTTCAAAGCATCTTTTCTTTCTTTCTTTTCTCTTCCTTCTCCTACCTCTCATTCAAATTCTTGCTGACTATTCTACTTCTTTCCAAGAAAAAAGTCCCCATTTACAATACTATTACTGTAAAATATTACCTTTTTTAACATTGTTCCAACTGTTATGTTTTTGTGGAGCTAATTGATGAATTTAGACTGGATATGTTAGTTTGACATCTGTTGGTTCTTTTTAAAAATTTTGTAACTTTAAGCTTTAGGTTTATGAGTCGTCTCTGGCGATATCTACAATATCTCTGCTTTTCTTACAGGGTCACTATGACCAAAGCAAAACAAAAGTACTTCATTTGAGTATGAACCCAACCAGCCTTGCTAAGGAACGACTCAAGATGGAGCAGCAGCAACTGCAGGAGGAATGCCAGCAACTCCAGGAGATGGTTCGGGTCCTAGAAGGTGGTGGCTCCATTACCAACAAATCAGAAGTGGCTGGATGCCTGCAACCCTCACAGGAGATTTCAGGTACATCCCTCCGCAATATCTCTCTGCTGACTTTATGGCACCAAAATCATTTGGTCTTTGATCTAAGAGAAGGGTCGAGAAAGTGTCAAGACCTCAGGGATGCTGCGTCAGGGGTATTGTAGATAGCAGTCTTGAAAGGTCTGGGATCTGTGGTGAAGAACACTGTAATGAAATTTGCTGGCAAATACTTTTTCCTAAATTATAAAGAACACATATTGGTCTAAAAGGAGTTATGATTGACCATATAGTGTTAACAACAACTTGAACAAAGTGACATTTTCCTCATGGAGTTTAGTCATTGAGGTCTAGCAGATAGGAATAATTCAGGCAACCAGTGGAGAAACAATTGGCTGAAATCTTTTCAGACCCCCTTAAAACAAATTAATATCGTTTATCAGTTTATATGTACCCCATTAATCATGCTAAATCCAATACTCCAGGAAAATAGAGAACATATTTCATTTGATCGAGTACATTTTACAGAATCTAGGAGACTCCTTTGCACTTGAATATGTTGATTATTTAGGAACAAAAAAGGGGAAGAAAGAGTTATCTTTTTAATACAATAACAGAGAGGTCATTGCCTCTCATGCACACTCTACAATTCTGTGAATCAAAGTAACAATCTCTAGGATGTGTGACTTGTCACCTCACACACAGAGAGCTGACCAGCTAGAGTTGATTCACACTCCCTAAACCCAGGAGATTTTTACAATTGCAAGTTCTGCCCTGAAAACATCCAGTTAGCAGCTGTAGAGAAAAACAGATCAATCAACAGGAAAGAAGGAAAGGGCTCCGGGAATCAGACTGTCCCTATGCCAACATGTACAGCCAGTGCCTTTGGTGGAGGGCACTTTGGAACACTACTTGCTCCAGGTTCTGGCATTGCTTCTAACTGACTCTCAGCTGCACCCTGGGGGAACCCAGTGAGGAGCCTCATGATGTGAAAGAAGAGCTCTATAGAAACATCAAGAGTGTTCTGAAATGAGAAGAATGATTTGTCTTAAGAGCTTTGGGTAATATTTTATTTCTAGTCATTTTCTTTCCTTTTTCTACCCCGCTTTCCCCATTGTAAGAGGGGGTAAATAGAAGACGAGGGGTTCTTTGGAGAAATGTATGTTGGGTTCTCCTCTCTCTCTCTATCCCTCCCCCAATAATACCTTTTGCTTTGAATGGAACCTTATATTTTGCAAAGTAATTTCACATCTATTTAACTCATTTAATCTTCATAATGCATATCCAAATTTGGTCGTGATTATAGAGCTGAATAGAGGCTGAAGAACTAGAAGAAACTTTAATGATCATCTCATTCTACTCCAAGCTTCCACTTAATTCCGGGATCTCTTCTACTGTATTCATGATGGCCTCAATTGGGATATGTCAAACAACTGAAGACTCACTTTTTTGCTTTTCTATAGCATCTGCTATGTGCTAAGTAACAATTATTATCTCATCTGACCCTCCTATCTGACCTCTGAGAGGTAGCTGCTATTATAAGCCCCATTTTATAATTGAGGAAATTGAGGCAAATAGCATTTAAGTGCCTTGTCCAGTCACACAACTAGATCTGAGGCTAGATTTGAACTTGGGTCTTCTGCCTGCAGACCCAGTGCTGTAACTGCTGCGCTTTGGAATGATGATCTGTTATTGCATTCGTCAGAATTCTTAAGTCTTTCATAATTGTTCATTTTTACAATGTTGTTATTGTAACTGTTTTCGTGGTTCTAAGCACTTTACTCTGCATCAGTTCTAACAGGTTTTTCTGAAACTGTCCCTTTCACCATTTCTTAGGGCACAATAGTATTCCATTAGGTTCATATAGCCTCATTTATTCAAGCATTTCTCACATTGATGAGCACACCCTTAGTTTCCAGTTCCTTGCTACCACTTTTTGGACCTATATTCAAAAAATTACTGTACTGTGGATATTATTATCTTTAACTTATTTACCTATCATTTTGACCTTGAACAATACACATTGACATTCCTTTCTACATAATACCTCTTCACATTTTTGAAAACAGTAATCTTATCCCCTACAAAGTGTTCTTTTTTATAAGCTAATAAATGTTCCTAATTTGCCCAACCTTTATTAGATGCCTTCAATTCCAAGCCATAGACTATCCTGGACACTCTGTGGTTCGTCAGTGTGTCTCTTAAAAGCATGATGCCTAAAACTGATTTTAAATTTATGAATCCTGATCAGCGACTTTTCCTATTCTTTATCCTTCTTTTAAAGTTAGGGTTAAGTGATTTGTCCTGTAAGTGTTAAGTTTCTGAGGCTGGCTTTGAACTCAGTTCCTCCTGCCTCCAGATCTGGTGCTTTATCCACTGAAACCATCTAGCTGTTCCACTATATGCTTCTTAATGCAACTTTTCTTTTTCTCACAAATACATTACAGTTGGCCCATTTTGAGTTTGTGTTTAATTAAGATTCTTGGCTTTCCCATCTCCCTATCTTTTTCATATAAGCCTCAACCCAAGTTATGTTGTCTCTCTTTTGTTCTTTTATAACTGATTTTCCTCTAGTTATGTCCCAGACATTTCTGCCTCAAGATATTTCCTGTGCCTGGTTTGTCTTCCTTTCCCTCACTCTTTAGAAATAATTCTCTGTGTAAATCTTTCCTATCCTTTCAGACTCAGGTTAGATACCACCTTTCCCATGAAGCCTCCTAACCTATTAATGCTCTCCCCTCCCCAACTTTACATAGTACTTATTTGCACCTATCTTATCCTAATATTATCTTTGCATTATAATTATTTATGTTTGTGACATCTTCATACTAGAAATAGCCTCTTTGAAATCAAGGAAAATGTAATGTTTAATTTTTTTGTGTCATTACCAGTACCTAGCACAGTGTGTTATGCATAAGAATGCCGATTTACATTGAATACAATCTGGTGAAAGATTTCTTACCTTTAGGCTTTTAATATAATGCCCAGGTTTCAAGGAATGTCAAAGAGTCACAAATATGCAGACAAATAGATATCTGTGGTGATTATGTCATTTCTCTGGGGAGAATTTATTCAGTTATTTTTGCCTTGTAGATATATGCATTTACTATACTGAATCATGATTCAGCAAACTTCCTTCAGGGTTCTTGTCTTCTTATGTTTCTTCTCTGTCCCATTAAAAGGAACAAAAAATAAAAAACAATTGTTTCTGAGAGGTAGCAAGACTTAATGGATAAAAAACTGGCCTTGGATTCAGAAAAACCCAAGTTTGAGGCCTGCTTTTTGTACATGATAACTGTGTGAACCTGAACAAGTCACTTAACTTTTTGGATCTTTCAGAAGCCTTCTAGGACTTTAAAGTGCAGAGAATGAAATAATATTCATTGACAAAAGAAATCCCTCACCAAGAGTTGCCTATATTGATAAAAATCACAGGTTCAGTTTTTTTTTTTTTTAATGAATTCTCTGATTCTAAATCATGCCTATCTTTATATCCCCACTCCTCAGATCCAATGCCCAAGAGACTGACAATTCCATTTTCTGATGTCTTCCCAGGATAACAAGATAAATTGTTAATTTTGGATCATTTTTCCTGTCTTGTGTCTCTGGGTCTCATTAAAAAAACAGAAGATTTAGAGTTGAAAGAAACCTTAACTACCATCTAAAATCACTTACTCATTTTACAATTAAGAAAAACTTGGCCCAGAGATCACAAGTGTCAATATCTTTATAAAAATAGTGACCTTTGTATAAGATGACCTTAGAACACAAACAATATAGCCTGAATCAATCTTTCCCATTTCCTAGCTTTGAAAAAATGGACAAGTCATAAAACTTGAGATTTGAAAGAGACAAAGTCATTTAGTCCAATCTTTTTTTTTTTTTTAATAGCTTTTTATTTACAAGATATATGCATGGGTAATTTTTCAGCATTGACAATTGCAAAACCTTTTATTCCAATTTTTTTTCCTCCTTTTCCCCCACCTCCTCCCCTAGATGGCAGGTTGACCAATACATGTTAAACATGTTAAAGCATAGGTTAAATACAATACATGTATACATGTTCATACAGTTATTTTGCTATACAAAAAGAATTGGACATTGAAATAGTGCACAATTAGCCTTTGAAGGAAATCAAAAATGCAGGCGGACAAAAATAGAGGGATTGGGAATTCTATGTAGTGGTTCACACTCATTTCCCAGAGTTCTCTCACTGGGTGTAGCTAGTTCAATTCATTACTTCTCTATTGGAACTGATTTGGTTCCATTTAATTCAATATTTAATAGGATTCTCCTCTATAGCACATGTGACAAATTGGGAACTCCATTTGGAATACTTCTAGTCAAGGGAAGCCACTGATTCTTTTGGACAATTGTCATTTTTAGAGAGTTTTTTCTTCCATCAAGTCTCAGTTTATGTCTTAAAAGTGTGTGGAAGGCAGTAAGGTGATATAAAGCTGAAGATGTAAGTTGGAGTCAAACTATGGAGGAATATAAATATAAAGACTCTGGAATTAATATTTTATGCTAGAGGCAAAAGGGAACCACTAAAAGTGTTTAAGTAGGGAAATGATGTTATCATACTTATAACATAGAAATTATACTTTGGCAGCTATGTGTTGAAGGGATTAAAGAGGGTACAGCCTGGCTGATGGTGAGGAGACCAATTAGAATGCTATTACAGATATCCTGGCTAAGAGCAGAGTGAAAGGTCATAAAAGAACCCTTCTCTCCTACATACACTCATCCAATTTTCTTAAAAGGGCACCATTTTGATTAATAATAAAGTAATCCAAAGAGCCCAGGACTACACAAAAGACATCCAGATGCTATGGGTAAGAAATACAGTACCCTGATACAGATTCCCCAAAGGGATCAAAAGGCTGCAATATGAGAAATGGAGATGCCATCATGATGAGGCTTAGGTTTTGGGGTTCCCTTCTGTTAAGGGACCAAATGATGAGGTCTAGATTTAGGGAACCAAAATGAGATTAGGGTTCCTGATGGTCAGGGAGTTAAATGATGAGGTCTAGTGGCAGTTTGGGGTTCAGGGAACCAAATGGAGAGGTTAGGCTCCCCTACATTCCCTTGGGATTCGGTGCAAAGGTAGGGCATTTTGGGGACTCCCCTTATGGCGATGCAGAGATTCTCTGTAAAGGAATTTACAGATCTGAAAAGGCTAGACTGATAAAAGAGATTTATTATAGGAATTGGGAAGTCAGCCTTTACTATGCAAGAATAGAAAGACTGAATTCCTCAGTGCAGGAGTTCTGTCAGAGAGGCATAAAGTCTCCTTAGAGAAATAGGTGAGGATAAAGAGAGAGTAGCACTGGAAGAGAATATTATTCCAGTGGGCAGAGGCTTGCTATGCCAGGAAGAGAGATTCCTTGGCATATTAGGTCCTCTGCAAGGATTGAGTCCCAAGTTGCCTCTTTTTATAATAGAAGTCTTTGGCTACAAGGGAGGCCTGCTTCCCCTCCCAATGAGGCTGGTGGGTGGAGTTAGAATTGAATAGAAAATCTTCAATTGTTTCTCCAATTCACTAGGATTGGTATCTCCAGCTCTTACCTCAAGCAGTCCCACCTAAGTTACATAATGAAGCTGTTTGTCCTGGGCGGAGTCCCACAGACACAGGGTTCAAGGAGAATCTCTCCTTCAGTTTAGAATTTTGGGATCCCTTCTTCACTCATAGGCCAGGAGACTACAGCACACAGACTACATATGCCATCAAGATACTAGAAGATGGCAGAGCTCCTCCAGGGGCTTGGAAGCCTGCCAGACCTCTGAGCATATTTATACTGTGGAAAGTAGAAGCCAGGAGATTAGGGAGAGTATCAAACAGTAAATAAGAGTAGATGGGACATAATCCTTTCCAGAAGTCTCAAACCAAGAGCCAATACTGGAAAGTAGAATAAAGTAGAAGAAAACACTGAATACAATAAAGAAAAACTAATGATCAAGAAATTGTCCGAGAGTAAAAACATGGAAAAGAAGAACTTTATAAGTACAAATGGAATATTTAAAAAATAATAATAATTTGATCGCAAGAACTCCCAAAGTAAGAAATAAAGAAGGGAATTTAAAAAATGAAATTATATGTGAAGTAAATTACTTGAGGGGAAAATTGGAAGATGACTAGCTTAGAAAAGAAAATAGAAAATATTATACAAGTAGCAAATTCTCTGAGTTTCTAATGTGGCAAATAGAAGTTAATGACTCCAAGAGATAAATGTTAAAATGAAATAAAATGACTTTTAAAATCAAGGAAACTATAAGCAAACATCTCAAAAGTATGTTAAGTAGGAATAATTTAGGAATCACAAGACTTCCAGGAAAACATGACTAGTCAAAAAAAAATTTTAGATAACATTTTAATTCATATTAAAGAAACTTTCAGATTAAGACACCCGAGAACAAAATGAAAATAGAAGAAAAGTAATCTCACAAATCCTCTCCCAAAAGAAATCTCAAGCTGAAAACATTAGGAATGCCATAGCTAAAATCTAGAGCTTTCAAGTCAAAGAAAAAGTTACTTGTAAGCAGCCAGAAAAAAGGACTTAAAGTAGCAAGAATTTATAGCTAAGATTACAAAAGACTACACTAATCTACTAAGAAGGGAAAAAATTCTTTGTGATGGTCTAAATTAAAGGTTTCGCAATCAAGAATAAATTAAAATGCAAAAATGTAATCCTTTTGGGGAAAAGGGGTAGGAAATCATTGGTTAATTGAATAGTGGACTTTCAAGCATTTTCAAGGAATAAACCAGATTTGAGTAGGAACTTTGAAACACCAATAGTGGAGTCCAAGAGAAACTTTAAAATGTTTTTTATTTGAGCATTTGGAAGGAGTAAAATAATAATGGACTACTTACATTCTAATGAGAGGATCAAGACAAGTTCTCTTTAGAATTCTAACCTCTTCAAGGGTCACAGAGGGAGCTAAATGAGGCAGACTATTATTTGGTTGAGGTTTTGTTTTGTTAATTTTTACACAAACACACACACACAAAAAGAATACATTAAGGATGAAATGTAAAAGCAAATAAACTGTTTTGTATAAATATGGCAGACAGGTCAGCCTGGCTAAATTAGAAAGGTTCACTAAAGAAGAGCCAAGAGTCCAGGTAAACTAAACTATCACCCTTGACTACCATGTTCTCTCAGATCCTGAACTGAAAAGCCTTAGAAATAACTACTTTTAGCTCAGTGCCCTTGGTTACCATCTTCATTGGGAATCCTTATAGAAATGGAGGTGTTACATTGATAACTACTGAAAACTCTTAAAAGAAAGCTCTTGCAACCAAAATCTTTGATGCTATCAAACAAATCAATATCAGAAACTAACAGAATTTTATCATTGGAAATGACATTAAACAGGAGGCAATGTCATCTGCTTTGTCACTGCCCCCTAAGGACCATGAGAGTTTTCCATGTGACTTAAAACTGGAAGAGGCCATAAATGTTGTCTTCCCCATTGGAATATGAATTCCTTGAGAGTAGGAACTGTTAGTTTTCTGTTTGTATCCCCAGTCCTTGGCACAATGCTTTGCATATAGTAAGTGCTTAATAAATACTTCGTTCTTTTATTCATTCATAAACAGATTGCAGAAGGGTATACAAACAGGAATGGGAAGGAGCTGCAGGAAGGGAGTAACAAGCTAATGATCATACTTTATCTAAGTTAGATGAAAACCAAAAGATATGTGAGCAAAAAAAAAAAAAAAAAAAAGATAAAAAGATATATGAGCATACACAGAGATTTTGATATAGAAATACATTAAACTCAGGAGGAATATAAATAGGGACCAGAAAGGGAGTGAAATTCAATGGAGAGTAGATTTGGAGAGAGTTTAACCAAGCTTTAGTTTCAGAGTATTGATCCTAAGGATCCATTAAACCAAAGTATAAGACTCAGAAACTGGGTTCTGTGCTTGATGAAGAGTTGAGGAACACAGGAGTAGATATAATCAGAATTTGAAAGTTAGAAAGAACTTCAAAAATGTCCATCTAGTTCATCTCATACAGATGACATACCCCCAAATTAAGCTCTACTTAAAAAACACCAAAAAAGAGGAACTTAATTCTTTTCAGGAAAGACCATTCTCCTTCTAGACAGCTCAAATTGTTACATAGTTTTTTACTAAAATCAAACCCAAAATGTCCTCTTTGTAACTCCTCTCCATTATTCTTTCCTCTTTATTCTGCTTTCTGGGACCAAACTAAATTCAATTTCACCTTCAATTGACATTCTTTCAGATATTTGAAGATAACTATCATATGACCTTAAGTCTTTTCTCCAGGTTGAACATTCTCTATTCCTTCATCCAATTCTCATATGTTATAAAACTAAAGACCTTCAAAATCCTTGTTGTTTTCTTCTGGATATTCTCTAATTTATCAATTTTCTTCTTAAACTATGATACTTTCAACAAAACATAATCCTCTTAATGTAATCTAACAAAGGCAGAGTACAATGGGTCTATCACCTCCTTATTATAATCACTATAAATATAAAACATTGTGTTGGTAAGGTTTCTTCGCTTTCTCTAACTCCTCCTTTGAAAAGGACATGGGGAGAAGAAAAAGTATAAAAACTTATGTTGAAGGAAAATACACAGCTAGCAGTGATAATATTGCGTATAAATGGGATGAACTTACCCATAAAATGGATAGGAACAAAATATATTAGAAAACAAAGTCTACCAATATGCTATATTTACAAAGAAACTCACTTCAATATAAAAACTCACACAAGTTTAAAAAGGCATTAGAATTTATTATGTTTCTGGTGATTTTTTTTATTATAGCTTTTTTCAGCATTGACAATTGCAAAACCTTTTGTTACAATTTCTGGCGATTTTTTTAAAAGGACAAAGCAATCATGATCTTAGAAAAGACAACAGAAAAAATACACTTGGTTAAAGTGTATTAGAAAGTATATAATCAAGGAAATTATATATAATACAAAGAAATTATAATAATACTTCACCAGATAGCATCATATCTAGATATTTGAAAGAAAAGCTCATCAAATTACCAAATAGTCAACAAAACTATAATAGTTGAGAAATCTTGTCATTTCACTTAGACCAATATACTAAAAAGATAGTTAAGAAAGAATAGAATTTTAGAAGTTAGATATGATAGATTTCTAGCAATGACTGATAGTAAATAAGAACATACATTATGTGGATCTACATATGTGTGCCTGCATGCACACATGTGTGCGTGTGTATATATGTGTGTGTCCATTCTGTATGATATTTTTACAAAAATTGAGCATGTGCATGGACATAAAAACCTCATGAACATATGTAGAAAATCAGAAATATTAAACATGCATTATTTACTACAAACAATAAAAATCACAGTCAGTATACAGGGACGTTAAAGAAAGGATTCAAACTTAAATGTAAACTAATTTAGAAGAAGTAGTGAGTCAAAGAACGAATCAAAGAAACAACAATAATTACAATGAGATAACATACCAAAACTTTGGTCTACTGCCAAAGCCTTCCTGAGAGGAAAAGTTATATTTCTAAACATTTTCAAAAACAAAAGAGAGAAGAATTCAATAAATTGGGAATGTACTTTATTTAAAAAAGACTTTTACCAAAGACAAAAATAAAAGTTCAGAAAATTGAAGAAGAAATAAACAAAAAACTAATTGTTTAAAACCAGTCAAACTTTAAAACCAAGAGCTTGATTTTTAAGAGAGAGAAAAAAATCTGAATTAAAAAATTGAGAGGGAACTCAAAATATCTGTTTGAAAAATATAAAAGGAGAATTCACAAGAAAAAAAGAGGAAATATTAGCAATTATTTTGTCAACTATGTCAGTAAAACTGATATCTTAAATGAAATGAATGAATGTTTGCAAAAATATAAAATACCCAGATTAACAAAAAAAAATTAAGAATTTAAACTGGATAAAACACAAAGGAACTTTTTTGGTATGAGTAGGGGCAGGGGGAGGGAATTAAGACCAGAGGGATTTACAAGTGAATTATATAAAACCTTCAAATAACAACTCTAATATTACATAAATTGTTTGCAAAAATAAGAAAAGATTGTATAGTTGTTTATTATGTAATGAAATGAGAAAAAGTAGAGTAAGTAAGTATATGCAAAAAGGAAACAGAATTGTTGCTTTTTACAGAATAGTAGTTTATTTAGAAAACCCCAGAGAGTCAAGTAAAATTAATTGAAACAATAACTTCAGTAAGGTAGCAGGATATTAAATAAACCCATAAAATCATCTGCCTTTCAACATTATCAACAAAATCCAGGAGGAAGTGTTAAGGAAAAACATCCCATTAAAATAGCTAGAAAATATACAAAATATCTGGGAGTCCTACTACCAAGATACACACAAAACATATTATGAATATGACCATAAAACACTCTTTACTGAAATATAGTTCTAAGTAACTGGGGAGATATTCATTGCTTATGGTTGTGCTGTATCAATATAATTAAAGGGATAGTCTTACTTGAATTAATAATGGATTCAGTGCCATTTCAGTAAATTGCCAAGAACTTGCTTTTACTGAATATGGGAAAAAGAATATTCATCTGGAATCAATTAGACGTCAAGACGCTAAAGTGAAATAATGAAAACAAAAGTGGGAAGAAAAGCAGCTTAAGTTATATTAAGTGGCATATGCCTGTAATTCCCAACTTCTGAGAAGACTGAATCTTGATTGCCTTAAGCTTAAGTGGTGTGGGCTACAGTGTGCTAAGCCAGTTGGTTGTCTGTACTAAATCCAGCACCATTATGGTGAGCCCCCAAAAGCAGATGGCCACCAGGATGTCTAAGGAGAGCTGAATATGCCTTAATCAAAAATAACATTAGTTAAAACTCCCATGCCAGTCAGGAGTGAGTTTTGTCTTATGGGCAGTCATTATACTTTTAGTCTGGATGAAATGGAGAGATCTTGAGCAAAACAAGGAGGGGAAAGAAAGCCAGCTTAGCAGAACAAAATCTTAAAATACACCATAAAGCAGTAATCTATTAAAACTATTTCATACTGGTAAAAAAAAAAAAAAAATTGGAAAAGCTGATCACTAGAACAGATTTAGATTCACAAGATCCACAAGCAAATAAAGCATAATGCTTGATGAACCTAGGATTTCAATTACTGAAAAAAGGGACTCACTCTTGAACAAAAAATTTGAAATCAGTCTGACAGAAATTAGACTTAGACCAACATTCACTCCACCACAATAATTTTCTTTTTCCTTTATGAGTTTTTAAAAATTGAATGTATTTGGAAAAATAAAACACTTAAGGTAGTTTTTCAACATTTCTCTTTGCAAAACCTTGTGTTCCAAATTTTTCTCCCTCTCTCCTTTTCTTCTCCCTTCCCAAGACAGCAAACAATCCAGTATAGGTTAAACATGTGCAATTCTGCTAAACATATTTCCCTATTCATTATGCTGCACATGAAAAATCAGATGAAAAGGTAGGGAAAAAAAAGAGAATGAAAAAAAAAAGAGAAAAACCAGCCACAACAAAGGTGAAAATACTATGCTTCAATCCATATTTAGTCTCCATAATTCTCCCTCTCAGTGCAGATGGCACTTTCCATCCCAAGTCTACTGGAATTGTCTTGAATTACCTCATTGAAAAGAGCCAAGTCTTTAACTGTTGGAATCTTTACAAACTATTAAGTCATTAGAGTTGATAGAGACAATAATTATCTAATTTAGCATGGTTCTGATCTTACAAGGAGATGTTTTGGGCCAGAAGAAACAAGGTACTAAGTAGAACTAATTGATACAATGCTTGTGTTCACACCTTTAGAGAGCTCATATAAGCAAGAAGTACTTAAGTACTCATTGGAATTCATAAGTATGGGAGATTTCAGGGTTTAGCATGAGATAGCCAAATTCACACCTCCCTTGAAGCTCTTAGGGCCAGAGGGCATGCTGGGAGATATCCCACAATCCCACACTCTCTCTCTCTCTCTCTCTCTCTCTCTCTCTCTCGAAGGAGCATAAATAGAACTTCAGTGAGCCCAGTCAGGGGAGTTCAGCAGTATTAGATTGGAGAGAAGCACTCTGGGACAGACACAGAGCACACTGGGAAATTGAGAGCCAGAAGCCCTCTCTTGGAGGCAAGACAGATTCCCCTTGGTGTTGACTAGAGGCTGAAGAAAGCAGAGCCAGAAGCAAAGGACAAAACTGCAAAAGCTCTTAGAACCAAGCAGAGAGATAGGCCTCAACTAACCGGGCTATTTTGGAAGGAGAAAGTAAACGTTTGCATTTTTACACCTGGCTGCATTTTGGGATTATTTACTTTTAACTGATACTAAGGCTGTCTCCAGAAAATCTCCCCAAGAAACCTGCTCCCAGAGAGAACTATGTGTATAATATTCTCTTGGTTCTAGTCACTTCACTTAGCAATAGTTCACATAAATCTTTCCAGACCTTTCTGAAATCATCCTGCTGATCATTTCTTATAGAACAATAGTTTTCCATAATATTCATATACCATAAGTTATTCAGCCATTCTCCAATTGATGGGCATCCAATCAATCAATTTCCAGTTTCTGGCCACTACAAAATTTTTGCTATACATATTTTTGCCATGTGGGTCCTTTCCCCTTTTTTGTGATCTTTTTGGGATACAGATTCAGTAGAGATATTGCTGTCTCAAAAGGGTATGCACAGTTTGATATCCCTTTGGGCATACTTCCAAATTGCCCTCCAGAATGGTTCAATCATATTACAACTTTACCAACAATGCATTTGTGTCTGAATTTTTTTACATCCCCTGTAACATTTATCATTATCTTCTCCTGTCATCTTAGCCAATCTGAGAAGTATGAAGTAATACCTCAAGATTTGTCTTACTTTAAATTTTTCAAATCAATAGTGATTCAAAATATTTTTTCATTTGACTAGAAATAGCTTTAATTTCTTAATCTGGAAATTGTTTATATCCTTTAACCATTTATCAGTTATAGAAGCTTTGTTTCCCTTCTAATCTTGGCTGTATTGGTTTTGTTTGTGCAAAGTCTTTTTAATTTTATGTAATTAAAATTATCCACTTTGCATTTTATAAAATTCTCTAATTCTTCTTTGGTCATAAATTCCTCCCTTCTTCACAGATCTGAGAGGTAGACACCACAGTAATTTTCAAATAAATACAAAGTCTATATATTAAAAAAAAAATGCCACTAATTAATTCTTGGAGCAAGGAAGGAAATACTTTTTACAACTATGAATGGAAGAGTTCTTGGAGAAACATGAGATGGAGAAGACTGAAAAAATAAAACGTACAAACAAAATTGATGTAGTTTAAATTATAAAGGAAATAATTATCTGGTACAGGAAATTGGGGGGAGGGAATCCATATAGTACATTTCTCTATTCAGCAAATTTTTGATAGCTAAGAGATATAGGGAATTGATAAATGCCTAAGAATAGCTATCCTCCAAAAGCTAAATGATCAAAAGAGAGGAACAAGATGTTTTCAGAAAAGCAATCTATTAACAGTAATGTGAAAAAAGTTCCAAGTCACTAATAATAAAATAAATATGAACTTTTAGAATTTCAAGGTTTCCCCTCTCACATCCGTTAGATTTGAAAAGATGATGAGAGAGAGAGAGAGAAAGAGAGAGAACAGCTGCTTGAAAGCTTGAATGACAACAAGCATAATCCCACACTCTTGGTAGATCTGAAAATCATTTTGGTACTGTACACAAAAAGTCCCTATATTGTACCCTGTCTTTGCTCTGTCAGTACCGCTACCAGGCTTGTAAGATCAGAAAAGAAGGGAAATGTACATTAAATTGTACATGTATGGATAATTTTAAAGTATCTACTTTTGTTGTAGTAAAGAATTGGAAATACAGTGGGTGCCTATCAGTTTGGGAAGGGCTCAACAAATTATGGTACCATGAATCAATATAGAGAATATTATTGTTCCATAAGAAATGGCTGAAGAGACAGATTTCAAAGAAATCTGGAAGAATTTGTACAGACTGATTCAGAGTGAAGTGTGGAGAGCCAAGAATATAATTTATACAGTGATTATAACCATGTAAAGAAAAACAACTTTGAAAAGTTTCAGAACTATTATTAATGCTGTGACGAATTTACCAGAAAACTGACGAGTAATCATATTTCTTGCTTCTAGGTACGGAATGAAGCTTGCACGTTTAGCCTTGACCAATGTATAGATTGTTTTTCATGATTATACTTATTACAGTGTAGGGTTTTTTTTTTTTTTTTTTAGGAGATAGTGATAATGACACTAAAAAAGAAAAGAACAGGCATGAATTTATTTTTTTTTAAGTAAAGAGAAGATAGTTAAAGGGAATTGGGAAGGAAACACATGTTATAGCTATTGATTTAAGCTATTAAAAAAGCAAAGTATACATAACAGGAAAAAATACTACATTTAGTAAGCTCATAATAACAATGAACATTTGTAGTTTTTAAAGATAACTGTAATCCAAATGAAAGATTAGATTTTTTTTTTGTGAGCAGGAGTTAAGAGGATAGCTATAGGAAATGTTGAAGTGTCATGTATCTTTTTTGTCCTCTCTGCCTAAATCCCACCGTGTGTATGTGTGTGTGTGTGATTGAATGCTTTTATTATTATTATTATTACAGTGTGATGTTCTCTTCTTTTTCTAAAATATGATCATTCTCTGGGAGCAGGTTTCTTGGGGAGATTCTAGAGGCAGCCTTAGTTTCAGTTCAGAGTAATAATTACCTCAAATGCAGCCAGTCCTTTATTGTCTCTTCTAAAATAGCCTGCTTAGTTTTCTTGGAGGCCTATCTCTCTGCTTGGTTCCAAGAGCTCTTATAGTTTGCCCTTTGTCTCTGCTAGCTTCAGCTTCAGCCTCCAGCTCTTTCTGAACTGCCAGTTCTGCCCGACTGCAGTCTCTAGCTTCTCAGTTTCCTCAATTGACTAACTTCACTGACTCCTCCACTAAATCCTCTGACTTGTAAATCTCCCGAAGTCTCTGACTGAGGCTCTGAGAGCTTCTTATATATGATCTCTTCAAGGTGTGAACTCAAAGGTTGACTCCTCTGAGAGAGTGGGATTGTGGGTTTCTGACTTGTGAACTCTAATGTGTGAGCTCTCAAAGGTGTAAACTTAAGCATTATTTCTATCAATTCCAGTGAGTTATCACCTTGTTTCAAGTTCTGGCTCATAACATTATAGTTTTTTTATTTACAGAACATATGCATGGGTAATTTTTCAGCATTGACAATTGCAAAACCTTCTGTTCCCACTTTTCCCCTCCTTCCCCCCACCTCCTCCCCTAAATGACAGATAGTCCAATATATGTTAAATATGTTAAAGTATATGTTAAATACAATATATGTATACATATTTATACAGTTATTTTGCTGCATAAGAGAAATCAGATCTAGAAAGAAGATAAAAAAAACCTGAAAAGGAAAACAAAAATGCAAGCAAATAATAACAGAAAGTGAAAATGCTATATTGTGGTCCACACTCATTTCTCATAGTTCTCTCTCCGGGTGTAGCTGAATCTCTTCATTACTAAACAATTGGAACTGATTTGAATCATCTCATTGTTGAAGGGGGCCACGTCCATCAGAATTGATCATCGTATAGTCTTGTTGTTGAAGTATATAATGATCTCCTGGTCCTGCTTATTTCACTCAGTATCAGTTCATGTAAGTCTCTCCAGGCTTTTCTGAAATCATCCTGCTGGTCATTTTTTTACAGAACAATAATATTCCATAAATTCATATACTACAATTTATCCAACCATTCTCCAATTGATGGGCATCCATTCAGTTTCCAGTTTTTGGCCACTACAAAGAGACCTGCCACAAACATTTTGGCACATGCAGGTCCCTTTCCCTTCTTTAAGATTTCTTTGGGATATAAATCCAATAGCAACACTGCTGTATCAAAGGATGCACAGTTTGATAACTCTTTGGTCATAGTTCCAAATTGCTCTCCAGAATGGTTAGATCCATTCCCAGTTCCACCAACAATGCATCAGTGTCCCAGTTTTCCCACATCCCCTCCAACATTCATTATTATCTTTTCTTGTCATTTTAGCCAATCTGACAGGGGTGTAGTGTTGCCTCAGAGTTGTCTTAATTTGCATTTCTCTGATCAATAATGATTTGGAACACTCTTTCATATGATTAGAAATACTTTCAATGTCTTCATCTGAAAATTGTCTGTTCACATCCTTTGACCATTTATCAAGTGGAGAATCTCATCCTAACCTGTCCTTACCTCTACCCCTTTACCACATGATTTCTTATAAATTTGAGTCAATTCTCTATATATTTTAGAAATGAGGCCTTTATCAGAACCTTTGACTGTAAAAATGTTTTCCCAGTTTATTGCTTCCCTTCTAATCTTGTCTGCATTAGTTCTGTTTGTACAAAAACTTTTTAACTTAATATAATCAAAATTTTCCATTTTGTGATCAATAATGATCTCCAGTTCTTCTTTGGTCACAATTCCTTTCTTCTCCACAGATCTGAGAGGCAAACTATCCTGTGTTCTTCTAATTTATTTATAATCTCATTCTTTATGTCTAGATCATGAACCTTTTGGCCTTATCTTGGTGTGTGGTGTTAAGTGTGGATCAATGCCTAGTTTCTGTCATACTAGTTTCCAATTTTCCCAAGTAGTGAATTCTTATCCCCAAAACTGGAGTCTAAATTTGATCCCCACCATTATTGAAGTTCTGGTTCAAGTTTCATATTCACCTTGGAAGTCTTCTCTGATTACCCAATACATTATGAAAGTGTTTTCATATACTTGACAGTTGAAAGAATTGTACATGTGGTAAAGGGGTAGGGGTGAGGACAGGATAGGATGAGATTGTTTTTATTGTAGAAAAGTTATGGGGGGTATCATATCTGACTTCAAACATATGGAAAGTTGCCATGTAGAAGAAATTTTGGTGACTCCAGAAAACAACCCCAGTGAGTGTAAGTTACTGGAAGGAAGCTCTTGGTTCACTATAAAAAGAGCAATTACACCTACCTAGAAGTAAAATTAGATTGTCTTATGAGGTAAGGAATTCTTCCTCACTGAAAATATTGCAGCAGTCTCTGCAGAGTAACATGTTACTTATGTTGTAAATGGGATTCATGCATGAAGGAGGAGACTAGCCTAAATTACTTCTGAGGTCCCTTCTGGGCTATCTGCTATAAATTATCTTTTCATATGCATGCATGCTTCCTTCTTCTAAACTGACTATAACCTCCTTGAGGTCAGAATAATAATAACAACGATAATAGCTGATAGTTATTTAATACTTTAAAATTTGCAAAATACCTTCTGAGATAAGTAGTAATAATTATACCATATAGATGAACAAAAGCATAGAAATGATTTGTTCAGGATCACATAACTAAGAGGTAGCAAATTGTGATTCACAAGTCTGACCTTAAACTTTCCCTTAAGTGTTTGGTCCTCTATCTTAAATTTATAATCCCCAGAGTGCCTAACACATTGCTTTGCACATAGATGTTTGATAAGTATGTTGATCAATCGATCTACCTGTCCTGATCCTGTAATTAAAAAAGGAGTCTCTCAAGAAATAAGTAGATGGTGACTATGACAGGTCAAGATTAAATCTAGAAGCAGATAGTTTTTCCCTCTGGTAAATGTAATCCATGAACTTGCATTGCTCTAGTCCCACAGGGACACTAGAGCAAAGCTATGGAGTATGGGAGCCCTTTTAGCCTCAGAATTGTTCCTTTATTACAGCTGCCTAATGGGAGCTTCAGTCATGGGTGGGTTCTGAGGATAATAATTATACCAAGCAGGAAAGACTTTAAGGACAGTGATGTTGATGATGCTGATAATAATGTGTTGGCCATTACTGAAGGCTTTTGTCTATCTAGCCTCCAGCACATTCCCTCTGACCATGGCTCTGAGTACTGGGGAGGTAATAAGGAAATTATTATTGTGGACACTAAAGCTCATTAAGTGTGACTCTATTAAAAATCAAGGTTAAGCTGGACTTTAAATCTCTGAGCAGAACCACTGGCGGCTACAGTGTGTGCTGGCAAGTTGCCATGGAGTTCAGTGGCCCTTTTCGTCATTTATGTGATAATCATCTCTATTAAAAGCAGTAACGCGGCTCCATCAAAGGAAGCATTCTGGCAGCTTGTGCGGTGACCAGTTGCCCCCTCTTCTGTAGTCTAAAGATGGCAGATGGGACAGTATGGTATTGATGGGACAGATTATTGCCAGACCTATTATTAGAAAGAACCAGATCTTTATGACTTAGTTTTTCTTTTTCTCATGACAACTCAGGTCTGGATTTTGTCAGCAGGGCTCGTAGAGCAAGGTCAGGCAGCTACCCCTGGGAACACATTAAATCTTTTTGTCCATGAATCTTGCAGGGACAGGAGAACAGAACAGAGCAAACTGAAGGAGGCTTGTGTTCAAGCACCAAGTGCCCTCCTTACCTATCCCGTTGCTCTTCTTTTTTTTTTTTTTTTTGGTTTTCTTTCACAACCTCAACTTAATTATTTCCCCCTTTTGCATTTACAAGTGGAGTTTTTGATTCTCCACTCTCTTCATCCTCTACCATTTTCCTCTTTCCTTGCATATGTTCCTCTTGGAAGAGCCTTTTTTCTATTTTTCTCCAGTATTCAGTTCTTTTCTCTGGGGGATTTGCTGCAGTAATATTTAGTCTGAATGATGGTTTTTGTTGATTTGCTTCTGACTGGAAAAGGTGGAGAGGGGCTGGATAGCTTGACCTCTTCATGTGGAGTCACTATCAATCTGTCTCTGCTTCCTAGTGGATGGCAAGTGCTCTTTCTCATTCCTGGGAAGCCAGGCCAAAAGAAATAAATATCCTTTCTCTGGCCAATTATTGGGATTCATCTTGAGAATGGAGCCATGGCTTTATCCAGGGCCATCTATTAACAGAAGCAGAAGAACTGACATTTCTAGGTAGCCCTGCTTTATACACAACTGGAGAGTTGAGTTCTTTGGAAATATGCCATCTTCAGCATCTTCATCTCAGTTTCTTCACCTATGAAATGAAGATTTGAGGCTATTATTATTTCTCAGAGTCTTTCCCATTCCCAGCCCTATGATCCTTTGATTCTAATTACCAACAACTTCCTGGATCACTGAACATGAAGTTGGCCTTCTTTAGAGATGAAGTATTTATGGCATCAAAGGAGGAATTCTTTCAGTGGTCTTGGAGAACTAAGAGTCTGAGAGATAATAGAAAGACCATCGAAATGTGCAGTCAAGAGATCCAAGATTTATTTCTTATCAACCCATCTCTAGAACTTGGACAAGTTACAATACTTTGTTTCTTGTTCTTCTATCAGAAGGATATCACCCTCTTATGTAATATAGAATGATCCTGCATAAAACACAGGAAAGAAAAATAAATGGTTGTTCATGGGCTGTGGGGAAGAGGACATTCTAGTCTCCATAGACAGGTTATCTGATAACTCAAGGTAATCATCACCCATGATAAAAAGTATCTCTCCTTTGCTGAAGGATTTCAGGCTGCAGGAGTAGGGGGCAGAATTGCCTTTCTTGCTCCTAGCCCCATGACCATTACCATTGAGCAAAGAAACCTTTGCTTCTCTACAACATCCCTTTCAGACAGCTTGCTAAGGGGTCTGCTAATTGGATAGACCATCTTGCTAAATGTGATGAGAGACTACAGTTTTAGATTATCTCTATTCTCCAAGAGAATCTAACACAGCCATCTAACTTACAGGAAACTTGAGGAGGGGCAAATAAGGGTGGAGCGTTTCCTTTTTGCCTGGCCTTCTCATGATTGTACTCTGAAGGATTAGCAGGAAATCATTGTTTGGTCATTTTTCTTTTCCCTTTTTAAAACACTCTGGACCAAAAAAAGTCCTTTGGCTTGCAAAAAAATCTGAATTTTTTTGTTTCCCCTCATGAATTCTTGGACTAAGTCAGACTTTCTGAGAAGATTCTTCTTCCCTTCTCCCCCACCCCCCAGTGGTTGAACTGAGCAATGGAAACTATTAATTGGCATTTAATTAGACAATTGATTAATATTAAAGTAACACAATCTTGTCAGAGTGGCAAGGTGGAGGTGATCAGGTTTTGTAATGCTGGAGAAACTGAGGCAAGATAGAGATTAGAGAGTATTTAATATTTTATTTGAAAGGGAGAGATTTACTGGGACCAAATTGGATTCATGGTTTGGTCGCAGGGCTGAATGAGACTATTGTCTCCAAGAATCCAGCAAACAATCAGAGTTCTCAATGACATATATACATGTGGCTCAGACACAGGGGGTCGACTGAGGCAGGGGCGGAGTCAGGGTGCCGATAGTGGGTATGGGACTCTGACAGGGTGGGGCAAGCCTCCAGAAATGGGGAGAGACATCTTGATAAGATGGTATCTGACGTTCCTGTAATTTGGAATGGGGAGAGGCATTCTGATATTCTAAAACATAAGATATTTTATCCTTATCAAGGATTCTGATAAAGAGGGAAGGGAGGTTTTGCCAGACTGAGCTTTGAGCTGATAATTATAAACTGAAACAGAACAGTTAGAGAAACTGAGTCAGGACTGGGTCAGGATGATTAGGGAAACTGAGTCAGGACAATAAAAGAGAACTGTGTCATAACAGTTTGAAGTGATCAGGTTTGCCACACTGTCAAGTCAGGTTTTCTCCAGGGGTATAGCTCAGATGAGATATGAAGGTGAAGTTTGCTTCTTGCTTTCTGTGCCTCTTGTGCTCCAAGGATAAACATTATCCACCAAGGTGGAAGATAGATGCCTGGATGCGAGGGTCAAGTCAGTATCTTAAGTCCTACCTGCTTGAGCTGGATCTTGGAAACAGTGCCAAGGATGCAGTTGTTTAGCCTCTGAGTACTGCCTCGGGCTCAATCCTGGACCCTGCCAGTCCTGCTCCATGGGCCCCTCCAGCTGTCCTGAAGAAGTAGGTAGGCAGTAGGTGCTCCCACTGTCCATCCTCTTCTCCCACTGAGCCGTGATTTAAGCTGCCTGTTCAAATAGTTTACATCACAGAGTAGCCTTTGATTAGAAATGATGTGCCATAAGGCCCTAGTTGTACACAATTGAAAATGCTCTTTCATTCATCAACAGGAAGGAGAAGAAAGGCTTGTGCTGATGTCTCCAATTCGGGCAGACAGAAATTCTCTGACACTTAAAAAAAAAAAAAAGAAAGAAACCCAGCATGCCATTTGCAATGGAACACTTTGTCAGGGGGAAAGTCTCAGATCTCAGCTTCCCGTGTTGTCATTGCATTGTTCCTTCTGAAAATCAAAGCTTGGAATCTTTGTGAGCAGCTGAGCCCCAAGAATCCATTTACTTTCCGTAGAGTGATATATGGTCTCTACTCTGCATTACTCATAGTGGCTGAAGATCCATTTCCTGAAAGATAACTGGGATTTCAGCAATATGTTAAAATGGGGTAGATCAGGAGTGCCTTGTAGATGTAATCAAGAAGCAGAAAAAAATCCAGTGTTGCCATATCCCAATAAGAGGGAAGGTGGCAGCTTCAAGAAAGGAGTATCTTTTGTAATCTGGGGGTGGTGGGCAGGAGCTGGGATTCCCAGTGTGAAGACTTACCTTGCAGATGACAGGTTATCATGGTGTCAGAAAGGAGAGCTTGGTTCAGTGGTCTCTGAAAGGAGGCAAAAGGTCACAAACATGTATTATCTGGACCTTTCTTTCCTTCTTCACTTCCTTTCAAATCTGGGCAGTTCCACACTTGCATTTTATACTGTCCTCCAGGTAGTGAAAGACAATAAAACTTTGTGAATTCTTGGTGTACTTTCTGGAAGATTCTAGTAGAAAATTTCCCTGAGGGTCAGAAATTTGGGTCATTTGTGGATTTCACTTATCCATGCTAACCTAACAGTCATCAACACAAGATGACTTTCAGTGGAGCTCTCAAACTTGAACTTGTAATGGAGTTCAAAAAAAAAAAACACAAGTGTGAGGGCCTGGCTCCTAAACCAGTTCCATTTTCTAGGTTCTCCATTTCCTTCATGTGCCAGAACCACCTTTTAGGAGTTGATATAAAAGCTGGCCCACTTTCTGGAGTCACTATCCTTGTCTCTGCTCTGTGTCTCTCTTCTATGGACTTGTGTGTGTTCATGTATGGTTCTCCCCCACCCCCAATATAAGTACCCTGAGGGCCAGGAAGGTTTCATTTTTGTCTAAAGCCAGTGCTTAAAATCCAGCAAAGGATTTGTAAACGTTGGCCGAATGCATAAATGAGGGGTCCCTGACTAGCCAAGAGAAATGTCTATGCCTGACATTTTACTTTTTAAAAAATCATCTTTGCTATTCTGAGCAGGGACTAGTAGAGTTCAATAAAACATTACCATGCCTCCTGTGCCTGGTCAAATATTCCTAAGCTTCTGCTTAGGGACTTGATAAGTTTGTGTTTAAAGAGGAACCACACATTGATGACATTGCACATTGTGACTCTCCTGTGCAGATCTGACACCAACTGGGTCCTCAGGATGACAGGTGGCCTGTCCAAAGCCCAGACTGACATACTGAAGCACGAGGCCTTTCAGCCACATTTATGCAGGGCTGAGATTGTTCTCTTTGAATTGTCTTACTTGGGTGCGGCGTCCTACTGCCCAGGCTTCCACCGAGCCTTCGGCAGCCACAAAGTGCTGTCCGTCAGCGACACGAGCTCGCTGCTCTGAATATTTATGTTCAAAGAAGATTTCATTTCTGCCAAAAACTCCACTGATTCCTCAGAGTAAGGAAGTGATGAGGAAGCTTGCACAGGCAGCCCCTGCACTTTCAAGCCAGTTATTCCTGGAAGTCTCATGGCAGGTCATTGGAAAATGAAAAGTCCTGGTTGTCTTTTCAGTCATGTTCAGTCTAAACATGAGGTGAGTAGAAATCACTGAATGGTAAGAATCATTATAACTTGTACTTTTAAATTTCTGGCTGTTTTCTTCATAACAGCCCTATGAAGTAAGTGATGTAATTATTAGGTCCGTTTCATAAATGAAGCATCTGAAAGTCACAGAGGTAAAATGACCTGAATGAGGCCACATTTCATCATCATCACTGTCTTCATAGCTAACATTTACATATACTGGATTCTGTGCTAAGCACTTTACAATTATTATCTCATTTGAGCCTTACAAGATCTCTGGGAGGTATTATCCCCATTTTACATATGGGAAAACAGAGGCAGTCAGGGATTAAGTGACTTGCCTAGGATCACACAGCTAGTAACATGTCTGAGGCTGAATTTGAACTCCGTTCTTTCATATTTCAGGTCTAACATTCTATACTACCCCACCTAGCAAAACCAGAATTCAAATCCAGATCTCTTGACTCCAAACCTAAGGGGACAATTTTTATTATACATGATTGAGTTGGAAATGAAATGAAACAGTTGCTTTTTAAGCAGTAGAAAACAAGAACAGTATGAAGTAACAGACTGCTTTATTGATAGGATTTTGCCATCTAAGTTACATCAGAGTTACACTTTGATTCCTATGCATATAAGCACTGTCCTAGTTTAGGGCCCTTTTAGATTTCATCTGCAATATTGCAATCTTTTCCTAACTAATTTCTGTTACTTCCAATCTCTGCCTCTTCTCTAAGCCATCCTATTTATCTCTTTGCTTAATAATTTCACTCCACTGGTCAAAAACCTTGACAGGCTCCCAATTGTCCACAAAAAATCCAGGCTTTTTAACCTGACATTAAAAGATCTCCTTGATCTAGCTGCAACCTCTCTTTACAGCCTCATACACCCCTACTGACCTTCTTGTATTTTATATTTGATTTAATTATTCTCCATTCCTTGAATCTGATTTATATTTTTTAACTCTTTTGTTGTTCACAACTTCAGCCTACCTCCCATTCTTCTTCTTCATATTCCTTATATATCAGCCAAACATTATTCTTCAAATATTTTCTTTACTTATTTTTCTCATGTGTTCTCTAGAATGTGAATCCCCAGATCCCTATTTCCTCCCATGAAAATCCTATACTACATTAAAGCTTATCTCTCCATTTCAAATCACACTCCTTTTTATGAAACGCTCTTTAAGCCCTACAATTGGAAGTCATAATTGTAGTAACAACTCTTATTACTTAGCACTTCCTTTTTAAAAGAATTTAGTTTTTATCCTGAATTTAATAAATACAAAACAAAATAAGCATTTCCATATGTGTATGTGTGTGTTTGTGTGTATAGAGAGAATGAGAGAGACAGAGAAGGACAGAGCCAGACAAGAGAAAAAGAAGAAAGGAGAAAGAGACAGATAGATAGTGACACACAGAGAAAGAGAGAGATGCAGGAAAGGGACAGAAACAGAGAGACAAGGAATGAGAAAGAAGGAGAGAGAGAAGAGAGACAGAGGAAGGAAGGGAGGGAGGAAAAAAGAGAAGAGAGAGGGAGAGAATGTTACATGTAACTGCAGATACATAATATATGACAACTTACTTTTACAGGTATGCAATAAGTTTTCCAAGCTTTCCTGCTTATCTATCCTTCTTCATGGATTTCCTTCTTTTCTTTTGCCAGAATTTTTTTTTTAAGATGCCTTAATGGCCAACTTTTCTTTCTCTCCCTCCTTTCTTCCTTCTTTCAGACTTTCCTTCATCTTTCTCCCTTTCTTTACTTTTTTCTTTTTTCCTTCCTTCTTTCCTTTCTCCTTGTCTTTATCTTTCTTTCCCTCTCTTCTTCTGCCTTTCTTTCTTCCTTTCCTTCCCTATCCTCTTATTTTCACAAAACCCTTTCTCTATCTCTTTGGAAAGAAAGGAAAAGAAAAATTTATACCTCTATAACAAATAAGTGTTATCAAATAAAAATTTCACATTGATTGTGTTCAAAAATATATTGCATAGCACTTTCCTCACACCCATCCAATGTAATATGTAATGATGGTATCATTTGGTGGCACAAGGTGAACCTGGAATCAGGAAGCCTTGAGATCGAATGTGATTTAGACACTTTCTAGCTGTATGATCTGGGCAAGTCACTTACCCTCTGTTCCCCAGTTTCCTAAATTATAAAATGGAGAGAATAGAAGCACCTACTTCTCAGGATGGTTGTGAGGATCAAATGAGAGAATATCTGTAAAACAGCAGCGCTTAGTATATAGTAGGTGCTAATATAAATGTTTATTTCTTTCCCTAATGTAAATATTGCCCCTCCTCTATTTTATTTATGAGAAAACAGGCTCAATCAGGTTAAGCAAATTGCCTAAAATCACACACTTTGTGTGTGTGTCAGCCGGTTAATGATAGAACAAGAACAAGTCCTGTATCCAAGTAGATTGTTCTCTTTGATCCATCTTGTTGTCTTAGAATCTCATGATTGAGAGACTCATGAGATAATCTAGTTCAATCCCCCTTTATTTCCTGCAGGGGTCATTCAGACTTTGTTTTAACTTGCTTTAGAGATTTGCCAATTCAACATACTTTTTAAATAGCTCAAACTTTTGGGAAAGCCTTTGTCATATTGAGCCAAAGTCTTTTTCCTGGTTATTTTATTGGCGCTTCACAAAAGAATTTGTTTTTTCACGGACTCAGTGTTTATCTATTCGGAGAGAATAATCTTGTCTTAGTCAATTCAGTCAACTATATGACCCTTTACCCTAAGTCTTCTCTTTCCCTAAACCAAACCCCTCTAGTTCTTTCAGCTGATCCACACATTATTTGTCTTTTGATCCATTTGGTTCACTTTCGTCTGGATGCCCTCATATTTGTCAGTACTCTGGTTCTTTAAACATTTATGATTTTGTCATTGTGAATACTCCCCCTGAGATGTAGCTTGCAACTTTAGACATTCTGTAAGAACTGTCATGGCTGCATTCATCCCTGCAGCTTCTTCAGCCAAGCCTTAGTGTGTATATACATACATACACACACAGACTATGGCTATACTATATATATAGATAGGCCTATACTTTGGATCCTTTCTTATTTGGCAAGATCTGTTAGACCTTATGCACTATTGATCTTGCCTTTGAAAGCCTTTCCTTTAAACCCTTAATAAAGCTTAGAAGAGAAATTTAGTGAAAGCTTTTTTCAGTACCTCTCCTAAAATTTTCTGTCAAGTTCTACTCTCTCTAAAACTGGGCATAATGCCCTTGGTGAGAACAGTATCAACCACTTTTGAGAAACATAGCTTTTCATGAAAGTTAAAGATGGACCTGAAGTGTTGAACTGGATGGTACAATGCTCTGCCTTGTAGCTAACATTCCTTATCTCCATCTGTAACGATTTTGTTATTTTCTTACCTAGACAATTTTAAAATCCATTTTATGTCATAATTTTTCATAAGCATGAAGTCATTCCAGGTTTAAATCTAATAAGTGCTCCATACATTTACATGTATTCTTGCTTCTTTACCTTCACATTTATCTTTTGAACATATCTTTTGTCATAACTAAGATATCTGAGAGCTTTCTATGTAGCCACATCGGTTTCTCTATTTGCCTCTTCTTTTCTTCTTAATAAAGGGAATTCTCACTTCTATTGTCAACATTTTAAGTCCCCTATCCTTTTGAGGCATATTTCTCTTTGTGATCAGAGGGTTATTGGACTCAGAAAGATTGAAGGCACTTTAGATATAATCTAGTCCACCACCCCCTTTTTCTTTATTATAGATGAGAAAACTGAAACCTAGAAAAATTGAAACTTTTTCTGAGTTTTTTATGTAAATATCACGATCATTTAAATTATTTTGCAAATTCTTTGGTAGAAGAGATTATTTTTCCTATATTGATATCTCCATTACATGGCATAGTGCCTTGAACATAATTGTTGCTTAGTATTTATTGAATTTAACAAATGAATAATTATGAATAACACAAAATAATGATAAATTTCTATCATGTGGCACATGGATAAAGTGCCAAGATACATCTTCCTGAGTTCAAATCTAGTCACAATTGAAAAAAAAACTCAGCACTGAAACAATAAAATTTCTATGTAGTTTTCAAGGTGCTCCATAATATGTTAAATCATCTAATTTTTACAACTATGCTTTGAAATTCATTGAACAGTTTTTTTGTTACTGTTCACTCATTTTCAACTGTGTATAACTCTCCTTGATTCCATTTGGGGTTTTCTTGATTGAGATACTGGAATGGTTTGCCTTTTCCTTCTCCAGCTCATTCTAGAGATAAGGAAATTGAGGTAAACAAGGTTAGGTCACTTGTCCAGGGTCACATATCTGGGAAGTGGATTGAGGCCAGAGTTAAACTTAGGAAGATGAGTATCTTCAGGAAAACAGGTCCAGCACTCTATGTACTACAGTACCACTTAGCTCCTTAACAGCCTTAGCTCCTAAAATCCTAGAGAAGGAACGGCTTTTAGAAATTATCTAGTTCAGTGTATCAAATTCAGTTATAGACAGGGGTCACTAATTCATACCCAAGGATCCTTCTGCCCACATATTGACTTAGATTAAAAATTTGATATCGTCACCTGTGTTTTATTGTAGTTTTATTTATTTTTGCTAACTGTTTCTCAAGGAGGTTTTAATCTGCTTTGGGCTACACTAGGGATGTTGTGGATTACATGTAGCCCACAAACTGCATGCAAAGACATTTGATCTAAATCAGGGATTCTTAATCTTTTTTGTGTGTGTCATGGATTCCTATGGCCATCTGGTAAAGCCTATGTATTCCCCTTCTCAGAATTTTTTAAGTTATTAAAGGAACTGATAAATTTAATTTAGAGGTTAGTGAAAATAGTGATATGTGTATGTGTGTTTTTCCCTATTGAAGTTCATAGATCTAAAATCTGTTCCCGTGAGACTCAGACTACAGTTACTATATATCTCTCTATTTTTAAGGTAAGAAAATTGAGATATAGAAAGATTGTGATTTTCTTTGGGTCATATAGCTTGTCATTAGCATAACCAAAATTAGCACCCTGGTTGCCTGACTTCTAATCCAATGCTCTTTTCCTTTCACTATCCTGAAGAAATGTACTAATTTAGCAATAATTTTACATGAGTATATTTTTTCAATCTAAAATGAATGTCTCATTATACATTGAGATAGACACACTGACACTTCTCAGAATATAGCTGTCCTGTTAGATCATCTTATCATCTATGTCTTTTTAAAATTAAGACAATGCTGTTGCAAGGAGAGATGGGCCAAATGAAACATCTACTTAGGAGTTGCCAGTATATGATGATGAGGAATGTACCAAAATGAAGTTATTTTATTGGCTGTCTCGAGTACTTTTCACTTTAGAAACAGTTCAAAGGACCATTGCTTCTCATCATCACTCATAATTATAGCCTTGGCCTATCTTGCCCATTTGGATGTGTATAAAAATCTGGTTGCCTTCCCATCATTATAGAATCCAGTTTGTAGTGGTAGATTTCTTTGTTGGATTTTCAACTCCAAAGGAAAAGGCTTCTTCAATAAATGAAGGAAGAGTTTTTAGTTCTTTCTAATTAGAATCTCTCCATTTCCTTGATGCTTCTGGGCAAAATGGATTGGTTTTCACAGGTCAGATCCAGTGACCAGAATAGCAATGCTCTATCTTGAGAGTATTCTCATTATTGTATAAAAATCCAGGTCTGTGGAGTTTTACTATAAACTCCACGAAGTCTGGGAGCTGAGTTATGTTTAAACTTTAAATCCCTTCCAGTTCTCAGTATAGTGTTCTCTGCATAGAGGAAGCAGGCAGTGGTTGTAGAATAAAACTTAATATAAAAATTCTGGCAGAAGTAAAAAGTTGCTCCAGAGAAATGTGTCTGTATCTAGTGCAATCATCATCCCAGCTAATGAGCCACATTCACATCCACTATCCCTGAGTTTCAAATACTTCTCCTGTTCATTGAACAAGGGACAGAAGCAAACATGTGGTGTATTTCTTTCTTTGTACCTTTGTATAGAACCCTCTACTGGGCACTTAAAAAGGACATGGTCCTCAAAGTTGGCAGACTAATGGGAACATAAGCCTAGTTCTTGCTTAGCTATTTCTAAAGTAGGAAACAAATGGAGAGAAAAAAAAATTATAACTTGCCACAAACAGATTGGACTTAGGGCTTTGAAGAATCTATTTCTCTTAAACTTGGGGTTCTCTGAGTGGGATGATAGGAAAGATCTCAATATATTAGAAGACCACTGAGAGATTGAATTTGGTTCCAGACCAAATAATAGCTTCTTTATCATCATTATATTAAGAAAAAGGGCCTGCTCTTTTCTTAGCCCATTCCTATGTCCAGCCATCAAGTGTTAGCTTGAAATCCTTTTTTTAGGAAATTTATTCTGCTCATCTCCAGAAAGAGGAAGTTCTTCTATGGACAACATCTCCAGGTGAATAAAAGTAACTAAAGTAAAAAGTGTGTGTGTGTGTGTGTGTGTGTGTGTGTGTGTGTGTGTGTGTGTGTGTGTGTTGGGGCGGGGGAAGAGAGTAAAGTGCTTCTTTCTTGATGCTTACAATAGGTTAAAACTGGTTGGCAGCTTAATTACTGCATGTCCTTGGCTATTCTCTTTCCACATTGTTTATTCTGTGTCAGGTAATAAAGGGTAATATCATCAATTAGGTGTTTAATTGGAGTTGTACAGAAGTCATGTAATTTAATAATTTGGTTTAGCAGGTATAGTCAGAGAGCATGAGAGATAGGCTAGAGAGGGTTATTATCTCCTTGGCTTTTAAGGGAGCTGGATCCTACAAAATGGGCCACTGCCACTTTTAGACTTTTTCAAGATCTAGAAGTGGCCTTCTGTTGTTACTTTGGGGAAGGTTCCTCTCCATTGCTGGACTCCCTTAAAATATAGTCAAGTACTCACTTTAAAGCATGAAGGATGAGTGTTCAGTGGTTTGCCCCTTGCTGGAAACTCACTTCTACCCTGATATCATTGAAAGATGGATATTATTCTAACTGTTATTGTGTTATTTTCCCCACTTTTGCTGTTTAGAGCTTTTGAGGACTAAATCCTGGTGTTAATAATTTCCCTGAATGAAAAAATAGGTATTTGAATATTTTGCCTCTAATAAATATGAATATCATCTTGCAAATTTGAATGAGTTGGCCAGTCACAGCATCTTGATGGATTATAGATTTGGAATTGTAACATGATAGTGTGAGAAAGGTTTGGGACATTCTTGTAGAAATTTAGCATATCTTGAGGGCCAAAATAATGTCTACTTAAAACAAACCATTCATTATAGGGCTAAAGTAGTAGTCCCTTGCATGATTCAGCTTCTTTGATGGAACCCAACAAAAAAAAAAGCTGCATTGTTCCTCCCTTTTCTTGGAGAAATTTGGAGAAAGCTTAATTCTTTGGATTCTATCAAATTTTGTCTTCCACTGTCAAATTTCCCTTTTCCTTTTGGTAGATTATCTTGAACATATAATCATTATGTTGTCCTGTGATTCTTTTCCACATATGGATTCTGATGATCTGCTTTTACATTCTAGGATGCTTTTTTCCTCCTCCTCTTTCTCAGATTTAGCCTTTCAGCATTTGGTCCCTATAGACCTTTTTGTAAATCTTCATGCTGTTTGTCTATTTCCACATTGCTCCATTCACTTTCTTGTTTACCTTCATAAACCTCTTGCTTCTTAGCTTCAAACCACAATGCCTGATGTTCTTCTCCTTCCTCCTGCTGTTCCCTTGGAGCTGTTGAGATTAATTTTTCCTCTGAGCTCTACTTTTGTTTTGTTTTTGTTTTTTTCTTAAAATTTAATCCCTGTCTGCTGAGGTTAGAGCCCTGCTTTCTTCTTGCCCATGTGATGCTGTACTTTGTTCTCTGTTTTTGTAAAGTGTACAACATTCCTGGCCTAAAGACTGTTAATTAGCACATCTGTGTTTGTCTCATTGAAACAGCTGAAATGCATATCCTTATAAACTGTGATTCACTCTTTCCCCTTTCTTTTACTTTCCAATGTGTCTGTAAACTCCAATGGATAACTAAAGTCAAGTGCCCAATTAGAGGATTTCTTTACAATTCCAATTAAACCATTAATTGATGTTGGTGTTCTGTAGTACCTGACACTTAGGACAAGCAAATAACAAGAAGGGAACTATATAGCACAAAGCCTTAAAAAACACAACAGCCATTTTTATTGGTAATTGACTCGAGTTTGGGGGACAAACTGTGAATACAGTATTATCTAGATAATCAGATAGCAGTTTGGTACAGCAACCTGCTGGAGCATTCAAAGATATCCTTATTGATGCAAATAAAGTGAAGGCATTCCCAATTGTTGAAAGAAAAAGATGGGATCCTAGATTTCAGATATTGATCAGAACCATTATTGGCAAAGAAGAGAGAAACCCACCAAAATCTTTATTCCATGTAGTGGTGGAAAATTAAGATACATTGGTACTCTTTTCCCTCCAAACAAGATTCTGGAAAATACAAAGCATCATGGGATCTGAATAGGAAGAAATAATTCTTTATCTTGAGAATGTACAACTAGATAGTTATATTTAAGGAGCTAGTTTAGAACAATGAATTCAGTTTGAAATGGATCGCTGTAGGCTACACATATATTAGAAAACCACAAGTTAATGTTATCCATGTTGTATTTTATTTTTGTTTAAAATTTCCCAATTACATTTTAATCTGCTTCAGCTGGAACTCTGGAGTTTTGTGGGTGGCTTATAGCCCAAACAGGTAGTGAGTTTGATACCATTGGTTTAGAAGCCTCCATTATTTAATTAATTGAAAGGTTCCAATAGGGAGAGAAAGCAGAAAGAACTGAAGAACTGGAACTAGGTCATCTAGTCTAACTGGAGAAAATAGGCTTACTATTGTCCAGATGAATTATTGACTGCCCAACTAGAGTATGAATAGAGGAATTCAGACATGGATAACAAATGAAAGACAAACCTACTATGGTCAAAGTCGTCTCTACCTTTCTTTCCCTTGTGAAACACATATACTCTACTTTCTTTGTTTCCTAAAGGTGTATTGTGCTTCTTGTTTTATTAAGAATAAAGGTGAAAGCTAATAAAGAAGACTACTTAAAAAAACATTTTCTGTTAGTCACTTGGGACAACCAACATTTCCTAAAAGGGATTTTAAATTGTGTGGTAGACCTTCCATGTTGTCAGATTCTACAGGGTTTCCAAGGCTGTGTTTAAATCCATCTAGTTAGGGGAACTTACTATTTTATAAGACATCCTATTTAATTGTTGGAAAGTTAGATTATTTTTCAGGAAAATCTTTTTCTCTATATAAGTTCTCCCTTTTTGGTTATAGTACTGCCATCTGAAGCCCCACAGAATGCCCATGATTTCTTGGCCCCCTGCAACATTCACATATACACACATCCCTAAATCTTCTATTTTCCATTGGATGGTCTCAGTACACCAATCTTTAGGGATCAGCTCAGGGCCAGTTTTTCCCTCTATCTTCATTTTTCAAACTTTGGCACAGCTTTGATGACATTCTGCTTCAAAGGGAGGGTTGTACTTTTACTGTAGACTGTGATTATGGCATGATTACAGAGGCAAGATTTAGATACCTCTATGTTGTTCCATTAAATTAACAGACATTTTAAAGGATGTCATGTGCAAGGGCACTATACTAAGCACTAAAGATACAAAAACAGTTTTTTTAAAAAACCTACTAGGAGCAGCGAGGTAGCTGTGAGGTAGTTGGAGAGAGCACTGGCCCTGGAGTCAGGAGGATCTGAGTTCAAATGTGGCTTCAGACACTTTCTAGTTATGTGATCCTGCACAAGTCACTTAATCTTGCTTACTTCACCAAAGAAATAAACAAACAAATAAACAAAAACCCATTCCTGCCCTCAGGAAGTTCACAATCTAATGGGGGAGATAAAATACAAATAAGATATACAATATATATTACATATATATATATATATAATATAGCTTATGTGTAATGTATTATATATATATTATATATATCTTAAAATGCACGCGCGCGCGCGCACACACACACACACACACACACACACATACACACATTCTAAAATTCTCTTTCTCCCTCTTCCCCTCACCTTTCTTTCATTCTCTGTCTCTCTTCCTGTCCTGGCAGACCTATTTGACTCCAGTAAATGAATAAATCTGGTTCCAAAGAAACAAATCTATTGATTTCTTGAAGGGAGATTTTCCTTTCAGGGTCAAGTGAAGATTACATAATAAAATCTTTCTAAAAATCCTGTTTTAAAATTCCTCTGAGACCTGCATTATTATGGAGAAAACTTCATTTGGAATGTTCATATTTGGACTTTGAAAGCCTTAAACTTAATTTGGGAACCAAAGAACCTTAGAAGCAGCATGTACATAATGACTTTAGGATGTTCAGGCTTTCATTCGTATAGATACTCTGCTGATGCTGAACACAATATCTTATGGATGTAGATGATCCTTAAGAATTTTTTTTGTCCAAAAAATTCATGCCCAATCTCTTTGAACTTAGGTCAGTCTTTCCTCTCCAGGCCCATTCAAGTAACTACTCTAGAGACTGTATTTTATCAGTAATGTCTCTGAAAACTCAGCGTCACATCTGTGCCATGATAAGGCATCAAAGGAGTATTTAAATGCAGAAATTATACTTTAGATATTTATGTCTGTCTTGTTTCTCAATGATATCTTGGGCTTTTCCACAATTACCTTTGCCAGAGAACTCTGTTTTGCACTCAAGGGAGCTGTACTTTTATTTAATCCATCTGGCAGTGTCATGGTAAGATGACACTCTCTCCTGTTTTTATCTCTGTTCATTTGCTTAGATTAATTGATCAATTCTTCTTAAAATAATAATAATTATGTAGCAACCCTAGAAGGTAAGTGCTGTTTTATCCCCATTTTACAGTTGAAACTGAAGTAGATAAAGGTTAAGTAACTTGTGTTGCCCATATGGTTAATAAGTGTCTGAGACAGAGTTTTCCCCTTAGCCACTACTAATTTCTATTATGCTCATTTGATTTGTTGTTACATATCACATATGTATCAAAAGCATCATAACTCAGATGATTTCTTTTTGGTAATTTTACAGTGTGAGCTATAAGTGTTGTGCAAATGACTCCTGACCAATACAAGATCTTCCTTTGAATTGCAATCTGAACCTTTCCCCCCAGTGTATTTGTACATATATATATATATATATATATATAGAGAGAGAGAGAGAGAGAGAGAGAGAGAGAGAGAGAGAGAGAGAGATACACACACACACATCTCAAATAACAAGTTATTTTGTCAGTGAGTCAGCTTCAAGAATTCAGGGAATACTTATTACATTAACGGAGGGAGCTACCTTGCCTTATGCTTAAATAAATTAATTCTGGATGGACCATTTTATGAGCTAAGTAGATGGACCGGGGCTTTGTTCTTTGTCCAGGTGGGTGGTACTGGGTTTATTGGGAGCTGCAGTTTTATACCATTAGATTGTAACTCCAAACATCACTGAAATACTGGAAAGATAGCCCAAATGGACCACGATGATTACAGTCAGGGCAAGTTTAAGAAAAGGAGAAGACACTGGTAGTGTTTCAAATCTCCCTTATTCCATATAGGAAAGATCCCTAGCATCATATTCCCTATTTTTCTAACATTTCCTTCATCACCAATGACTCCTAAGAATCTTAGCCTTTTAACCTGTGAATGTAAACAGATTATGTTGTAGTGGGCAAAAATACATGAAAACAGTTAGAAGGCTCTTGTTCTTGTTATATAGTTTTGTGATCCTAGGCAGGTCCTTTATTCTCTCTGAACCTAAATTTGCTTATTTTTCAAATGGGAATAATGAATCCTATTCTATCTGTTTCTGGCTTGTGGCTTGAAGGGAAAGAATTGCTTGTCCAGAATTATGGAAAAGAGAGAATAAACAAGATATGATGACAAATAAAGATTTTACAGTTTTTCTTAAAGAAAAAAAGAAGAAGAATACAAATTGTGAAGTTGAGCTCTCAGCAAAATGTTGGAATGTATAAACACGAAAAAGATCTGAGAGAAACTGACTTGGAAGAATAAAATAGGAGAAGTAGAAAATAAAAGGGAAGAGTCACAGTTTAACTTTATTGGGATTATAAAGAACTATTATGAAGTTGAATATTTATGGACATTTTTAACCAAAGGGAAAATAAGTTAAAATCTTATATGCATGCTTTTAAATATCTTTTATAATTAAAAAGAAATGGGAATCAAATGAGATAATATATATGAAAGCTTTGAAAACATTTTAAAGGACGTCATAAATGCCAGATAAGGACAGCTAGGTGGTGCAATGGATAGAGAGCCGTAGGCTGAGAATTAGAAGAACTCTTCATTCTGAGTTCAGATGTGGCCTTAGACACTTACTAGCTGTGTGACCCTGGGCAAATCACATAACTTCTGTTTACTTCAATTTCCTCATCTATAAAATGAGCTGGAGAAAGAAATGGCAAACCATTGTAGTTTATCTCCCAAGAAAACCAAAAATGGGGTCACAAAGAGTAGGACTTCACTGAAAAAATGACTCAACAACAACTATGAATAAATATGAGATATTTTCATCTCCTCTCTAAGGAATATTTTTTCCTACCCTGTAGTTCCCCAATATCCACAAGATTTCACTGTGATCTTGAAGTCCTTCAATAGTGCTGAATCCCCTTTGACTTCATAAGTCCCCATAAGTGAATCTGATTATCAAAGAAAAGATTTCATAGGAAGTGAGGATAAAAACTGATAAGTTTTAAGAAATGACTAATTTGATTAATGTTGTCAGAGTACTCCTAGGTGGGTCATAAGATCATAAATTTAAAGCCAGAACAAATTTTAGAAATTGTCCAGGGCCAGGTATCCTTAACCTGGGGTCTATGAACTTGTTTAAAAAATAAAAATTTAAATGACTATATTTCAATATGATTGTTTCCTTTGTAATTCTAAGTATTTTCTTTTATACATTTAAAAACATAATTCTGAGGAAGATCCAATAGAATGTTAAAAACAAATCATGACAGACAAAAGATTCACTTCTCCTTCCCCTCAATCTCAGCTAATTCCTCTTGTAGCTGAAGAAAATAAAGCCTCAAAAGGGGAGATGACAGCATCCTAACTCCAAATCAAGTACTCTGCTACTCTGTGTCTCTACCTTGGTAGTCAGGGTATACAATCTTGTGGAGAAGTGGTTAAAACCTTATTGCTGAAAGAAACTGACTGTGTAGAAGAATAAATCTTCAGTCTCAATTGATGGAAGCAAACTCTAAGAAGCTTTTACATCCTCTCATCAGCACAGCTGTGGGAAGCATGTGAGGACAGCCTGTAGCATCTATTCATTCGCCCCTATTGTATAAGAAGCAGTCCTTGAAGAAGTCTTCCGTTACTTTCCTGTCTGCGTCTGAGCATCCCCAACCTGATTATCACCTCACTGAAATTGAGTTCCTAGTGCTAAATTGGTTGAATAAAAGTTGCCAGGTTCTTTCTAAAGCAGTTATTCCCATCAGACACACAGGCCGCCATCAATGACAGACAACTACTGTTATTTCCTTTTGTAATGACAGAAGTGACAAAAGCAGCCTGGGAGTCAGCAGACTTGGGTTCTTGTACCATCCTGGCCACAAATGGGTATGGCTATGTGACCTTAGGTAGCTGTTTATCCTCTCTGGGTCTCTATTTTCTCATCTGAAAAAGTGAAAAAAAGTTTAATTAAATTATCTCTAAGGCCTGTACCAGCCAGAATTTCACTGATTCCACCTAAATTCTTATTAATATCCACTACTATCCTAAAATATAATTAATATCATCCAAATGGAATGAAGAAAGTATTAATGATGCCATCCTAATCCTGAAACTCATTTATTTATATTTTTGTGCCCTTTAGCACAGTGCCTTGCACATACTAGGTACTTTATTTTTGTAGAAAACTGGTAGGCATTTATGAAGATATTATACATTTTGGGCATTTAGACAAGTTGAACAGATGTTTTTTTCAACAACCTCACCTTTCCTGTTCACCTATTCAGACAATATTGAAATTCTGAAGCATTTCCAATGTTTTTCTCAGTGAAGAATTCCAGGGAGGAAGGAACCAAAATGGTAGAGTGAGAGATAGCTCCCTAATACATCTCTTCCACAACAATCTCACAGGTACTCCAGAACAAATTCTGAAAGAGAAAGCCAAAACACAATCACAGGGAGTCATTTTTCTAGCCCAGTACCGGTTAGGAAGACAAAGAGAGATGGAAATGTTGGGTAGGAGCTGATCAATAGAGGAGTAGTGGCAGCAAACATTCCAGTGCCTAGAGATGGGATGGGGCTGAGACAGAACATCAGAGCATAAAGACAACTTAAGGGACCCTGAGAGCAAGAAGGAGGGCCATCGGGCAAGCTCTATTGCCCATTACTCAGTTCTTTGTCATAGGTCCAGGGCAGAAGGGAGTGGGGCTAGCTGGAATTTGAACTTAGAACAAATTCCATAAACTTCTTTGTGAGCACTGAGCCAGCTCAGTTTGACCTTTAGCCTCACACATAGTTTACAGTGGAATAACCAGGGCAGCAAAAGAGGACCCAAAAGGAGCCAGCAGTTCATTCACTCTGAACCTATAGGACCATCAGTCTACTGAGAACTTGACTCTACACCAGCCAGCAGGCTCAACTCAGAGAGCTCGGATCAGGATGGCTCTGGAAAGACAGCCCTCAGGATCACACCACATTAGATGTACCTTGGAGATATTGCGGGCCCTATTTCAGACTGCCACAATAAAATGAATATCGCAGTGGAGCAAGTCACAATTTTTGTTAATTGCAAAAAAAAAAAAAAAAAAAAAAATGCTAACCATCATCTAAGCCTTCAGTAAGTCGTAATCTTTCGGCTGGTGAAGGGTCTTGCCTTGATGTTTGTGGTTGTTGACTAATCAAGATGGTTGTGGTAATTTCTTAAAATAGGACAGCCATGAAGTTAGCCACATCAATTAGCTCTTCCTTTAACTTAGAGACCACTGTAGGGTTATTAACTGGCCCAATTTCAATGTTGCTGTATCTCAGGAAAAAGACAGATCTAGAAGAGTTTAAAAAAGAGCTTTTTAAAAACTAGTTAAGAGCAGTAGAAGAATAGGGGAAAAAAGCAAGTGCTTGTTTTAATGCTAGTTCTCAGTATTCATGACATCTTTATCCAACAATGTTAGTCACATCAAGGCTGAGGCCCAGTGTTATTCATGTGTCAGGCTTTCCTAGTTGTATGAGTACAGTTTCATTAGCATTCTAGATTTCAGTGTCCTGATAGAGTTAAAGGCAAAAACCTTGATTCTAGTTCTGACTCTGACTCTGAGAAGGTTTTCACTCAGTTTTTCAAGTCTTTAACAAGGGGAGAATACTATCTGTCCTATCCACTGCAAAGGTCTGTTTCTGGCTAGTTGATAAGCATTTTTATTTGTTAATCTGATTATTTATTAAATTAATCATTGTTATAAAATTACATTAATATTATAAATAAAAAAACAATATCTTATCATAATATTATTAATCAATTAATAATATAAATAAGTAATAAATTGTTTATTGGATGCTTAGCACGTTCGAGGCACTATGCTAATCCTTGGTAACACAGCTACAAGACAGTCCATAAAGAACTTGCATTGTGACAAAGGAGAAAGAAGAGAGAAAAGGAGTAAAGAAAATAAGCATTTATATAGTACCTATTATGTACTAGGCACTATGCTTTTATTTTACAAATATTTTACAAATATTATCTCATTTAATTCTCATAGCAACCCTATTAATAGCCCTATTTTACAATTGAGAAAATTGAGGTAGACTTAGGCCTAAGTGATTTGCCTAAAGTCACTTAAGTATCTGAATCCAGTTTTGAACTCAGGTCTTTTTGAGATCAGGCTCAGTGCTCTATCCCCTACACCATTAGTTGTCTCTGAGAGAAGACAATTCAAAGAAGGAAGAGATGAAGTAGGAAGAGATGAGGGCAAGGTTGAAGGCACAAAGATTGAGAAGTCTAGAGTATAGCCTGATAAGAAATGAAGAGATGGCTAGCCTGGGTGTCCTCCTTAAATAGGGAATTGAGAACAATCCCTTCAATCAAAGGAAAGAACACAGGAACAGAAGCCATTTCCAAGTTGTGGATTCAAGGATTAAAGTGATCTCTAAAGACATTTCTGGGATATATTGGGAAATCCTGAGTGCAGTCCATTAAGAATTGAAGAGGTGACTGTCCTAACCCCTGCATGTAAAAGTACTTTGAAAATTAGAAAATGCTCTACTATTATAAATTTTTGTGATAATTGGCTATTTGTGTGGCCTTTATGTTTGAAGCCATTTTAGCCAATTTGTTTGTTCCCTTTTAAGAAGAAACACATTTGTATTTAGTGTTTAGCCCTGAATGAACCATTCCATAATAAGTACTATATGAACTATATGGTAGCTTTGCCATCTCAGTGTTTTGATTAGGAAATGTAGCTGGAAAACAGGTCAGAGAAAGGATAGAGGGAAAAGCTTCTGAATACTTCTGGGCCCCTTTCCCAAGGGCAGGAAAGCCAGCTGAGCCACCTGAAGGTATATAATATGCCAAAGCTCTATGTTTACTTTGATGCCACAAGGGATAGCACATTTGTAGATTTGTTTCTTTAAAATATCTCTAATTCAACCCCTTCTTCTCTGAAAGGCCTATCAGTGATATTCAGTTTTAGATCGATTGTTTCTTCCTTTCAAATTGCTAGGTGGTTCATTCATTCTCATTAAGCACCGTGTATATGACTCTATTCTTGGTGGCTGGAGGTAGAACAGGGTTGCAGAGAACTGCAATCCAGTTAACTATTGATTACAAAAACTGTGATGGCTTGTGTCTGATTAAGTTAGATAGATTTCTTTTTCTTTTGAGAATTAGGAGCAGTGGCCTGAAATAGGATTGAGTGGGATCTCTAGTTTTGCTGTGATGAATTCATCATAAGGCCAAAGGACTTGCTTTGTTGAAGAAGTCTCCTGGATGTACTGTGTTCTGCTAAGTTACTCAGAATCTCCTAAGGCAATAAAATAGAATCCTAACTGAACTATTTGCCATACATTCATTCAGTAGTTTAAAATGTACTTGTTCCTTTGGGATTTTACATCATCACAATAAGGAGTGCTGAGCTCAGGTAAGTCTCTGCAATATCAAGAAATCAACATTATGTAGGTAATCATACTTACAATGTATGACTTGAAGAGGTTTAGAAGATCTGCAATTTCATGAAATTTTCCACTCTCCATTTATTGATGAAATCATTCTCTTTAGGAATTAATCAGCATTAAAATGTAAAATGTAACAGTTTAAAATTTGTCAATCATACATGACAAAGTATTTCTGATCAGAATTTGGTAAATGACTGAGGTGTAGAGAGAACATATCAGAGCATTGGATTTTTGAGGGGCAAGGAAAAAAGGGCACAACAGAGGTCAAGATATGAAAGAGAAAGAGCTAACCAGTATAGTGAAAAAAGCAAACCACCATAATGGAAAGAGTATTGGGTTTAATTCTATTCTTCACATCTGTATCCTTGGGCCAGTAAACCTTTTTTGGAGCTAAGTTGCATCTATAAAATTAGGGATTTAGACTAGCTGAACTCTGGGTTGCTTTCTGATTCTCTGTTTATAATGCTTAACCAGGGAAGCCTCCTAGACAAATATTAATTTCTTCACAATTTTATCATTAGTTTTCTTTTATGCTGTTTTTCAGTTTTTGGCTCTGGCATTATGAATCCACAATATTTGTTGACCTTTGTTTAGTAGTAGAAATATGATTTTAGTTCAAGCATTGGAGGAGAAGGGTTCTGTTTGTTTATTCTAGAGTAATCAAAGCAAGTGATCACCATGTGGAAGCAGTGAGTAGGAGAAGGAGAAGACTATCTTTCTTCATTAGCATAGCAGTGGAATGGGAGAACTTTAAGGTGGTCCAAATACCACACACACAGGGAACTTTCTCAACATGTCTCAGAAAATTAAGTTTCAAACATTACTGGTAGGATGCATATTGCTTTATGGGCCTTCAGCTGAGACTATTTTAATTGAACAGTACACTTGGGGAAATGTGAAACAGAGTCCATTTTAATCCATTTTCACTATGTGTATGCAATGTATAATTTTGAAAAATGTATTCAAGAATCCTCTTCAAACTTGCATTTTAGTATTTGCTACAAGGAAACCTTTCCATATCCGCACATTTTAATTTGCATAATGGCAGACCAACTTTTTCTCTACTATTGAACATACATTGTCCCAAAGATGTTCATGAGCCTGCAGAGACTTGAAAGCATAGGTGGCAGGCTAATGGCCAGGCCAAATCACTGTCTTTTTCTACTTCCTCCCATTTAGAAGGAATGTGATGACCCAGAGAAGGGGCCTCATTGGAGGCAGATGACCTAGCGGATAAGATGGACATTATTACTGTTCATCTCTAGGATGTAAAACATTTGATATATTCCAACAAATAGAAAGAAACTCACTTTTTGTAGAGTCCCTAGGGGTATAACAGCAGCAAGGAGGAGTTTGATTAAAATGTTCTTTATGCAGAGTTGAACTGGGTGTGCAGAGAATTGAAATGCAATACTTATTTTTCCCCCTTCTACTGATACTCCTAACATGAGTCTTTTTTCCTTCCAGAGCCCAGAGATTTGGGGATTTGGATTACCACCTCATCCACCTCATTCCAGTTAATGTGCTTGCTAATATTTATTCTGTGGCTAGTACTGGGCTAGGTTCCATAAGATAAGAGAGAGGAAGTAGAAGATGTACTCTTGTCCTCAAGTGGCCTGTGGTACAGGTGGTGAGACAAGAGTGAATGGTGTAAGACTATATAAACATAATTAGCTGTGTAGCTAGAGTGACTAGAAGTCTGATTTTTAGGTATAAAAGTGTACTTTTGATAAATCCTTGGTCAGATTTAGTCTTCTCATTTTTGGTTCAGAAAATATGATCATTGTAGGTATATGTATATAAATGATATAGGAATTCATAGAAGAGAGAAATTGGTCAAAAATGGGGATTGTTGTCAGAGGCTTCCTAAAAGAGCAGAAGTCTTGAAGGATGCATACGAATTCAGTAAAAAGACAAGAAGAAGGGGAGTGATGGGGAATAACATAAGCTAAGACTTAAGGCCAAAATGATGGTGACCTACTTATGAGACAGTGGCAAGACCCTCTTGATGACAGCAGAAGTGCATATTAAGGGATAATTTTTAAAAGTAAGTTTGAATAGGTAGGTAAGGTCTGAAAAGCCAGATGAAGAAGTTTGGATCTGAGTTTATAAAAGTGTCTGAAAGCTTCTGGGGGCATTTCTGTGTGATTTCCTCTTCTCTACATACAGTGTGACCTTCTTAAAAGATAACAATTCTCATCTTAAAGAATGTGTACAAGCCTGAAGTTAGGAAAATTGCTTTATGGCTTTCATTGGGAATTATTACTTGGGAAATAGCATGATATTAATATCAGGCTGAACTGCGTTGGACTCCAGAGTCTTTCAAGCAGTCAGTGACCTGCAGTGGTAACATTAGCTCCCAAGTCACATCTCGAGAGTGGGAAGGTTTTGAATTTATCCTGTCCCTAATAAAGAATCCTCCATCTGTCTCCAAGAAATGATCCCCTATAGCACACAGTACATCAAGAAAAATGGATCTTTGAGTCTTTCTTCTGGTGGATTGCGAGAAGAACCCCTTGCTGCTGAAGCAGTCCATTCCATCTCTCATTAGTTCTACTTGTCAGGATGTTTTCCCTTACATCAAACCATTGGCAACTTCTGTCCTCTGGGGCCAACCAAGACCAGTCTAATCCTTCCACGTGGCAGTCCTTCAAAAGACAGGATCAAAGAGTTTAGGCTTCATTAGGAGAAGTCTTATGTCTAGAATGAGGAAGACATAGTCAGGCCATGTTTATGGTATTGGGGATAATCCTGGGTACCACATTTGGGGTATATCTGGAAAAAAAGGAACCAAAATAAAAAGAAAACCAGTCCCCCTCCCATATAGTTTTGTTGATGATATTGCAGAGGGGATTCATGTCTCACATATAGATTAGGACCAAAAAGGTCCAACAGGATGGAAAGAGGGCTGAAGCATATACCTACCATATGTGGACTGAGCAAAATGACTGGGAGTGTTTAACCTAGAGAAAAGCAGGCTTTGAACACAAACATACTTCCTTCAAGTATTTGAAGGAAGGGCTGGCTCAGGGGAAAGGGATCAGACTTTATCTAACCCCAGCCTTAGGCTTGTTATAGGAAAAGGTTTCTTCACTGTTAAAGCTTTCCAAAAATTAAATGGGCTGTATTAAAAGTTATAGGACCCTTCTTCATGGAGGCTCTAGGAGAGTCAAGCTTGTTTGAGATGTTGAAAAGGGATACATGTCTTGGCCCTGGTTGCTTTAAATCAGAGGAGTCAGACATATAATCCACAAAATGCAAGCACAAGTGCAGCCCAAATTAGATTAAAATGTAATTAGGAAATATTTAACAAAATAAGCAAAATACCACAAAACATAAATAACATTTTAAAACTAAATCAGTATGACACCATTGCTTAGATATCCTTTGAGGTTTCTCTCAATTCATAGAGGTTAAAAATTAGATGAAGACTGTTGTCGATTTATCCTCTACTGCTTTGTTTCTTTGGGTCTCACATCCCTAGTTTCTTAACTCAGTTAACATACAGCATGTGCTATCCTGGTCATTCCCTTATAGAAAGAAAAACCTCAGTCTGTAAATGGAAACCTCTATAACAACTTTCAATAAAAGGTCATCCGTCAATAAATGGAGCACTAAAGCCATAAGGTGCAAGTAAGCTCATAGGCAGGACCTGCTGTTCTCAACCAGAGAACAAGGATTATCTCCCTCTAACCTTAACGGTGATAAATCACTGACAAAAACTGGGAACCCCTTGTAAGCTGATTTGGTAGCTTAAATATCTTGATTCCTCTCTCCTACTCAGGATGTATTTCATTAAGCAGCAGGGCTTTGATAGAACCATCTCAGACGCTGACATTTTACTGCTTAGAGTCTTGATAGAAATATTCAATAAAATTCTGTAGGGATTAAAAGGACAGTGTTTGGAACTCCAGTGTGGAAACAGGGACCTTGGCTGGAAAGACAGAATTGCCTAAGAGAAGGAGGCAAGCAACCAGCCTGCCTGTAGTATTGGACTAGTTAATCTTGGTAGGGTGATGGTAGGCCCCTAGGGAATGAAAAGAGCATGGGGTTAAATATTTTACTACTGGGAAAATGTAAAGCTTTCAACATGCATCATTTACAGTTATGCATGACAAGTTTGGCAGATTCAAACAAAGCAGTGGCCAGAAGCCCAAGTGGAAAGGTTAGTGCCCAGTTCATTTCACAGAATAAAATAAACGTCCACGTGAGGCAGTTACAGAAGCTCATAGAGTTCAAGTCCAACCCCACTACTGGAGCCATGAATTCCCCCCTAAACCATCTCTCCAATGTGGTCATTTGTGGGAAGACTTCAATTAATGGGGAGCTCACTTTCTAAAGTAGCTTTCTTCACTTTGGAATAATTCACATTGGTAGGATGTTTTCCCTTATATTTGGAGATGATCAAAATAAGTTTACTACCTAGTTAATGTATTAATAACTGTATCCCATTCCTCCTGGGCTTTTCCTTTGTCATGCTAAGCATTCCTAGGTTCTTGTACTGATTTTTGTATAATATGCTTCACATTCCCTTACAAAGTATCCTTGGAACACAGGATTTTTACATTTAGAGCTGGAAAGGACCTTAGAGGTCATCTGGTCCAATCCCTTCATTTTACAGATGAGGGAAATACCCCCAAGATAACAATGATTTACCTAAAGCCTACAGGTAATGATTGAGGTAGAATTCAAACCTAGAACTTGCAGTTCCAAAATCAGTGCTCTTTCCATTGTACCAGATATTTCAGTTTGTCATTGTTTTTCCTAAATATGTGGTGCCCCGTACTCCATATACAATTTGATCCGGGCAGAATACCTTTCCTCTCTTTTTTACTTCCCTTCCTCAAAGCACTATTTTTTTTTTTAAAGACCTCCTGTCACATTTTTGACACATATTGAGCTGAGTTCTCTAAAACTCCCAGATCTTTGACTAATGGCAATAGTTATGGACTACCAGCTAATACCTTTAAAGCCCTTTAGATCTATTTAGTTGTCTTTCTTCCTGGTATATTTTCCTAAGTTTTAAAAGGGACTTCATCCAATTCAAACTGTGAGAACCTACCCAGGACCCTTTCCTGTTAGATATTAAAGCCACATTTTCAAGTGTGAATTGAAATTGTTCTGTGGGTTTGGTGTCCACAGGAAGTTTCATGGGGTCAGTTTCCAGCGTTTCTGGGTTAGATTTCTCACAGATGCCACTATTGTCTCTTTCATTAGAAATTTTAATTCTCTTGAGTTATAAACACTTTCAAGATAAAGGTGCTGGTATCTGCAACACTGAGAGATAGGTAATAATTCAGGGTTGTCTTCTGGGCATATGCCTATTTTATTTAAGTTGTTTACAGATGAATTATGAAGAAAGTGTTATTTAGATGTTATCTCTGTTGGCCCTCTACTCCCTCACTTACCCTCCAAAGCCAGAATTCTACTAGTGTTCTCATAGTATGATAAGATAGCAAAACTGTGCCTCCAGGACTTGGGTAGCTGCTTTAGATACTGAGACAGATTCTTTTATATAGATGGAGCTAATCTGCTTTTAATTTATTCACTTTTCACCTCTGGGACTTCCTCTTCCTAGGAGAGATTTTCCCAGGCTTGATTCATTTATTCTCTTTGTCTGACTGTGCCTGGGGCAAGCCTAAAGATTCCCTAGCACTTACAGTTCTTGCTCTTTAGTTCCTTCTGTTACTGCCAAGATTTTCTTCTTGGTTCCCAAAACAGTTAACTTTTGTCTATTCTCTTCCCACCCCCATCCCCTTTCTCTCATTCCTTCACTTCTCCTCCACTAGGGAGCATTCTCTCTCTAGGCCATTCAGGTTGTTGAACTATTTCTATCTTCTTCTTTCCTAATCTGCTCCTATCTGAAGAATTCATTACATTTCAAATCCAAGGCCTTGCTGCATATATTAGCAGGTTTTAATAGACTGCCACAACTCAAAAAGGAGAAAAAGAGAGAGAAGATTTAAAACTCTTGTCTTGCCGAAAGCAGACAGATTGACTCAAAAATGATTCAGTCAATAAAAGATGAGTTTTGAAAAGGCTTCCCTCTACTCAAAGGGAGCTCTTATTCCAGGGAATTTGGTTTTTCTAAGTCCACTGTTAGAAATTAATAATACATAGAGCATGTAAAATGGATTTAGCTCTCTACAGCCTTACACAAACATATCTTTGACTTGCTAAATGTGATGTGACTACTAGGATTTTCCAGCCCTCCTCCCAATCATTTGTCATTCCTCCCAATAATGTGACCCCTGTGGAATTTTTCAACACGTGAAAAAAATTTCTGGATAAAGTGTGCTGCCCTGCCTGTTGGCATTTCATCCTCTATCGTCTCACATAACAAACATCCTAATTAGGATAGGTCCTGTATGTTTGTTTAGCTAGAAGTAACCTAATGTTCAGGTTCAGCAACATTAAACAGCTCACGTTTCCTTTAATATTTCATGGCCCATGTTTGTCCTTTAATAGCCAGATCTTTCTGACTGTGAAAGGTTGGAGAAATGTTCATTTTCCAAAGCCTGAACCTCTACAAAGCTAAATAATACTTACTGTCACTCCTTCCTTCTCATATCCTTAAAAGTCATGATGTGGAAGGACTTCTGGTCAAGATGGATGCTAGAACAGAGGCAGGCTGCCCTACTCCCTATAATGACTCTATCAAAACCCTGAAATTCTCACCAGACTAAATAAAGGTTCATAAATAAAGGGACTTATTAGGACAGGATAAAGAACACAGAATATTATATTCCTCACAAATGGCATGTGTGAAAAGAATATTCAAATGTAAAGGAAGACTGGAAAGGTTGGGAGTTTTATTCAAAACAGACAAAGGATAGGGTTGGGGCAGAGGTGTTAGTAGTAGGGAGGAAATAATCTTTAGCAAAAAACTTTCTGATCCTAAAATAGAGATTAAAAGGGGGAAACAAAGGAAAATAATAGACTATATAGGCATGTCTGTCAGTTGAGTAATAGCTGAATAAGTTGTGATTTAACGAATTTGATGGAATACTATTGACCTGTAAGAAATGCTAAAAGAGATGATTGTAGGGAATACTGATGAGTGTGAATATATAGAGAGTGAAGTGAGCCCAATGAGGTGAGCAATGGATGCAAGAATAATAATGCTAAATCAAAACAATTTTGAAGATTTCACTCTTGTACATCCAAGGATCAACCATGTCTCCAAAGGACTTGAAATGAAGCATGTTATCCACTTCCTAACAAAGATGATGAAGGTGATAAACTGAAGATCCTGCTTTCTTTTTAACTTGGCCATTGTATCAAATTCTTTTGCTTGACTATATTATGAATTTTTTCTTTCTGCTTTTTAATTGGGGAGGGGAAAGGACAAGTAAGGTTATCAATATTGATGCCAAAATAAAACAAAAGAGAGAGCCACTGGAAAAAAATTTTTTTAATTCATTGTAGAGAACAGAAGGAAGTTGAGAAGAAAGCAAAGAGAAGCAGGCCAGATTTGGATGCCATGTGTAGATTTTACTATATACTTTTAAAAAGTGGTTTAAAATAGAGATTCAGTTTCCTATATAATTCTCATTTAGTATATGTATCTTTTAAAATTATATATTTTTTTCAGTTGGCAAGCATTTGTTGTCATTCCCTCTTAACCTTCTTTACTGCTGGGGGAAAAAAAAGGTCAGCTATCTATAGCACATGTACATAATCGAGCAAAACAAATGGTTACAATAGTTGTGTCCAGAAATGTATATCTTATCCTGCATTATCCAGTTCATCTTTCTCAGGAGGTGATGGCACCCTTCACAAGTGATCCTGTGGAATTGGTCATTGCATCAGTTAGGATCTTTAAATCTAAATTCTTCCCTTTTACAATGTGGTTGTTATTATTACTCTCACTTCACTCTGTGTCAGGATACATAAGTCTTCCCAGGTTTCTTTGAAAACATATTGTCATTTTGTAGAACATAATGGTATTCCATTGCATTCGTATACCACAATTTGTTTAGCCATTCCCCAATTGAGAGGTATCCCCTTAGTTTCTCTCTCTCTCTCTCTCTCTCTTTCTTTCACAAACACACACATATACACAAAGGTGCAATAAATATTTTTTATATATAACTTTCTTTCTTTAATTGTCTTCATAGTAGAGACCTAGTTAGTGGTATCACTGTGTCAGTAAAGGGCACGCACAGTTTTTATTAAACATTTTAGACATCCTAAATTGCTTTCCAGAATGGATGTACAACTTCACACCTTTGCCAGCACTTAAGGTGCTGCCACAATATCACCACTTTTCTTTTTGTCATCTTCATCAATCTCTTGGATGTAAAGCAAAATGGGCTGACTGGGCAGGGGAGATTTATTAAGCACTTACTTTGGGCCTGGTTCTCTGCTAAATTTTGGGGGTACAAGAAGAAATAGAAAAAATGGCCTCAAGGAGCTTATGGTTTTGGAGGAATTGGGGGTAGGGATGGGGAACATACAAAAAGGAGCTGGAAAGGTTGGGAAAATGAAGCGGCCTCAGTGCTTGGAATGGAGGTACCCGGCTTAGAGCCATGGTTATGAACTCTAGAAGTCAAGAACAGATGGAAAGAGAATGAAAGTAGCCTTGGTGCCCTCCACAAAGGAAGGGTCCAAGAGGAACTTACTAGTGGAAGAAGAGTGTGAAGTCTTATGGAGGGATATTTCTAGATTGAGAAGGTTGCAGGAATGGTTAGATGTTCCAGGGCAAGGCTTGCCCTTACTTCGCTAAGTATCTTTTAGGTAGGGCCCAAGGCATTTACTTGGTGGTGAGGGGAGGAAATGAATATTGAAAACAGGCCAGAGTTGCTAGGATATTCAAGTCCTAAAGACATCTTTGTGAAAGTGTGTTTTTTGGGGGAGGGAGAGAATATTTGTGTTGAAAAGACTTTTTAACTCTCGCTGCTATGCCTTCCAAATATAATACATATTACCCAGAGAGAAGTATTAGCCCTGCTTCCTGTCTGATATGGTTTCTAGTGCTCCATATGTGTTTAACAGGCATCAGGGGATCATGAGACTGTCTTAGTGAAATGCTCACATAGACTGAGGGCTATTCAACCTTCTTTCTGATCTTTTTATTGCATGAAGATCCACCAGATAACAACTACAAGTTTTGCTACTTCCCTATTTGAAACTTTAACAGCTTTGCCAATAATAACAATAATAACTTCCACTCATATGTTGTTTTATATGTTGCTTTAGAGATTACTTAGCTCCCTTCCTATGAAAGCAGAGCCATAACTAGGATGAATGATCTGGACCTTGCCTGTATTCAACAAATTTAGATGGCACTGACAGCATTTTCAGGCCTCCATCATTATAGAAATAATAAGAGCTAGTTAGCAAGAATAATTAGTCACAAAAGCAAACCACCAGATGGTGAGAATGAGCTGTTCCTCTTTCCCACCCTGCTTTTTCTCCAGTAGTCTCCCTCTCTCCCCTCCATCTTATCTGGCAGACGTTCTAGCAGCAGTCTTGTACTAGTGCCCAAGATTTCTTTTTCTCCCCATTTAGCAGTCTCTTGCCTCTCTCCTCCCCCATCCCGTTAGAGTGAACCTATTGTCACTAGCATGGGATACAAAAATGACTAGTGTTTTCTCTGATAAAGTCAGGCAACTCTGATTTTGTTTTCAGTGTTATCTGTGTGTATGTGTGTGCTTTGTGAGAGAAGGACAAATTACAATTGATAAATTAAATGTTGCCAGTTTAGTTTGGGGGATTTCCTTTCAATGCTGTTTTATATGACCTAGCTAAGCTTTTATCACAATTTCCAGTCTCAAATCTAGGGGTAGCTCAAGTGGCTTCTGAGTGGGTACATTAAGTGACAGTCTGAGTTCTGCTCTCCTGTTAGTTCCCATTAATTAGACCAGCTAGCGCTGGGGGCCAGTACTCTATGGTGGCCTTCTTGAAGGCAACTTTCTAGACATGATGGCCCTTGAAGATGGGATGCCCTATAGGTCATTAGTTTTCTGAGTCCTCTAGGAGCCATTTGATGAAAGAGTATTGTTTTTCTCATCCTAAAGATATCATTGAGGAGCTTTTTTCAAGAGCATGCAGATTGCTGGTTTTTAGCAGCTTGTCAAAATCTTCTCCTAACTTGGAGGATAGGGACAGTTGAGACTACCAGATATCAGAAACATTTCCAAGGAATTTGAAGTGGTACCCTCTCTTTTCCCAGTTCATTCCTCAACTGCACTGATTTCCTCCTTTTTTCAGGGTGCCACATGTTTTCCCTAAAAGATCCATCTCTTTTTCCAGAGTCTTCTACCTTGTGTGGCTTTTGTTATTGTTATTGGTGTTGTTTTAATGGAGTTTCATCTATTAATTAATTTATCTATCTGTTTATTTGTTCATTTATTTATTTGTGCATTTTTGATGGGATGGGAATGATGAGCAACCATTTGGAATTTAACTCATTCCACATTTTCCTTTGGTTGGAAGGAGTTTTCCCAGTGAATATTATGTCACATTAGCCCCTGGCTGTTGCACTGGGATACTTCCACCCACTAATCTGGTGGGGTATAATTGCTGGTGTCTTTTCAAATCATTTTTGTAAAAGGTGACAAACTGCTTGTTGGAGTGAGACGTTAATAACACAGAGATGCCCCTTGTTTGAAAGCCGGCACTGAGCTCACCCAATGCGGTTGTCTGAGAGTCAGAATTGTAATGGGAAGATGGGAAGACCGGAGCTATTCATTTGCATATAATTCCAGGGCTTGTGTGTCATCTTTTGTGTAAACCATACAATTTCCGGCGCAGCAGGGTAACATGGGCTCATAATAGAGAGAGACAGGAACATAGGACCTCCTGTACCAGTCAGGGTTAAAGAGGTGTCAAATGCTAAGGAGTGACTGAAGGTTTGGGTAAGAGTGGTACAGAACCACCACTGCCTTGTTAGATTGGTAGGGAAACTGAGTCTCCTGTGACCCCTTCTCTTTGAAAACCTTACCTGCATGCTGCAAAGAGGAAAAGCAAGGGAGCAGGAGTCTTAATGCCATTCCTACTTGGCAGTAGCATCTCCTCAGGCAACCATCCTCACCCCCTTGGGAACAGGCTGCACAATCTTGCCCATTGAAATGAAGGGCAGTGGTTCTTAAAGAAAAGACCATCCGTGCTTCTGTCTGATCCCTTTAAAATTAGCCAAGAAGAACTCTACATGGTCAAGTAGGACCAAGTTCCAACTCCTTATCAGCTTATGGTTTAGAGAGGGGTTAGTACTCTATGGATGGTCATGACTTTTGGCATCAATCCACTGAGTTCTCCCTTTTTATTTCTTTCTCTTTAAAAAACTAGACATGGCATTTCTGAATAGCCAGTCAGGACCTAGTGATAAACTTAACAATTAGAGTTGCAATGCCCAGCTTCCACAATTTCTAATAAAATTGCATAAATATTTAATGCCTATTTATTAAATATTTAAAAATGTAAAACTGAAATAGTTTAGAAGTTAGCAGGTCATGAATAATTCAAACATTGAAAACATGGTTTTGGCCCTTGAGCTGAGCAAAACTGATGCAATGCATTGCCCAGTCATGGGTCTGGGTGCTGTCAAGTCTAGGAAGGCTTGGTAAGAGTTCCAAAGAAAACATGCTTGCCAAGAGCTAGCCTGTCTGTATGGCCAGGTAGAAGCAGATATTGGTTGGGGAAAACTGCACATTCCTTTGACTAGGGCTTTTTTTGACAGAGGTGATCGTCTCTCTCTCCCCAAAGTGTTCCTGGAAGTGGAGAACCAAAATGGGGTGGTGGAATTAGGCCTTCTATTTTTAGTTATTTCCAACACTCTTATCCAGTGAACTGGAATCATTTTAAAGTGCTCTTGATTATAATTTAATCTTTGAATACATTATAAATTCCTCTGCCTCTGAGGACAATTCTTCATTAGTTTAAAACTTTGGCTGTACCTTACGGCAGAGACCTCACCAGCTATTCATTTTTTGCCTGCCCAGGGACATTCTGGCTAGCATTTGTTCTCCCTTAATCTTGCTCCCACCTGCTTATGCTCATAATCATAATGAAGTCAAAATAAATAAATTATCTTTTTTTAAAAAGAAGGGAAATATGGATCTTAACCTGAATGTGCTTTCCCCATGATAACTCATCCACAAATACACTGTGCATTGCTTGAAATTCCACTTAGTTCAGTTAGGTAAGTTCTTGTATTTCTTCCCTCCCTGAAAGCTCTGTTCATACTTTGGGGTCTGGTTCCTACTTGTGGATTTTGGAGGATGTTTATGTGTATTTATGATTTGAGGACTGTTATAGATGCTGTAAATAAACACAGTTGGTATAAAAGATTGGGAAGGATTTTGCCTCCTTCTAGCTACTGCTAATTCATCATTCCATGTTGAGCATTATTATAGTTATTATTATTAGCTTTAAAATGAAAAGCCAAAATAGTCTTTAGGTGTGTGACAGAAGGACAGTATAGAAGTAAGGATATTCTGATAGATGTTTAAGAACCATCTGTCTGAAGAAAAAAATGTATACATGACACACTTTTGAACTTAATCTGTATTAACATTTCCCCCATCACTTTCATAAATTTAGACAATCAACAAAACAATAAATCAATCTCTGATTTTCAGTGTTTGCCAGTTTCCAAGATGTTAATGCTAAAATTTAACATTTGGCTCTCTGAACAAGTACAAACTGTTTCCAGCATACCCCTGGATAGAAAGGCAAAATTGTGATTATGTGGAGTTATCTAATAACTAAAATTAGGTATTTTCTGATAGCATATGGGAAGAGGTTCATTTATTCTGCTGTTATGAAGACATGGAACCCCTTCTGATTCAAAACATTGACGATCTAGGACATAGATACAATCAAGGATTATTGGGCTTTAGATGAGGAGGAAGAATAGAGCTCTTTAGGAGCCAAAAGCTTTTCTATTTGAAATATTGATATTTCTGAAGAAATACTGTTGATAAAGATCATCAATGGAATTCTGACCCTTTTTGATCTAGTCTTGATTTATGTCTGAGAAATGCTGTCTTTCAAAAGCTACTTTTTCATCATTAGCAACCTTGGATCTACTGAGCTCATTGTGGATAAGCCTTTGGGTTTGGAACTTGAGTCTAGAAATGTCAGACTGTTTACTATTTTAATCTTTAGTGGTATTGAGAGAATCATACCTTTGTCTTAGTCTTCATGACTTGAGCATTGCTAAAGAGAGGATGTAATTTAGGCCTGGCTAGTTCTGTAATACAAGAGACATAAAACAGAAATTATTTCTTGAACACTTATTTGTCAATTTAACTAAAATTCATCAATTTAGTTAAACAGGTATCCATTAAGCTACTAGTTAAATGCAAGACATAATATATAGAACATGCAAAGATAAGAATGCTCCATTTCCTATCATCAAGAACCCTACTTACAGTCTTTTGACAGGTTATTACACATACACAAGGTAGGGAATGATGGAAAAAAAGGAGAACACCTTCCAAAGAGCTCTAGGAACATTTAAGGAATAATTGGAGAAGGAAGGGGGAAAAGGATGGGAAGAGGAAAGGTGATATGCAATACACGACATCTGAATCAAGCCTTGAAAGAAGGGGATTTTGAAAGACAGAGGCGATGAGACAATACTTTCCAGGAATGTGTTATTGCTCATGCAACTATATGGAAGGAAAAGGGCATGCTGAATTTGAGGAAATAGTCCAATTTGATTGGAATATCAATTATATGAAGAAGGGCAACATGAAATAAAGCTGAACAGGTAGATTGGAACAGACATGGGGCAACAGTTTATGATATCTGTGGTTTTTTTTCCTAGACATAGGAGGCTGTCGAAGGGTTTTGAGCAAGGGAATGACATGGCTAGTCTGCTCCTAATTAAGAATTGTGATTTTGGGAACTTGGACAGAACAGAAAAACAAAAACCTGAAGACAGAAAGGCCAACGGAAAGACTATTGTAATAATCCAGCAGAGAGGTAACGAGGGCTGAACTAGTTGAGGTAAAGAGACAGTTGTGAGAACTGTTTTGAAGGTAGAATTAACAAGACCTGGCAAGTGATTGAATGGAGATGATGGGGGAAGAGATGAGGATGACTGGAATTGACTTAGCAGTATAGTGATTCTTTCAACAGAATAGAGAACTTTGTCAAAGGAATGGGTTGACCCCACATCTATCAGATTAGCTAATATGAAAGAAAAGGAAAATGGCAAAAGTTGGAGGATACGTGGGCAAATTAAAACTAATTAAAACTAAAACACTGCTGGTAAAGTTATAACAATTTAGAACAATGCTCAAAGGATTATAAAATCATGTAGAACCTTTAACCAAGCAATACCACTATTAGGTTTTTATCCCACAGCATTAAAGAGCAAAAAGAAAAGGGATCTGTATATACAAAAGTACTTATGGCAACTCTTTTACTGGTGGCAAAAATTGGCAATTAAGGCTGTATTCATGAATTGGGGCATGGCTGAACAAGTTGTACATTGTTGTCATGGAATACTATTGTGCTATAAGAAATGATGAGCTGGATGCTCTCAGAAAAACCTGGAAAGACCTACATGACCTGAGGCAAAGTAAAACAAGCAGAACCAGGAGGACATTGTACACCATAACAACAATAGTGTATGATGATCTACTATGAATATCTTAGCAATTCTTAGCAATTCAATGAGCTAAGAAAATTCTGAAAACTGTATGATGAAAGGTACTTATCTCCAGAAAAATAACTTGGAGAGCCTGAATGCAGATCAGACACTTTTTTTGGGGGGGGGGGGACTATGTAATGAGGAGTGGAGATTCATGTCCTGTAACTTCTGTAACATTCAATTAATGCAGAATTGGGGGAGGGATTCTGTGCTTCAGGAGAGGAAATAAAATGCTAGCCTTTGGAGTTTCAAAGGTGTGTCTATTCACCAATTCTTGCAAGAATGTAAAATTAATCTTTCCTGTATTCAAAAACAAAATTTTTTTCTTTATATTTTTTGGGATTCTTTTTTTTTTTTTTTTTTGGTCTATGTTTTTATCTTACAACATAACTTACATGGAAATGTGTTTTGCATAATTTCACATGTATAACCTATGCCTTCTCAGTGAGGGGGTAAGGAGAGGAAGGGAGAGAATTTGAAAGTCAGAATTTGAGAAAAAAAAAGAATGTTAAAATTGTTTTTATGTGTAATTAGGAAAAAATAGTAAATTTTTTAAAAGGAACGAGTTGTAAGTAGGGAGATGTTAAATTCGGTTTTTGACATAATTGATTTGAAATGCTCATTAGACTTTCAGGAAGGAGATATCCATCAAGTGGTTGGCAATGCAAGATTGGAAAGAGGTTAGGACAAGATATATAGATTTTGAAATCTTTAATGAAGAGATAACAGAACCCATTGCAACAGAAGAGGTCACCAAGGGGGAGAGAGGGTCAAGATATAAGAGAAGAAAATCTGAGACAGTGCCTTGGGGAACACACAAACTTAATAAAAGGAAATGGATGAGCTGGCGACAGATATTGAAAAAAACAGTCTTATAGATAGGAGGAGACTCACGAAAGGTCATAGTCATGGAGTCATGGAAAAAATGAGTTCCCAAAGGGAAAGGGTGGCTAGTAGAGTGGAAAGGTCAAGTTGAGAAACAGCAATTGATTTAACAGCTAAGAAATGATTGGCAGCCTTTTAGAGATGAGTAGTTTCAGTTAAGTGGTGGGGTTCAAAACCAGTTTGTTAGGGTTTGAGAAAGTGGAAGTAATAAATATAGATTGCCCTTTCTAAATATAGATTGTGGCAGTGAAGGTGAGGAGAAATATAGGATTATTACAAGGGTTAAGAGCATTTGTTAAGAATGGAGAAGACCTTAGTTTATTTGTAGGTAGTTAAAAAGGAAACAAGCAAATAGAGATGGAAGATGAGAGAGGAGTAGATGGGACAGGAAGGAAGGCAGCGATCACTGGAGCAAGTTTCCAAAGGAGATTGGAACAGATAGGGAAAGGGAGGGAGAAATTAGAATAACATATAGAAAGAACATCCAAGGAAATAAGAGCTCTTTCGATTTCCAAGATTAGAGTAAAAGCAAAGAGATAAGGAGGCTTCAGATTTTGGAGCAAGGGATCTGAGAGAGCTTATAGCAAATAGCCTTGATTTCCTCAGTAGAGTAGGAAGAGAATTCTCTTGAAGCAGAAGTGAGGATGGTATTAAGAGTTTGAGAATGAACTTGGAATAACCACTACAAATAGTGTGGTAGAATTAGTCCAAGAGGAATAAAAGGATTGCCTTGCGGTAGTGAAGGCACATTTGAGGTCTAACATACTAAATGATGTAGGAGATAAAAGAAAAATAGACTGCATGGATCTGCCTTCAGGATCCCTACTACCTAGCTAGAGAAGCAAGCTGAATTAGTATTAGTTTAGTATTTAAGGAGAAAAAGAAGCCGTTGTGAAGTGCCACATTATATGATACAGACAAATAAAGTCAACAAGCACTTATTAACTATTTACTATGTGCAAGGAACTGTGCCAAATGCTGGGAAGACAAAAACAAGCTGAAAGAAAGACAATCCCTTGTTCTCAAGGAACTTATATTCTGGCAGGGAGCATAAAAAGTGATCACATAAAAAAGTGATCTGAAAAGTTGTGAGGGGTAGAGTGGATAAAGATGAGATGGTGGTAGAGAAAGCCTTTCAATAATCAAGAATGTACCATCTGGAGAAAAATGAAATATAGCTGTCCAGAGCCACCTCCTTGAAATAGAGGTTCTAAGAGGAGCAAACCAGTCAGAGAGAGAAAGTGCAGTGTTAGAGGGTACTTTCATTGTGAGTGGACTAAGTTGGAGTGAATTTCCAGGGTGAAATGATTTCTGACAAACAGCATCTACTTTGCTGAGCTGTTTGGAGGATCAAATGATATAAGATTTGTAAAAAGTACTTCTCATGGTAACTGGCAAATATCAGTGATCATCTCCTCCCCATGATGGAATCTTGTGGAGAGTCAGTAGTGCAGCCTGGAAAGAAAATAAGGAATTCAGTGAAAAATAGTCATGTTTGTGATGGAAAGAGCTATCCAGAGAAAGAACTATGGAGACTGAATGTGGATCAAAGCATAATCTTTTCACTTTTGGGGAGAAGGGATGTTGTAGTTTGCTTATTTTCTCTCTCTCTTTTTTTTTTCTCCCTTTTGATTTGATTTTTCATCTTCAGTGTGACAAACATGGAAATAATGTTTAGAAGAATCGCACATGTTTTAACCCATATTGATTTGCTTATTATCTGGGGGAGGGGGAAGGAAGGAGAGAGAAAATTTTGGAACACAAGATTTTGCAAAGGTGAATGAATGTTGAAAACTATTTTTGCTTGTATTTGGAAAAATAAAAAGCTAGTATTTTTTTTAAAAAAAAGAAAGAAAGATAAAGTCATGGATTGTCTAAGAATGGTCACCCAAAGAAATAGGACATTCATAACACATGGGTTAAATAAGGGAGAATGCTGTTGAATTGCATTTTGCAGTTGAATTGAGACATCCATGTTCAAGAGTCAAAATGTCTGTTCTTGCTACATGAGTTTAAAAGAATACTCAGGATGATTTTAGAGAGGCTAAGAGAGAGACTTACGTGAAATGAGCAGAACCAGGAGATCACTGTACATGGCAACATCAGTATTCTATGATAATCAATTCTGATGGATGTGACTCTTTCCAGCAATGAGATGATTGATAACAGTTACAATGATCTTGTGATAAAGAGAGCCATCTACACAGAGAGAGGTCTATGGGAACTGAATGTGGATCACAACATTATATTCTCACTCTTTTTGTTGTTGTTCATTTGCATTTTGTTTTCTTACTCATTTTCTTTCCTTTTGATCTGATCTTGTGCTGCAAAATAATCGTGCAAATATGTTTACATATATTGGATTTAACATACATTTTAACATGTATAACATATATTGGATTACTTGCCATCTAGGGGAGAAGTTGGGGGAAGGAGGAGAAAATTTGGAACACAAGGCTATGAAAGGATCAGTGTTGAAAAATTATCCATGCATGTGTTTTGAAAATAAAAAAGCTTTAACAATAATAATAATAATAAAAGAATCCTTAGCTCCTATGAAAACAGAAGGATCAAATGAACTAAATTTAGGCCTTCCCTGTATTGTGTCTATTGTGGTTTGATAGTTCTGGTGCTATTTGGTTTAGAAGCAGGATGGCCTATTCATGCTGAATGTATCAGTTTCAAGCATTCTTAATTTCTTTCAAAACCCAGATTCTTTTAAACTGGTCAGTTTGCTTCTTATTGAAGATTATGAGTGTGCCAAGTTGGAAAACAAAGCTGATTGTGATTCATGCTAAGGAGTAAAGTAGTTTTGTTTTGTTTTGTTTTTGTTTTTTAGTATAGTGAAATATTGATCCTTGAGGGAGGAAAAAGCTTACAAATAACAACATTAGTTTAGTGTATTTTGTTCATTTTCAGAAAGAAAAATGAGTCTGTCCTGAGTCCCCAAAGGAAAATTTCAAAGATTGCTTCAGACTACTAAAAGGAGAGAAGAGATAAGGGCTTAGACTGACAACCTCTCTAATGGTTTGACCATTCAATTTTTGGACAGATTCATTTTCTTTCTCTCTTTCTCTGTCTCTCTCTCTCTCCTCCTTCTCTCTCTTCCTCTTTCTCCATCTCTCTCTCTCCATCCCTCTCTTTCTCTCTCTCTTCTTTCTCTCTCCTCCTTCTCTCTCTCTCTCTCTCCTCTCTCTCTCTCTCATCTCTCTCTTTCCTCTCTCTCCTCCTCCTTCTCTTTCTCCTCTTTCTCCATCTCTCTCTCTCCATCTCTCTCTCTCTCTCTCTCTCTCTCTCTCTCTCCATCTCTCTCTCCATCCCTCTCTTTTTCTCTCTCTTCTTTCTCTCTCCTCCTTTTTCTCCCTCTCTCTCTCTCTCTCTCTCTCTCTCTCTCTCCTCTCTCTCCATCTCTCTCTTTCCTCTCTCTCCTCCTTCTCTTTCTCCCTCTTTCTCCGTCTCTCTCTCTCTCTCTCTCTCTCTCTCTCTCTCTCTCTCTCTCTCATCTCTCTCTCCATCTCTCTCTCCATCTCTCTCTCTCTCTCTCTCTCTCTCTCTCTCTCTCTCTTTTCTGGGTCTTCCTTTTTTACTCCCTCTGTTCTCCCTTCAATCTCTTTGCTTCTCCAATTATATCTACTTGTCTAGTTTAGCTTAATGCTAGTCTAAATGAAGCGATAGAACAATCCCCTTTTTTATTTTTGCTGAATGTCACTGCCAGTATTGCTGCAATGTCCTTATTTCATCAGTTAACCACTATTTGTTTTCGGACAAATTGCATTTATTTCAAAGTTCCAGCCAGTCCAACATATGTTTCTGTAGCACCTTTTATCAACTATAGCAAGAATAGGCATGGGTAGGAGAAAAGGACATTGGGAAATTTGTCCCCAACTAGGGATGTTTCCATTCTATATGTTCTCCTGTAAAGCTGAAGTTTTATATTATTCCCAATTCACTATTCCTTCATTTTTAGGCCCAGATGAAATCATGCACCTTTCCACCTTTTATTATGCATTTAAAGCCAATTACCTTTTGCAACATAGATCCTTGTATCAAAATGATGGAAAGCTGCATTATAAGCTGCCCTTTCAAGACAGATTTTAGTCTTTAAATACATATCTGTTTTTTGTATTGTCTATATGAGCTCAGCACTAAAGAATAAAATGTTTTTTTTTTTTGGAAGGGAGAGAGTGGAGGACAGAGAAATGTCCTTATTTCCTCCTTCCTTCTCTTTTTTTCCTTTATCTCTTAGAGGAACCAGAAGTGGGAACCACTATTTCAAAGTGTCCATTAATAGTCACATTGTTCGATTAAAAAATGGTGGAACTGTGGTCATGCTTTTAGTGAGTTGCTAGGCACTGGGGGCCTGCTGTCCCCAGTGTGAGTGACTTCATTTTAAAATGAATTAGAAAAATGGAGATGGAAAGACCTTTTCTACCCTCTGACTTTCCTCCTGCCCTCTTGACAGAGAACTGATAAGAAGGAAATTGATGCATTGGAATAGCTGAAGAACATGCAATTTTTGTAAAATGAAGGCACAGTTTGGGACTGCTGACCAATCAGGCTTCATTCTGTAAGTTATGAGTAGAATAAAGTTGGGGTTGAGAAAGCTTTGTTCATCTCTCTCTTTCTCTCTCTGTCTCTCATTTTCTCTTCTGTCTCACTATCTCTCTGTCTCTGTCTCTGTATCTCTCTGTCTTTCTGAGAGAGAGGTTCTCTGTATGTGTGTGTGTGTTCATCTCTCTTTGTCTCTCAGACATTCCATGTTTGCTTCCAGTATAAAACTATTCTATAAATTTCAACTTACGAATTGTATCTCTAGAGATCTATGGTCATAAATGCTCCTTTATCATGATGTCTTTTTTCTCAGGGGTAAAACTGCCCTCTTCTCCCACAAGCCTTTATCTAATACAACACAATTTTAAAAAAAAATACTTTATCTGTTTAAAAGAAAGAAGAGGAGACAGGATGAGTCAGCCAATCAATAGATATTCATTAAGTGCCTACTGTGTGCTAGCTACTGGGCAATGAGAATTGCACAGTTGTACTGGGAATGCATACAAAAATCTGTGCTCTCAAGAAGTTCACAATCTAATAGGCTTGACAACATGTAAACTAGTTATATACAGAATCAGTTGGAAACAGTCAACAAAGAAAAGCCTTAGAATTCAGAAGGGCTGAGAGAAGCTTCCTATAGACATGGGAGATTTTATCTGGAACTTGAAGGAAGCCAAAAGGTAAAGATGAGGAAAGCAAGCATTACAGGGAGGAGGGATAGTCAGGAAAAATTCCCAGAGTTGGAACATGCTGTATCCTGTTTGAACAGTGGCAAAGCGGTCAATGTGATGGAATCAGAGATTATGCAGTGGGTTATAAGGAAGGTTGGGTGGGAGTGGGACAGATGTCAGGTGAAGATATATTCTGAAGTCTGAGAAGAAACAGCTCAGAGATAACTAAGAATCCTGTCTTTGATACATGGTCAAGTGAAAGCAGGTTGGATGTTGGAAACAGAGAAAGACAAACAGATGGCAATATTTATCAGGAATCAGAAACACAGTGTGGTGGGTATTTCAACTCAAGTCAAGAAGCATTTAGTAAGCATCTGTTGTTTGCCAGGCACTGGCACTAGAATCTCTAGCTTTTTTCAAGCCTGAAAAAATTAGAGTTGTTAAGGAAAGTGTATGGAATTAAAGCATTATAGATGCTAATAAGGTCACAGATGGGGGTTTTTTAGACTAATTCCCAAATCTCAACGCGTGCTTTTAAAAAAATTTTCAATGGTATTTCATTTTTTCCAAATATATGTGAAGATAGTTTTCATCATTCATTTAATTTTTTTTAATTTTGAAAACATATGTATAGATAATTTTCAACATTCACCCTTGCAAAATCTTGTATTCCAATTTTTTCCCTCCCTTCTTCCCACCCCCTCCCTTAGAGGCAAATATTTCAATATATGTTAAACATACAAGTCTTCTATACACATTTCCCCAATTATCATGCTGCACAACAAAAATCAGATCTAAAAAGAACAAAATGAGAAAAAAAATGCAGGCAAACAACAATAAAAAGAATAAGAATACTATGTTGTGATCTACACTCAGTCCCCACAATCCTCTCTCTGGATGCAGATGAATCTCTTCATCACAAGACCATTGGAACTGGCCTAAATCATCTCATTTCAATATTCATTTTTTGTAAGATTTTGTGTTCCAAATTTTTCTCCTTCCCTTTTTTACCTTCCCCTTCCCCGAGACAGCAAATAAGTTGATAAAGGTTAAATATATACAGTTCTTTAAAACATATTTGTCATGTTCTGCAAGAAAAATCAGACAAAAAGGGAAAAAATCATGAAAAAGAAAAAAAAAACCAAAACAAACAAAAAAGGTACTATGCTTCCTCATAATCCTCTAGATGCAAATGGCTTTTTCCATTACAAGTCTATTGGAATGGTCTTCCCAAGTCTCATTGTAACCAAAAGATTCAAACCCTTTCCCTTCCATTTGCCAAATTCCCAGCCCCAAAAGTCTGATAGTCATGCTGACACAATCATTTTTTATTTCTAACAAAATCCTACTGAGGGAGTAGACTAACAGAAGTGATGAATTTGGAGTCAGGAAACAGTGATTTTGGTCCCACCTCTGCAATCACTAGCCAGGTGATCCAGGGCAAGTCAGGTAAGCTTCCTAGTAAATTAGATGGTTCCTGAAGTCCCTTCTGACCCTCAACAAATTCTAATATGCTAATTAGCAGTATAATTACCAAAATTAAAGCAGCCAAAAGGAACTTACCCTGCTCTCCCCAGATATGGTTCCTGTAATACAAAGAGTAGATGGTCAGATTCTGAACCTTAAATCTGTGGTATCTGGGCTGTAATTAGGTATGTCCCAGTTTTGTTAAGCTGAGCATTAGCTCAGAATTCTGTGCTCCTGTTTTTATGCCCTTGATCACTTTTCTTTTAATTTCTATCATTATTTATAAACATTAATATGACTTATGACTTTTGAAGTACTTGATACTAAAAATAATTTTTTGAATTAATGCTCTGATTCTTCTTTTCTATTGGCTCTCCTTTTTATTTCTCACCTTCCACTTAGAATCATAGAGGTATGAGGACTTTTGATAGCTCATCTAGCTCAACCCCCTCATATTGTAGATGAAATTTGAGACCTAGAAAAACTGTCTAGGACCTAGCAGAAGTGGGATAAGAGTCCCGAGGTCCTTTTAGCTAGTTCTCTAGGGCTGGCTTCCATCAAGTTACCCTTCATAGAAGAACACTTTTCTGGGGTTACTGAGAAGTCTAGTTGTCCTTGATACTGATCTCAGAAACCTTTTTTTTTTTTAATGGTATTTTATTCTTCCAATACATACAAAGATAGTTTTCAATATTCACCTTTATAAAACCTTGTGTTCCTAATTTTTCTTCCTCTCCTGCCCCTCCCTCCACTTTCCAAGACAACAAGTAATCTGATATAGGTTAAACATATGCAATATTTCTAAACATAATCCCATAATCATCCTGCTGTGAGACCAAAAAAAAAAAAAAAAATCAGGTCAAGAGAAAAAAACATGAGAAAAGAAAAAATAAACAACAAAACAAAGAACAACAAAAAGGTGAAAAAAAAAAAGCTTTGATCCACATTCAGTCTTCATAGTTCTCTCTGGATAAAAATGGCATTTTCCATCCTAAGTCTATTGAAATTGTCTTAAATCACCTCATTATTGAAAAGAGCGAAGTTCATCAGAATTGATCATCACATAATCTTCTTGTTACTGTGTAAATGGTTCTCCTGGTTCTGCTCACTTCACTTCACATCTGTTTATGTAAGTCTTTCCAGGCTTTTCTGAAATCAACCTAGTTCATTTTACATAGGAGGAAACTGAGACAACAGGATTAAGTGACTTGCCCAGGATCACACAGTTTGTAAGTGTCAGGGCCTAGGTTTGAATTCAGTTCTTTCTAGCTCCAGCCCCAACATTCTATCCACTGTGCCCCTTAGGTCTATCCAAATGAGTGAGTTCTTTATCATTCTAGGTCTTTCAATGCAAGTTGAGGGATGTTGAAAAGGGAGTTCTTGCTCAGATAAAGGTTGGACTGGATGTAACCTCTGATGTTTTTTGTTATGGAGGAAGCTTTGAGTCAACTGTGGCATAGACTTAAAACCTCCTGAGATCTATCCAACCAAAATCTCCACAAACAAGAAAGATCCCATGATCTCTACTGTAACTTAAAACCTTATGCTATATGCACTATCTCAGAATTTAGAGCACAATATCCTCATTGATCTTTTTTTTTAAATTATACTATATTAAGCATCCATTGCCAAGCTTTCCGGATTTAACTATCTTGCTCTGCCATGTTGATAGATCTAATTTACAGGCTTAAATATTCAGGGCTCTGCTAGTAAGAAGACCACTTATTGCTTGTGGTTTTTCAACTCAACAAGCATTTATTAAGCCCTTCTGTGGTTCTAGTCTTGATACTTAATGTCAAGAATAAAAAGATGAAAATGAAACCATTTTTCTTTTTGGGAAATTTAGTCTTGCAAAGGGAGTATGAACTGATATTTCATAGATAGCCTGTGTATCTTTGTTATTGCCTCCCATGCTACTTCCCCAAGTGCTTTAAAATCAAACCTGATTCTGAATGTCCATTTGGGCAAAGAAAGCCCATTAAGACATTCTTTGTTACTGTTTCTTAAAGGAGATTGACATAAGACTGTGTTTTGACTATACAAATACGTACATTTATACCTATATATGACAAATGCTTAACATATGAACACTTCATATGTTTGGACACTGATAGAAACAATTATATGAATAGATAAAAGTAAAGTTGTTTGTTTTGTTTTTGGCAGCATTGAATGAAGGACACAATAAGAAATGGGAAGCACCTTTATTGCAAATAGGGGAAACCAGTTTTCTATTCTCCTTAACCTGGGGTCATGCTAATACGGCAGTAGCTAGGCAATATTTCCCAATGCCTTGGTTCGTTATGCTCAGTTTGGTCTAACATCCAAGAGGGACTTTGTAAATGTTTTTGGATTAACTGACATCTAGGAGACTCGCCATGAATAGGCTGTCCCATTCAATTTCTGGCTTTAGATCTGTATTTCTCACCCAGGAGTTCAGCCACGCCCACGCCTCTACATCCTTTTAATTTCCTGATTCAAGCAGAAAGACAACCCTGGCCCTTCTAGCATCAGGTTCCCACCTCCTCTGAAACTCTGGCTGCTTGAAAGCAACCAAGTGGAAAGCAGTGACATTTTAAATGTGCAAAAACCCATCTTTTATTTATTTAATTCAAACCAACATGTAAATTATTCATTAAAGTTTATGTAAGTGATTGAAATACAAGAAATTTGAAATGGGAAGCATAATATCTTAACAAGGAAGTCGATAATTCAAAAGCATTGACTTTTTTTCTATCCCATATTAAAGTGATTTTTTCCCCCCATAGATTTGCTTCTTCAGCCATTTTCATTAAATGCTGGCTAGTTTTAATATATGTTAGCCCAATGCCTTATCCTCCTGTCTATCCAAATATCTTTTCTCTAGCTTTTATTTTTCCCTTTTGATTTTGACAGACAGGTGGTTCACAAAAGGAATATAATGGTCATCTAGCCCTGGACTTGCATTTTAGTGGCTTCTTTGCCTAATGCTGTTTAAAACATAGTGATCTTGTTGAGGTTCAAAAGAAGACACCCAAAAGTTGGGATCACAGACCGATGGTGTGAGGTGTTTCAAAAGAATTTGCAGGTTTGAACCCATCTTCAAGTCAAGGGACAAAGTTTATTATAATTGTAATGCCAGTCGAAGCAGGCTAAATTCCAAAAGGATTTAGCAAAGAACTAGGAGCAAGAAGACAAATTTATAGGAAGACAGAGAGATCTGATTCTTCATGTCACTGAGCATATATTTTATGGCTTAGTGGTAAAACTGAGGAGTATCTCTCAGAAACCCTGTTATCAGAGAACAACATGTTATCTATCAGTCAGTAAAATTTTTAGGATTATACTATAATATTCTCAAAACCAGGAGACTTTAGGATCATTGACCAACAAATTGTTAGAACAATAGCACTTCTAAAGTCTGGGGGCCTCAGTATTACGGCTATATTTCTCTTAGAAGCTGTACCTCCTTCAATCTCCTTTCAAGATCTGGAATTCATATTCCCTAGCCTTCATAATCTAGCCCTCCTCTACCTTTCCTTTCACCTTAGAGCCTTCATGTACTCTTTGATCTAAAGACACTGGCTTCTTTTCCAGTCTAGGAACAAAACATTCCATCTCTTGGTTCTGGCCATATTCATAAATGCCTCCAGGCATTTCCCCTATGCCTGGAACACTGCTTCTTCTTCTCCACCTCTCAGTTTTCCTGGCTTCCTTTAAGTCCCAACTAAAATCTCACCTTCTACAATGTGCCTTTTCCCATCTTTCTAGATTCTAGTGCCTTTCCTCTTAACTGTTTTCTATTTCTCCTTCATAGAGCTTATTTGTACATATTTGTTTGCTTATTTTCTTCCTCATTCGATTGTGAGCTCCTTGAAGGCAGGGATTATCTTTTACCTTTCTTTGTATTGCCAGTATTTAGCAGAGTATTTGGCCCATAGTAGTTGTTTAATAAATGCTTATTAACTGCCTGGCTGATCTCTCCAATCCTGGACCAAAGGCTCCTATCTACCTTTAAGTGATAAGTCAATAGAGCTTAAATTCAAGACTTGGATTCTTTCAGTCTTCTTTTGGCATTGCTTCTTCTCCCTGTCTCTACTTTCTATAGACAAAATATGTTCATTTAAAATTGGATAGTCTCCACACAGCAGGCCGGAGAAATTCCCAATAAATTCATCTTCTAAAATGGCTTCTAGGATTAACAAGTTCCTCCCATACCTTGCTTCTTTGTTCTTTTACCAAAATGATTTATATGGATATTCCCTCAGTAGTCCATACTCATGTAGTCTAGAATTCATAGAATATCAGTTATGATCCTAACAAATACCATCCTTACTAACATCTTAATCTCCCCCACTTCCTTTAAACTTCGAGGTATTGCTTTAATATAAGAAAATTCATGTATCTTAGTAAAGGAGAATGGACATTGCCTTAGAACAAGCAGTTTCCCATTCTAATGTGGCCATAGAATACTTTTGATTTTGGAATACATGGATAAAATCCATAAATTCTGGCTACTGTGGATAAATGGATATGATATGAAAGTTTCACCATAGAGATAAGAAGATAATCTGGAAGAAGTCAGCTGAGGAGGAAGAGAAAGGCTTATAGCATGAGAAGAGTAAGAAAATCTTGCCATTCTTAGGCCTAGGAGGACAGAGGGGACATATGCTTCCTGTAAATAATATTTGGACTCCTAAGGACGTACAGCACTCCTAAGAACAATCTAAACCAGGTTAAAATTTAATTAGGAAGTATTTAACAAAATAAATCAAAATATAGTGGAACATAGGTAATTTTAAATATGGTTTTCTAAATCAATATGTAATTGTTGGGATCTCCATTTCTATTTGTGTTTAATACCACTGGACTCTATCCCATTCTATTCCATTCTCATTGGGGCATTATGAAGCTTCACTCATCTCTGCATTTCTAGGTCCTTCACATTTATATTTCCTTCCATTGACTTGTTCTGACCAACCCCCTCTCAGGGATAATGCTTTGTTTTGCCTGAGATATCTGTGACCTATCAAAGTTTGTCACAGAAGTTCCTTTTTTTTTTTTTTTTTTTAAATCATTCGGTAAAAACAATTTGACAGCAAAATACTGCATTAGGGAGACAGTAGGAATACTGGCCTAGGAATCTGGAGACAATGGCTCTTATTCCACTTCTACCACAGACTTGCCCTGTGATCTTGATCAAGGGTCACCTCCCCTCTTGATTTCTCATCTTCCTCATCTTTAATGGATTTAATGATACAACTCTGAGACTTTATAATTCTGTGATATGATTTTAGCAGTAAAAAGACCTAATGCCGCTGTCAGGTTGACACTAATTCTCATACAACTTTTTCCTAAGAAAGACATGGCATTATTGTGCCTATTCATGGTGTTGTGTCATAAGTTCCTTGGCTTAGGAACAAAAACCTCAAAAATGTACATTTGTCTCATTATCTTAGAATAGGATGCTCTGCTTTTAGGGTCAGGGCACAGTGAGGAGCAGTGACTTGCTTCCCCTGAAAACCCTGACGAGTGATGAAATAGTAACATCAGAATTTGCGTGGTCTCTCTTACAGAAGTTGTTCTTGCCTATCTTTTAGTGTCCTTTCCACATGCAGAAACTAAAGTGCCATCCTAGTTCTGGTCTGCTAAGAAACTAGCTGGGAGATTCAATTTCTATACAGACATTGAACCAGTTCATAAACTTGGGCCCCATCTACTTGAAGAGTTTATGAAATGCATAAATGATAGCATTTTTATATCCATGGGAAAAGGGGGATATTTACTTTTCCAAGGTCAGACTGCATTTATTACCAAAATTTAATTTTTCCCCCATTGGACATCTGAGATATATTAAAGGCAATGCAATCTCTGACAGTGGTGAAATATTACCTCTGAGATGTGGTCAGTGAATTTTTACTTTTGCACATAGGTTTTTATCCTTTTAACAGTTCCATCTTAGGACTGCATGGCTGAGAGAAGCCAGGAAGAATATTGGGGTCAGAGCTGCCAATTAACCTTTTGATTTTGTAGTCTGATTACTCGATTAATCAAGGGCCCTGAGCCAGAGGCCATGATGGAGAGGCATTTTGGCCGCAGAATAACAATGTCTAGAAAGACTTTTTGGGAACCAATGTGATGATTGGGGAGGCCAAGAAGAGGAGGGCAGGTGGTCAGGTAGGCAGGTGGTACACAAATGTCTGCTCTTCTCACACAAGTGAAGGAAACTTGAGCAGTGAGACTCTCAAGGCCAACGAATGAGGTTTTAGAGAGTATCATTTATCTTCTCACAGCACTGTTTGACATAACATGTGATTCCATGGGTATCAGGGAAGAAGAAAAACTCATAGTCCTGTATAATCTCATTCATTCCACCTTCACTAATTCAGAATTTCTGCTTATTCTGCCTGGGATATGGGTTCTCTCTGTAGTAGCTCTGAAGAACAAGTTTGGGATGCAAATTGAAAATGAAGATGAAACTACAAGGGATAGCTTTAATCTACTTAAATAATTACATTTTTAAAGACTCCTATATATGACTTCAAGTATTTATGATTTTACAGGTATAGGAGTTCTTTCTAGTGACACAGATGACACCATCCTCCATACATTAGTAAATAATTTAATATATTATACTCAAAAAAATTTTATTACTTAGTGGCCAGTATTCTGGGTCAAGCTTTTCTAGTTTTACCTTGTATAGTCCTTAAATCAAACACTGAAATATACTAAAGCCTAGAGAAGCTTTTAAGGTAACCCTCAGAAATCCAGGGTCACTTCTGTGCTAAAACAAGGTAGCAGAGTGGGACTTGAGTTGAAATCTAATACATTATATTCATGTAAACAATGCTTCTAATTACAAATGAATTTTATTTCCCTGAAATGCTTTCTCATTCATCAAAATATGCATGATTTTCAAAGCCCAATACTGACTACATCAATTCACATTGATATTTCTCTTTCCTGATACAAGATATAAATTTTGTTATCCGGTCTAGTGTATATTATATGCACTGTCTTATGCTGTTATGTAATTATGTGTGTGTGTGTGTGTGTATATATATATATATAGATATATAGATAGATAGATAGATAGATATAGGATGGTTCTCAGGAGCTGATTTTATATCTTAAAAACCTCTGTAACCCAAGATCACATAGCTAATAAGTATCTGAAACCAGATTTGACCTTTAGGTGTTCCTGACTATCCACTCTCTATCCTCCTAAATGACCTCTAAATGAAATTTAGTATTCCCTTCAATTATTTGAAGACTTTATTCTGAAAAAGGATTATCTATAGGTTTTACCTGTCTATCAGAAGGGTCTAAAATACTCAGAAAGGTTAAGAATTTCCACAAGAGAGCTCATCACTGAACTAGACAGGAGTGTAAGTAAAGGACTTTTAATAAGTGATAGACCCACAAACACAGAACTGGAAGAGCCCTTACAAACTATCCCAACTTCCTCATTTTGTAAGGCTGAGAAAGTTGAAAGACATAGGCAAGAAGTGCCAAAGATGAGATTTGAATACAGAGCCTTTGACTTCAAGTCTAGGATTCTTCCCACTTCAGCACATAAGCATTTATCCCTCCCCTCCTGAGCCCACAGGACTGTTGAAAGGATTAGGTAGTTGATATGAAACATTTCAAAAACTTGCAAAATTGATGTGTTTATGTAGCATCATGATGTCATAGCATCGTAGCTTTAGGACTGGGTGGACCTGAAATGTCACCTAGTGCAGTCACCTCACTCTATAGATGGAGAAACTGAGACCAAGAGGCTATGATGCAAAGAGATAGAGATGGATGTACCCAATCCGTCCTCTGGATAACGGCCCATAGTGGTGACCCTATATATCCTCTGGCCTCCTCTCTTATCAAGGCTGTGGATAATAGGACCTCGCCAGCTGTGTTGACCAGAATGTGCCCTGTGCTTAGAGCAGCTTTAGGGACACTAAGATGTAATATTTTGAGGACTGTATTCATCTTATTCTCATAGAGTATATCCTGCACCTTGGCTGATACTTATATATAGCCTTCCATGGCAACGGACTTCCAAATAGGAAATCCCAGCTGCCACGAGGAAGGGACACTCCGGTGTGATTGAACATGAGATAGCAGTTTGGCAGTCCTGGACAGTGCTGTTGATAAAGCAGGTTGATTTGGGAGGCATCTTCAGTGTGTTTAAGTAAATCCAGTTGCGCTAATTAATGGGGGGATAAATCGAGGTTTAATTACTTGGAAGGCACCTTGGGTGAAAGATTCATGGTAATTGTTGTGTATCCTCTTGATGGATTCCTGCAGCTGGCAGCTCCCTTCACAGCAATAAAACATGCTGAGTGTGCCTGGTGTATCAGTGTCTCTCTTTTAGACCCGGACCCTTCAATAGAGAAAGAGACTACTGCAATCTGAGTAGTCCTTACTTTCTCTGGGGTAGCTTTCAGATCTCCTCTCACTATTTCCATCCCAGTGAGGCTTTCCCCACATGTAGCTATAAAATCAGATGGCTTGTTGGCAGAAAGAATTCCTTGTAGAATATTTCTCCAGACTAGGAACAACCCATATGTGTGTAATACCTATTATTTATAAAGCATATACATTATCAACAATGCATACAAAAAACTCCATTCTTATACTTCTAAACTTTCCAAAATAATAGGATGCTTTGCCTATATAATATACTGCCTCACTCCACTTATAAACGTTAGTTAGGCTGACACCTTGTTACCATTGATTTCATTGATAATGGAAAAAACTGGATCAAAAGGACAATCCAAATTTCATACTTAACATTTTTTCAAAGACCTGTGTGTATGCATTATCTTATTTAATCTTTACAACCATATAAGATCAGTAACAAAATTATTACTATTCTCACTCTAGGAGGAATAGGAGGAATAGGAATAGGAAGAAACTAAAGACTGAAAAGTTTAATTCCAAAAACATTTAGCCAAGTTCCAGAGCCAGATGTTTCAGCTTTAATTCAAGTCAGTCTCTTCTCTTTTGGCTTGCCTTCTTGAAATCTGCTGCCCAGTATGTGTTGGAATCCATGCTTGCCTACCCTACTTTCATGTGTTAATTCAGCAAGATGGCTTTTGACTGAGATCAGTCTGCAGTAACCACAAAATCATCCCCTTTGATGATACTAGCAGAAATCAGAGAAGCAGCTCTAGGTCAGGCTGACATCTAGTCTCTAAGTCTGATATGTATTTTTAAAAGTAGAAATTTTAGCATGAAATTAGCTCGAACTTGGAATTCCTCTCTTGCTAATGAGAATTGAATCCTTCCTTCATAGGTTAGCAGTCCTGAACAGTACTGTTGATATATTAGGATGACACACAAAGCATCTTTGCTGGGCCTAAGTTAAACTGTCAGTGACAGTCATTCACTTACATCCTTACCCAATATAAAATTTTATAATTTTAAACTTTAAAGATGAGAAAACCAAAGCTTAAAGGGATAAAATGACCTCAGAACAAGTGATTGATAATCCCAGGCCTGGAACCCAGGCTTCCCGCCTCCTGGCCTAGAGCTGTCTGGAGAAACCAAACCGTTCTCAGCCATAAACCTTCTTGATCCAGTCCTGTCTCATACGTTCTAAATTTGTAGATCTGAAGAAGAAGTTGGAAAGTTCTGAACTGAGAAATCAACGCTTAAAGGAAGTTTTCCAGACCAAGATCCAAGAATTCCGTAAGGTCTGCTATACCCTGACAGGCTACCGGATAGATTTCACCACAGAGAACCAGTACCGCCTTACCTCTGTGTATGCAGAGCACAAATCAGACTGTCTCATCTTTAAGGTAAGTTTCTATTTCTATTTCAAAACCTCCCCACTTCTCTGCTGTTAATCTTTGATAAAGCTGATGACATGTGCTTTCCATTCTAATTGGTAGGTGAAATCAAATCATTAGCCCTTGATAAATGAGTACCTTTCTGCTGAGGATGTCCCCAGGTTCTGAATACAGAGTGCTACCAAGTAAATAAATAAATTAGAAAGTGCCTGCCTTTTCCACCTAGCCAAGTATACTCATTTTATCTATGCACCAGTACCCAAAGGACCCCTGTTCATGCTCCTCTCGCTTCTCTTAGTTTCTTGTCTAGTGGAATATCTTCACTCAGTTTCCTCCCATTTCTTAGCAGGCAATTGATTCTCCTCCAGGGTGATATATGTTCTGCCTGCCCAGTATCCATATCCACTGTTGCTTTTGCTTATCTTTTCTACATAGGCCCACTCAAGTGATGATAGCTGATAACTGTAATCTAGTGACCTGGTCACCTGGTGAGTTCTGAACACTGAAATTAGCTTAAAATGCTATTACTTGACCAAAAAGTTTGGAAGGATTGTAAAAGTTACCCAGAAAAAGAAAAGGTTGATATTCATTCAGCAATAAACTATCCAAAGGATTATTCTGTTACTCCTTAAAAAAAATTCCCAAGAACATTATTTGGTTTTCTTTTGGTGAAGATATTTTTTAACCTAATGGAATTGTGCATATTTAGATGCTTGGTTTGGATACTCTGGTTTCTGGGCAGAGATTATTTTAGGGGAATGAAGCATTTCAGGAGTTGAATATGGTTCCAATAGTATGGCTAGAGAGTCTTTTAAATCAGCAATATAGTTGAAAGTTGTTCTCCCCCCCATCCCCCCTTAGACTATGATATCTATCTTGAGTATCACATTGGGAATTGGGATTGGGAATGGACTTTGTGACTCCAGGGAGTGGCTATCCCTAGCTCTGGTGAGCTGCTGTGTTAAAGAGTTGGTGCTACAGAGCATTGGAGTAAATTAAAAGCATACAGAAAGCACTTTGGTACTGAAGGGATTGGTCATTTATTTGGCATACTTGCTCCCTAGACTGATGCAGGTCACATCTCCTCCTTTACTTCATGAGTAGTTTTTAAGTGTGTCTGCTTCTAAAAAATTCTTCAGCCCACAGTTAACCATATGATGAATTTGTCTGATCTTAGTTAGGCAGGTGCTAGCCTAGGCAGGTCTCCCATCTGAGTCTATCCTGGAAACTTGTATAGCTTTCAAGAACTGAGGTCACTGTCATGTCATAATTATTCATAGGAATCAGACTTTTAATCGAAGGTAGATGAGAACTCCCAGCTTCAACTCGGTTCAATTCAGTCCAATAAATATTTATTAAACACATTCTGTATAGAAAGCAATGTAAAGTATTCTTGGAGAGATGCAAAGTTTAGATATGTTTCCTAACTCATGGAGTTTACATTCTATTGGGTATATGTGATACTTCACTAAAGCCCTTATTTATTTTAGTACTTGAAGTACTGAGATTTCATTTGCACAGACACTCCATCCACTGACAGATCACAACTGTTCCATGCTGTATAGTTAGTTTGTTCTTTCTCAGAAACTATATTACTCTTATAGTATGTCCACCTTCTGTCAAGTAGCATCTCCAAAGCAGTAGATACCACCAGGCTAGTATTTCTAGCTCCAAATCACATAAGTACAAAATGGTACATGAGAAGCTCATTTAAGAAGTACAAGGATATAGCCTTTTTGAGGTCCAAGAAAGGCTAAATTACTGATGGGTGGAATCAGGGGGAGGATTCACCAACAAGGTAGCATTTGAAATGATTAGAGACAAGAGAAGAATTGGTTTGGTAGTAAGGACTGTGAAAGTTTGGAGTGGGTTATTGTGAGGAAGTATGTGAGTAGGATCTTTTGAAATCTATATTGCATCTCAGCTTCTGTATGTGGTTGAATTATTTGATATATTCTCTATACAAAAATCAAGCTTTGGCTTGTATCACTTGGCACTGTTCAAGTTGAAGTTCCGGGTTGCCAAGCCCTTTCTGCCCATCACAGCCAGACTTAGGGCTTCTGAATTCCCTCTCTTGTTCAGATCAAAATCATAACAAGACATCATTAAAAATGTATTACTCCAGGCCAGCTAAACTAGAGGACTATGCTAGTGCTGGGCCAATGATCTGCACCCAGATGCCCTAGCCAATGCTCCCTACCATTTAAAGTATAAGTGGGAGTTCTTTTCTTCTTCATCTCAACAATGCAACTAGCCCTTGAATTATCCAAGCTTTGGTACGAGACTTTCTTGTATACCAAGGAGCCTACCTACCATACCATGGCAGCAGGGTGTGAAGGGGCTAAAGAGCAACTCAAGGTTAAGAAGTTCCTATTTTATTTCCCTCTCTTTCCAGTGATGAGCTGAATGAGGGCAGGGGCCAATGAATAATACTAATGATTAGGAAGCTAAGCTCTCTTCTTTGATGTTATAGGCCTCTCTGGTACTTCAGGCCCAGGATTGAAATGAAATGAAATGAAATGAGATACTTTTAGGTACTCTAATAGTTTTCCAAAAAAAAAGGTTTACTTTGATATAGCATGGAAAAGATACTCAGAGAAGATATAACATTGCTTGAGCTGGATGCAAGCCCCCTTTGTCTCTGTTTAGAAATGCATCTGGTCATTCAGCTTTGTTGAGTATGGTGACTCCCAAGAAAGGGGAATATCTGCCAATTCTAAAGAACATGACCTCTTGGTGGAGGCTTGCTAACCTTTTGTGTCCTCGACCAATGATGTCAAACTTTAAAAGATATATAGATCCTTGTGGGCCACTCATTAACATTATCTGTTATATTTTTATTTAGTTAAACATTTCCCAGTTATATTTTAATGTGATTCAGCTTCATATGGGAGTTTCTTGGGCCAGTAGCCCATAGGTTATGAGTTTGATAACTGCTTCCTGCACAACTAGGCAGCTTGAGGCGTCTCCTCCTCAATCAGTCAAGTTTTAGGAACAAAACTAGTCTGCCTTGGATTGTAGATATTGCTCTTATAGCATTCAGCATCTGGCAAGAACAGAACATGTGATAGCATGTCAGTTGCTTTCTCCTTACCCTGATGTCCCAATCTTGCTAAGTGCTTGCCCCTAGGAACTTACACCTGCCCACAATCCTGAGCAGCATTCACATTGAGAACTATTGTGGCCTTCCTTTTCTTAGCTAACTGCTCTTGGCTTGACTTCTGCTGACTCAGAATGTCCCCCAACTCCTTCATTCTAGCTGGACATCTGCTCTTTGCGTCTCCAAATTTCTGAACTTGCTGCCTAACTCTAGAGTTAACAAAAACATTTTTGAGAGATTATGGGTGTGAATAGGTTAGTACCAACAGGTGAATAATAGGGACCTTTCCTTTTGGGACACGTTCAAAGACTCAGAGAGGGAAAGACACTTTGTTAATATAGACATGAGGTAGTGAAACAGCACTATGCCTGAAAATACAGAACACTTCTAGGATAATACCTAAATAAGAAACTTGCTTAGAATGTGGGGAAACCAGGCTGGAGATTTAAGAGGAAGTTAAAGAGAAGAGAGAGATAGCTTAAGATATGTTTCTTCCTGAGTCTGGTATCACCAAGATCATTATAATTAGTATACTTTTTATAGCATTTTACTCTTTGTAGACTTCTTCATATCAGTTCTATGAGAGGATAGTATTAAGCTTACTATCTCTATCTTACAGTCAAGGAAACTGAGGTCCAGAAAGTTGAAATGACATCTTAGGAGTCACAAAGCCAGTAAGTTATCTTATCTGATTTACCTCAATTCTCCAGACCCCAAGCTCAGTCTCTTTTGCTACAGTAGCTGGATCCCACATTATACATTTCATTCTCAGATGATTCCCTTAGTCTTCTAAGCAAAAAAGAACTCTTTTTGTCTTGTATAGGAGGAAATAATATAGGTGAGATGGCAATAAAGCATCAAGCCCCTCATTTGCAATAGCTAAAGCACATTCCATGGAGAATCTGTACCCTGACCAGTTCCATGGAAAATTGTGTTCAACTCTAAAGCCCCTGGGTCCTTAAGATGATGCTGCAAACTCTTGTTTCTCAGCCCACTCCATGACAGAGCTTTGTCCCACATGATTCTATCTAAGTGATCAGGGTAGAGGCTTAGCACTTAATGGGATATACTCTGGCTAGTTTATCCTGGCTGACCTGTGCTATACTACCCTCTTCCTCCTATTAAAAAAAAAACAAAACAAAACACCTTTTGTTTCTATTCCACTATTTTCTAATGAAACTCTTAGACCATTTTTCACAAACATTATCTGGTTGATTCTGACAGCAATTCTTTGAACATATAAAAGATTGGGATTCTTTTCCAAATTACCCAAGGTCACATATAGATATTATCCCTCTTTTCCAAAACCCTAAAATTCCCCACATCTATTGATTTTTCAATATTCAAGAATTTTCTATATCACACCATAAAATGAGAAAGAGTCTAGAGCTTAAATTCCAAATCCTGGCCCCCTGAGTTTCCACATCCCTCTTTTCCAGAGCTGGGAAAATCAGGTAGACTATGCATTGTCAGAATTATTTGGGGTCCAGAAACAGAATATGAGCTTAGTAAAATGAATGGGACTCATAGAGTCCCAAGATTACACCCATACCTAACTCAGTTGCTGTATAATAAGTCACTAATTCTTTTCCTAATAGATTCTTATTATTGCCACCTCTTGACTAGAAAGAAATTTTAAGTTGATGACAGGGGAGAGAGGCACATGGTAACAATAATCTGATTGGTGGATGTTGTTGTTTGTCCTTTTTTTCTTTCTTTCTTTCTTTCTTTCTTTCTTTCTTTCTTTCTTTCTTTCTTTCTTTCTTTCTTTCTTTCTTTCTTTCTTTCTTTCTTCCTTCCTTCCTTCCTTCCTTCCTTCCTTCCTTCCTTCCTTCCTTCCTTCCTTCCTTCCTTCCTTCCTTCCTTCCTTTCTTCCTTTCTTCCTTTCTTCCTTTTCTTCCTTCCTTCCTTCCTTTCCTTCCTTCCTTCCTTTCCTTCCTTCCTTCCTTTCCTTCCTTCCTTCCTTCCTTCCTTCCTTCCTTCCTTCCTTCCTTCCTTCCTTCCTTCCTTCCTTCCTTCCTTCCTTCCTTCCTTCCTTCCTTCCTTCCTTCCTTCCTTTCCTTCCTTCCTTCCTTTCCTTCCTTCCTTTCTTCCTTCCTTCCTTTCCTTCCTTCCTTTCTTCCTTCCTTCCTTCCTTCCTTCCTTCCTTCCTTCCTTCCTTCCTTCCTTCCTTCCTTCCTTCCTTCCTTCCTTCCTTCTTCCTTCCTTCTTCCTTCCTTCTTTCTTCCTTCCTTCTCTTTCTTTCTTTCTTTCTTTCTTTCTTTCTTTCTTTCTTTCTTTCTTTCTTTCTTTCTTTCTTTCTTTCTTTCTTTCTTTCTTTCTTGCAATTGGGGTAAGGTGACTTGCCCAGGGTCACACAGCTAGGAAGTGTTAAGTGAATGAGATTAGATTTGAACTCAGGTCCTCCTGACTTCAAGGCTGGTGCTCTATCCATTGTCCTTTGTTTTTGAAGAGGCCCATCACATCAGGGAGTTGATGCCATGATATGCAAATGAATTGGATTGAAGTGAGGGAGGCTTTGTACAGTCACCTGCCTCACTTGCCACCACCCCCTTCCTCACCCCCCCCCCCCCCCCCTGAGCCATTTGGGTCCAGTGGCCAGATAAAGATCAGGGTAACTGGAGATGGCCCTGGATGCAGTGGGAGACCTGGGCCTTTTTAAGTTAAGGTCTTCAACAGATTTGACTGAGAGCACACCCATTCAGTGATTAAAGCTAGGTAATAATTGAGGCAAAGAATCTCCTTTTTCACCTAGTCAGAAACAAAATAAAACAAAGCAAAAGAGTTTCTGGTCAAAGTAGAAATGATTGTATTTACATTCAAAATATGACCCAATGGTACTTAGCCTAGGACCTCTTGGTGTCAATCAATGATATAACCAGTACAGAGCCAGAGCATCTGTGGGTGAATCAGGATTATTCTGGGATCATTGGACTAAAGACAACATTCTTCACACTGTATCACATTTCCTTATCTTCAGAGGAACACAATTCAACCTGAGAAAAAGAAAGCCTGAGTTATTGGCCATATTTTTTCAGGGAACTTTTTGGAGCAGCTTAGAACACTTGCTAATATTAGCTTGTGTTTTGTTGATTCCCACCAGTCATTACAGTCCCAAGCTCCAGATTGGACCTGCCCATAGAGTGTAAGCCCCCTGAAGATAAGGACTGCTGCATCTTTGTTTCTGCACCTAGAATAGTACCCATTCTTAGTTTTAATAAACGCTTGTTGAAAAATTGACAGAAACATTATCTTAAAAGGGGAGAATAAGTCACTGACAAGTTTGTTTTGGCTTTCAAATCTGTAGGTGTTTAGATTTAGTTGCACCTGTGTGTAAGCCTTTTTCTGCCCTCCTTTCCCCATCCCTCGAGGGTTATTCATAACAAAAGAGAAATATTCTCCCCCCAGATAAAGACCCTGGAGCCAAACCCTAAACTCCTTTCTAGTGGGAATAAAACTCCCAATAAAAGCCCCTTGAATCTTATTTCCGCATTATCATTTGCTTTCTTATCCACCGCTTCTCCTAAGCCTGAGGCCAATGAAGCTTGTCATTCAAAATACCTGCTGGAAGAGTGCAGCTCCTTCTCCCCTTGCTAAATGCCAAACTGCTGCCAAGTCTTAGCGCTAGATGCTGGCTTCATGCTGGGGTTATGTGTTTATTCAGAAATCTCGAGAAGCAAGTGACTGGGAGGATGTGGGCGCATTTCATTAACCTGAAGAGGTCAGAAAGCAGGGAGGCTATTTATGTTTATTTCCCTCTCAAATTTATAGAACTGGCTTCATATAATTAGGCCAGAAGAATCTACTAGCTGCTGCCAAGCCTTTCTAGCATGTTCAGAAGTTAGGTATGGATGAAGAAATCTTAAGGCCACAAAAACCAGAATCTGCACAATCATGCTCGGCAAACCCAGTGCCGAGGTGCAGGAAGTGATTGCTAAATATCTACATGAGACTGTTCTTTGATATAGAAGAAAGAAAACTGGATTTAAAGTAAAATCTGCCTTTTTGATTGAGGGACTGCTCTCTGAGCTTCATTTTCCTCCTGTATAAAATGAAAGGGTTGGATTCCTTAGATCTCAAAAGTCTCTTCAACCTCTAAATTTACAATCCTGGGATAGGGTTTGGTTCCAGTGATCTCGATGTGACCCACAGGTGAGTCTTATTAATAAATCTGTGAATACATGTTGATCTCATAGGGAAGCACAAAAGATGAAGATCTGAGCACTGTTTGGACACAACAAATGCCATCATCACAATAAAACCACATATGGATAGTGGCTTGAGATTGTGGTGTGCCCTGACCTAGCAATGCCACCTGTCTCCCTCCATAATTTTCTTTTGATCTGAAGTTAGCATTCAGCTAAGATTGTTTATTGATGGCCAGTCAAGAGGGCGTTCATGGAGTCTTCAAAGCTGCAAAATTAACAGAAGTTTTAAAAACTCTTTCAAGCACATATCTACAATACATGCATATCTATATCATTTTTAAGATAAGATGTTAGGTAGTCGTAACTGAAATGTTAAAATTCAAGACAAGATGCAGAGTTGCTGTGTCAAAGTTTAATCTTTTACATGTTTCTCATTGTGGGTCATGGCAGAAGTAATTTGTCTTGAGGGTTCATTAGCCTCAAAGGAGAACCTGGGAAGGGAAACCACCAACGGTATCAGTTATCTGGGTTAATCAAAGAATTAAACCAACAGCAATAGCAGTCAAGTCTGACCACTACAGCTCTGGAAGAGGGAACCCCATTGGCCTGCAGCAAACTATACTCTTTTCTTTCGTGGCTCTGGCTTGAATGTACATATCTTTATTCCTCTTGGGTATTTTTAGTCTATTTTGATTAAAGGCAATAGCCCTTCTTCTTCAATACAGACTATCCAGCATCTTTGGGTGTGGCTGCAAAGTAACAATGAGGAGACATAGCCAGGATATTTAATTATGTATAAGCTGCCAGAATATCTGTGTCATCCCTCAACACATTTCCTTTTTTTTTAGTAATAATTTTTTATTTTCAAAATCTATGCAAAGGTAGTTTTCAACATTCACCTTTGCAAAATCCTGTTTTCCAAATTTTTCTCCCTTCCTTTTCCTACCTCCTCCCCTAAAAAGCAAGGAATCCAACATGTTAAAACATGTGCAGTTCTTCTATATGTATTTCCACATTTATAATACTGCACAAGAAAAGTCAAATCAAAAAGGAAAAAAATGAAAGGAAAGAAAAAACAAGCAAACAACAACAAAAAGATGAAAATGCTGTGTTGTGATCCACACTCAGTCCCCACAGCCCTCTCTCTGGATGTAGATGGTTCTCTCTACCACGATTCTATTGAAATTGGCCTGAATCACCTCGTTGTTGAAAAGATCCACATCCATCAGAGTTGATCATCACATAATCTTGTTGTTGCTACCTCAATACATTTCTAAATTTATTAGAACAAAACTGAAACATAAGACAAGGTAAACTTGTAGCCAAATCAAAACTTTCCTTCGGTTGTGTCTTTTTTCTTCTCTGTATTTGACTACCTTTATTTTCCTCTTTTTTCCTCTTCCTACAATCTTCAGAGAAAGTCACAATACCTCAGCAAGAGTGCTTTACTTTCTGAAGATACCTTGGATGCACACGCCCACACATGCACGCAGAATCAGAAACCACAGTGGATCTCATCAGTAGATCAGGCAGAGCAGTGAGCTGCCAGAGAGAGATGACTGGCCTCCATTGTCTCCTCCAGCTTGTTAATTAGCCGTGGTTTTGTTTTTATAGTTCATTGTACATTTTTTGGTGCAGCATTCTGGGATTTCATCTCTGCCCAGCTCTGGGAGATACAGCTGTCTGTGTCTTAACATGACATTGCCTATCAAATAGGATGAATTTAGAATTGCAAAAATGGCCAAGGAACCCTTTTTCTTTTCCCTTAGTGTTATATTCAAGGACTCTGGAACTGGAACCTGTCAACCAGTCTATTGGGGTTACTCAGACTAGGGAGTCCACTGATGGGGAGAGTCTCTTTGCAGGCTTTGCCTGTCTCTTTTGCTTTCATAATGTTTCTCCTAATACTACAATCCAATGACAGGTAGGCATCCTACATGCTCCAGCTATCTCCTCTTCCCTTCCCTCCTCCCCCTTTTTTTCATTCAATTGAATTTATTCTTGTAACTATCTTAATCAGTTTGTGTTAGGTCTTTTTTTTTTTTTTTTTTAAATCTTTTTAAGATGAGAGAAAAACAATATTTAACAAACAAACAAAAAAATTTCTTCTCTATAGAACCCTCCTAAACTGCATTTCTGGGTATGATAGGGTCATACCCCCTAATGTTTTAAATTTGCAAATAAGGGAAATTGTATTACACTAAGCCCCCAACTCCTAGTTTTCAGTACAATAATGATCATCCCGTTGAGTTACATTTGACTACCATCTCCCCAATATAGGGACAGATTTTCATTGACCTAAAGTATTTCAATAGCTTCTTGATTCGTCTCTATTTCCCAATACAGGATATCTTGATGCTGCTGCTAAGTGCTCAGAAATCTTCAGTGGATCCCTATTACTTACCAAGCAAAGCTCAAATTCAAGGCCCTCCATAATCAAAGATCATTTTGCCTTTCTAGTCTTGTCTTTTTATTACTTGCTACCTCCTTGCCTTTGCTAATGATATTCCCTTTTCTTGAAATCTGTCCTTTCTTCACTTTTTCACTTGTGAATTTTTAATTGTCCTTCAAAGCACAGTTTATATGCCATTTGATCCATGAAGCCTTATTAATAACAACTTTTTCCTTAAACCTCACAAAGCTCCTTGTTTTACACTTCTCAGAGCTACTTATGGACATATGTTTATTGGGCCTTTCCTCATAAGCCTAGTGTAGTTACTTGAACTCAAGAAGTAGTTTAGTTAAACAATTAGTAAGCATTGTTAAATGCTTCCAATATGCCTGACACTATTCTAGTTGCTTAGTAAAAAACTAACAAAAACAATTTATAAGGATCTTACATTCTCTCAAGGGAGATAAGTGGTACGTAAACGTATACAAAATTATTTCATGTAATTGGGAGCAGAGAGGAAAAGGGAAGGAAGGAAGGAAGGGAGGGAGGGAGGGAAGAGGGAAGGAGGGAGAATTTGATCACAGAGGGAAAAGGGAGCCAGTAGAATTTATTGAGCAGGAGAGTGATTTCTGTACTTTAGAAGCATCATTTTGGCATCTTTGTTAAGGATGGATTTTTCAATGTTGAGATTTGTGATTGGAAGACCCATTAGAAGGCTAGTGTGAACTCAGGCACAGCCAAAAATGAAACAGAAAATGAAACCTATAAACTAATTTCCCTAATGAATATTGATGCAAAATTTTTAAATAAAATACTAGCAAGGAGATTACAACAATATATCACAAAAATCATGCAATATGACCATTTTAAATTTATACCAGCAATGTAGGTCCATTTAGAATAATTGACCATATCAATAATAAAAAGTACAAAACTCATGTGATTATTTCAATAGACACAGAAAAGGCTTTTGACAAAATATAACCCATTATTTAAAAAAAGTAAAACAACAAACCCTAGAAAATTAGGAACAAATAGAACGTTTTAAAAAATGATAAGTAGTATCTAAAAACAAGAACAAACATTAATTGTAATGGGAATAAACTGTAGAAGCCTTAACAATAAGATCGGGGGTGAAGAAAGGATGTTGTTCATTAACTACTGTTATTTTTCAATATTGTACTAAAAATGCTAGTTACCACAATAAAATAAGAAAAAAAACCTGAAGAATATGCATAGTCAATGAGGAAACAAAATATTCTTGTTCTGCATAAAATATGATTTACTTAAAGAACCCTAGAAAGTCAACTAAAAAACTAGTCAAAACAATTAATAACTTTAGCAAAGATGCAGAATATAAAATAAACTCATACAGATCATTAGCATTTCAATATATTACCAGCAAGATCCAGTAGGAAGAGATAAAAAAAGAAATTCCAATTAAAATATAAACAACATAGGGTAGTTAGGAGTCTAGCTGACATACACACATATGTATATGAAGACAAACATAAAACATGCTTCAGAGAAATAAAAGCCTATCTAAATAATTGGAAAAATATTCATTTCTCATGCATAGGCAGGATGATTAATATAATAAATTAGGATATAATATCATGTAATCATATGCAACATGTAAATATGTTAGTAAATATGTAGTTATATAATATGATTATCACTATCACTATAATTCTATAGATAATATAATTATTATATAATCATACAATATAATTATGTGATTAACATAATAAAGTGATTGTAACTACCTAATTTAATTGACTTATTAATTGTTATGTCAATAGAATTACCAAAGCATTATTTTATAGACTAGGAAAAATAAACACAATTCTTCTGGAGGAACAAAAGGTCAAGAATATTAAAAGAATCAATGGAAACAATGGAAAATAAAGATGATTAGTAGTAAGAGATCTCAAACTATACTACAAAGCTGTAGTCCTTAAAACAATTAGGTTTTGGATAAAGAAATAGAGTGGTTAAGTTCCAGAAATCTTGTGATGAAGAGAGTCCCAAAGGGACTGTGGGAACTGAATGTGAACCACAACATAGCATTTTCACTTTTTGTTGTTGTTTGCTTGCATTTTGTTTTCTTTCTTATTTTTTTCCCTTTTTGATCTGATTTTTCTTGTGAGCAGGATAATTGTAAAATAAACAAATATATATATATATATATATATATATATATATATATATATTGGATTTAACATATTTTAACATGTTTAACATGTATTAGATTACTTGTCATCTAGGGGAAGGGATGAGGGGAAGAAGGAGAAAATTTGGAACACAAGATTTTGCAAGGGTCAGTGTTGAAAAATTATCCATGTCATAGGTTTTGAAAATAAAAAAAACTTTAATAAAATTTTTTTAAAATCATAAAATTCTAGGAAGGCAAAATAACTCTAGATAAAATTCTGATTTCTCTGGAATTGTGACAATTTTTTTGAAGTCATCTCTATTTAATAATTTTTTTAAAAGCTAAAGGCTAAAAAAAAAAAAGAAAAAGAAAAAGAAAAAAGAAAGAAAAGAAATAGAGTGGTTAGTCAGTATGATGAGATTCGGCACAGGACAGAGAGTTGTGGGAACCCCCTTCTGATCGGTGCAGGTCCTTTGTAAATGAATTTACAAACCCGAAAAGTTAGACTGGCAAAAAGAAGTTTATTGGCACTTGGCATTGGAAAGTTAGTCTTGCTAAGAAGACTGACTTCCAAGTGGCAAGGTCCCAGCAGAGAGATAAAGGTCTAGCAGAGAAGTCCCAACAGAAAGGTAAAGAGGGGTATAGTGCTATTAGAGAAATGTGTAAGAAAAACAAAGAGAGGTTAATGCTGAAAAAGAGAATGTCTTTTCAGCGGGCAGAGAGTCCCTTGCAGGCAGCTATGCCAAGGAAGGACCTTAGCCTATCATGATTCCTGCTTTTAGGTCCTCTGCAAGGAATGAGCTGAAAGAAGCTTGTTGTATGAATAGCTCTTGGTGGGGCTGGGAGCAGTTTTGAGTTGAAATCAGAATAGAGAATTTTTGAATTGAATGATGTTTCTGGGCTCAATAGAGTAGGATAGAAATCTAGATCTCCAGCTCTAGCTAAGTAGGAGCAGTCCTAGACTCAACTAGTCTCACCAGATAACAGAATGAAACCACTTTATCTTGATTTCCTGGGGCAGGTCTCTCAGGGGAGAGCTTCTCTGAGGGAGTTTCTCAAGCGTTCCCCCCAAAGTCTGAGAGAGAGAGTGAGAGAGAGTTTAGGGCTTCCCTCGTCAAGTGGACAGATTAGGCACATACTATATAGGCAGCAAATAAGCACAGTGACCTAGTGTTTAATGGTCCAAGACTTCACTATTTGAAAAAATTGCTAGAAAATAATCTGGTAGAAACTAGGCATAGACCAGCATCTCACACTGTCTACCAAGATAAGCTCAAAAGAAATACATGGTTTAGACATGAAAAGTAGGTGATATAGGCAGATTAGTCTGCACAGAAGAGAGTGCATTTCAGGTCAATAGGTAAGAGAAGAGTTTACAACCAAAGAAAAAATAGAGAGGTTCACAGGAGGCAGAATGGATAATTTTGATTTCATAAAGTTGAAAACTTTTCTTACAAACAAAACCAATACAGATACAATTAGAAGAAAAGCAAGAAACTGAGAAAAATATTTGTACCAAATTTCTCTGATAAAAATGTTATTTGTCAGATAATGTAAAGTCTGGGCTAGCTCCCTGGAGGCCTTAGGTTCAGCCAGAGTCAGGATAAGTAAAAGTCCTTGGTCTTTAGGGGGAGAAGAAGGCAAACTACCAGGAGTTTTGCCAAAGATCTCTTTTCGATTCTCAAGTTCAGAATCTCCACCTCTCTCCTCCTCATCCTGCAGCCTAGTGAGCTCTGGCCTCTGTCACCCCACCCTCTAAGCCTTGCCTACGATTATCTTAACTCCAAACATTGAGCCAGCACCAATGGTGAGAAGAGCCATTTATCCAAACATATGCTAATAGGTAATTAGCCTTAAGTGCTCTGTTGTCTGATTCAAGTGCACCTTTTAAGCGTTTCAACCCTTTACAAGATAATATAGAGAGAACTAAGAACAATATGCCAGTCCTCTAATGATATATGTTCAAGCATTATGTTCTAATTCATTAAAAAACAAAGAAATGCATATTAAAATAATTTTGCAATATCACCTCACACCCATCAGATTGGCTAACATGACAAATGCTAGAGGGAATGCTGGGGGAAATAACCACACTAATGTACTGTTAGTGGAACTGTGAACTAGTTCAGCCATTCTGGAAAGCAATTTGAAACTATACCTAAAAAGGTATTAAAGTCAGCAATACTGCTAGTAGGCCTGTACCCCAAAAAGATCAAAGAAAAAAGATCTCTATACGTATATCTACATCCTGATCTATCAATCTATCTCAGTTCTTTTTGTGGTTACAAAGAATTGGAAAGTGAGGGAACATCCATCCCTTGAGGAATGGCCAAACTTGTAATATATGATTGTGATGGATATTATTGTGCTAAAAAAAATGATGAAGGGGATGGTTTCCCCAAAATTCGGGAAGACTTATATGAACTGATGCAAAATGAAATGAGTAGAATCAGTAAAGTATTATACACCAGCAGAACCAGTAACAACAATATTGTAACAGTGATGAATAGTGAAAGACTTAGCTACTCTGTTGAACACAAAAGTTCCCAAAGACCCATGATGAAGCATGCTGTCTACCTCCACAGAGAACAAATAGGCTCAGAGTGTAGGTAGAAGCATACATACATACATACATACACACATAATATATATGTAAACATTTTTTTCTCTCTTTTTCTTGACTTTTTTCCCTTAGAACATGGCTAATACAGAAATTTGTTTTGAATGATTTCATATTTGTATTAGATTTTGTATTTTTTGTCTTCTCAATGGTTATAGATTGCATAGGGGGAAGGAAAGAATCAGGAACTGAAAATTAATTAAAACTTAATTAGAAATAAAATAAATTGGCATAGTGATATAAAATAAGCATATACCTGTAGACTAAGTGTTGTAACAATCATATTCATTACCTCTCCAAGGGGGAAAAAATATCTTTGATCCAGTAATATGACAATATCCCTGTATATACTCAGAAAATAAATAAGTGTAACTTCATTAAAGGGTGATAATCCAAGTGAGAGGTGATGAAGTTCTAAGTTAAGGTAGTAGTGGCCATGTGAGTGGAGAGAAATTTAGTACATGTTTATTGAATTTAATTATTGCCATTCCTCATTCTGTGGCCTAATAAAAGAAAGATATACACAATTAATAAGGAAATATAGAAGGGACTAATCATGCAGAGAACTAACTCAATTTTCCACTGCTTTCCCTTTGCTCACTCAACTTCTTTGTTCAATATGTGTAACTTGAAACTGATTTGTACTGCTAGATATCTGACTGGAGCCAGAGTCTGTAGTGTTCTGACTGAAATACAGCATGGAATTAACATTAAACTTAATTAAAACAAATTTGATTTAAATGCCCCCAGAAAGGGCAAAAAAAGTACATTGAACTGGGTGATCTTATCATCTGAGATGTTTCATGAATAATAAGAATTCCTTTAATGTTAATATTTGAGCCCCAGAAAAATACAACAGCATTACATAATCTCAGAGTGGGAAGAGACTTCTGGTGCTATCTAATACATACTTATATTTAACTAAGAATCCTTTCTTCAAAATCCCCCTGACTCCAGAAATGGGCAGCAAGCTTTTAAAGAGAGAAACCTTACCTCCTAAAGCAACTTCTTTTACTCTGGTACAATTCAAATTAGTATTAAGGCCTTCCTTTCTCCCCTACATCTGCTTCTGTGCAACATCTACCTAATTTTGCCCTGAAAGCCAAACAGAACATGCTTAAATTCAGCTTCTGAATAATAGCTCTTCAGATAGCAAACAAACACTCCCAACTCTAGTCTCTTTGTCCTCATTGCCTCTTAAAGTTAAGGGAAGCATTTTTCCAGCTTTCTTTGCTTCCATTTCCCACAACTTTGGTCCTTTATATAACCCTGTTGATTCTAATGAAGGCTCCAGGGATGTTAATCTTCTCAGACTCCTACGTGGAAACAGTAGCTGTTACCTTATTAACTCCAAAAGAATGATGACAAGCAAGGGGTAGTATGGGAGGGATTGTTTTCTAAAATCATGATGTAAGGGCAGTCTCAGAGTAGCAAGGAGACCTGAGATCTAATTCTAGCCATTGCCTAACTAGCCATGTAACCAGCTTTCCTCATCTATCAAATGTAAATAAAATACCTTCCTTACCTAACTTGTAAGCCTTTTGGAAAGAATTCAGTTCAGTATATTTTCCTCTGTACTATAAAGCACTCTATAAATCTTAAGTATGTGATTATCATTATTCTTGTTTTAATTATCTTTTGCTAATACTCATTGAGGAAATAAAATGATCAGGATTGTCCTTTGTGATGATAAGAAAGGAAGATCTTCAGATCCCAAGGAAATGCTACTCTCTATTTTTAAGTGGAGAAAATCTTGAAACACTGGCTATTAGGCATTATGAACTTGTCTCATTATTGAGTCACTGTCTGCAAATTATTTACCACTTAGGCTCTTTAACTTGATGTAAGGGTCCCTTGACTGTTGTGGTACATCTCCAAGCTTGTTCCCAGTTAGTAGGTTGTAGATGACTGAGAATGTTTGGCTTTATGGTCCTCCAGCAAAAGACATTTGTTTGTCCTAGGCTTAGGAGAAGACGGCTGGCTTTCTTGTGTTGGTCCGTCCTTTTTTAAAAAAAAAATTTATTTCTCTCTCTCTCTCTCTCTCTCTCTCTCTCTCTCTCTCTCTCTATTTTATTGAAACAGTGGTATAGTGTGTTGGAAAGAACACTAGATTGGTTCTTGTCCTGAGTTTGAGATTCAATACATGACCCTGGATGATTTCATTCAATAGACATTTATTGTTCTATTGTTCTAGAACATCATGTTAGGCAATGGAGGAAATAAAACATTTAGATAAAACATTGGCCCTGGCCTTGGAATTTATGACCTAGTAGAAGGCTAAGAATTTCTCTCTCTGATCTTTATTATCTCCATCTCTAAAATAATAGGGGTAAGGCTAGGTGATCTACAAGTCTCTTTAGCCTTTATGGTCAGTACTTCTCCAGAGGTCCCTGCTTCCCTCCCCCTGCTATCGATATATCCGTGTTCCTTTTCTGCATCTCATCTATCATACTTCCTCCTTTCTTATGCTCTTGGTGCCTCTGAGAAACTCTGCCTCCCCTACCTCCCTGAGGCAGGTAGGGCCTAAAGCAGGAGGCGGTTTCATGCTGGCTCATTGCTCTCTGTGTCCAAGCCCTGCCCAATCTCGCGAGCCCCAGCTGGCGACTTTGAGGCTGGCCTCCTCACCAAGAGCATCCAGCATGGACATCTGCAGCCAAATGAAAGCCTTCTGCCTCTCCTGGGCCTGTCTCTTTCAGTCTTGCCATAACAATAATTAACCTAATTACCAACACGTCCTGCTTGGCCCAATGGTGGTTGAGAACATGCTGCGTACGTGTGCGGTCTGGGCTTACAGAAAGTGTTCTCTTCTGGGGTCAGAGGCCCAGCTTCTTCTCTATAGCGGCTGGCTCCATAGAAGAGTAAAGGACTAGATTCAAACCCTGACCTGGCTATTTATCCTACGGCTGGTCACTTCACTTGGCCGAGTCTCAGTTTTCTTCTCTGTAAAATGAAAAAGGGTGGACGAGTTAACCTCTTAATTTTCATCTGTTCCATAAATTAGTGTCTGAGGTGATTTTAGTGACAGCAGCTGGATTTGAGAGAGGCGTCTGTCAGAATCTTGCATAGGAGGAGGTGATAACTGAGCTCTCTGAGATCCAGGACACAGCAGGGCCCAACAGTCCTACTTGGTTACTCCCCCTGCCAGAGGTGCCAGGGGGCATGCTGCCTGAGTAATTGCCTGTTGGCGACTACCTCAGCTTTCTCCTCTCCCTGTCTGTTCTTACACTTTCAAGGAAAAGGATGAAGGAAGACTTGGTATATCACTTCAGAAAGATTACTGATCCTTTCTTTAATTGATGTGCCAGCAGCCAGAGTGGTCTTCTTGTGTTAAGGAAGTTGAATAAAGCCAATAGTATTCCTAGCTTTTTCTTTTTTTAATGATCATCGTTCTTTTCCTCCTAGACATTTTAAATTAAAAAAAAATCTCACGCTCTATTTTGTGATATTCATTCCTTCAGCATCCCTTACCTATAGTTCAAAGATTATATTGCCAGTATAATAGCTCAGTAATTTAGTCCCATTTCACAGATGTGAAATAAGAGACCTGTAGAGTTAAATGGCATGAAGCAAGCAGGATGGAGCCAGAATAAAGTTTGAAACAGAAACAAAAACTAATGAGTTTTGAATCCCTTTCTTCATTTCTAAATTGACTACTCCCCCTTTTTTTTGTTTGTTTCCATCATTTCCCCATATGATGGGGAAACCAGATTCTTAAAAGCAAAAGGCTTTTAAGTAGTATCTCCACCAGATTTTACATGATCCAGTCATCTGAAGACAGCTCTCAGAGCCACATCTCTAGCACTGTTCTCCATCAAAAGCAGGAACTTAAGGTCTGAGAATTTTTTTGAATATTGTGATAATGACTTTTCAACGTAATTGGATTTCTTTGTAATCCTGTACATTTTATTTTGTTCATTTTAAAACATTCTTCTAAGTTATGCATGGGTTTTGTCAGATTGCCCAAGGGGTTCAAGCAAATATTCATATAGAACTGAATAAACTCAGATGGTTCAACATCAATATCTGATAACATAACATTTAATATCTAAATAGATACTCAGGTAAGAGTCTCGAATATTTTGCTGAAGTTGTGCACGTACCTCAATTCTGGAATTTATAAAGATCTTAGAAAGAATATGGTCCAAATCCCTCATTTTTTAGACAAGCAAATTGAGGCCCCTGTTTGGGGAAGTGGCTTGCCCAAGGTAACCCAGCTAATTAATAGCAGGCTTATGACCAATCCCCACTTCTCATAATTCTTTGTAAGTGATGTTTCCATTGTTGTATGTTGGTTATCATGAATCATGATTTCACCTCCTCATTATTGACAATCACAGTGTCCTTTTTTACTGATCTTGCATAGTAACACAAGAGGTGTGCAAGTTTCAATGCCAGATGGAAACTGTTAGTGCCAGAAAGGAACCAGGTATAGATAGCAGAGTTAGAAATCAGTTCCTGCCTTATGCTCAGGCACCTGCTTCTCTCAGCCTGGGAGGTACAAGGAAGATTTCATTATGGAATGTGGTTAGAGGTTGGCTGAAGTTGTTTTATGACTACTGATGAGGACTATTTGAAAATTGCTCCATATGTCTCTGTTGTGAATGCAGTAAATAAATACTGGTCTCATCCCCCACCTGAAACCGGAGAGGCAGAATCGGTATTAACACATAGCCTTGTGGGGAGATGTGAAGTGCCTTTTGGTGTCAATCTTCTGTTATACTTTTGTTAAACAATATAAATCCCAACATTAAAAACATTTCACTGAGTATTTCTCCATCTTCTTGAGTCAGTTCACTATCAGTGTCCTATTCCATCTAGGCATTTCTCCCATCCCTGGAGAAATTGTGATGCATTCTCCTCTGCCCCATAGAGAGGACAGTTCAGTTAGTTGAGGCAAGTTACATCTTACTTCTAGGAAGTAAGTAATAGGAAAAATCTGGAAGCAAGTTCTATAGAACTTCCTTCCTATCATTGAGTTTGTCTTCAATTATAGGCTTCTAACGACTTAGTATTAGGTTTTATTTGTTTAGTGCAAATGTGATAATGATTCTCTACTGGTAATAAATGCCCTCTTTACATCTACTCATTGATTAGTCAGTTACACATTCCTTGAGGACCTACTAGGTGCCCAGCATCATGAGAGGCACTGCATTGAAAATCCTAATACCCTGTCCTCTAGAAATTTTTGATCCAGTTGGAGAGACAAAAAAACAGCTGGAACAGTAGGAAACAATGTGAGACAATGTAATCATTTTGTTAATTTGTGTGATACAAATTGTAAGTGATGTAGAAATTCAAGTAAAGGAAACTTTCAGCATTAGGTAGTGTGATCCAGGAAAGCTTTGTGGAGAAAGTGGGATTTGGCATATGTGTTAAAGAATGGAGAGGTTATTGTTAAGTGAACAAGAGATCCTGTTTATGAAACTATTTGGCAGCAGTGAGGGATGAGTCATAATTCATGGCAACAATAGAAAGACATTATTTCCTAAGAGGTATGAATTAAATAAAAGGGGAAGGGGCAAGTGACATTATGTCATGTGCTACATATGTATTATGTGTCACAAAGAGTATTTATATAAGGAAATCATGAACGAGGAGGGATAAACATGGTAGAGAACATTTGGATGAAGATAAGAGGAAAGAAATAGAATTGGTATTGTGGTAAGCATCTATCAGTCAGTCAGTTAGTGTTTATTAAGTGCTTATTATGTTCTGAGGTGACTATGTTTTCTGGAGTCAGAAAGAGTCATCTTTCTTAGTTGGAATCTGGCCTCTGGCCTCAAACACTTTCCAGCTATGTGATTCTGGACAAGTTATTTCACCTTATTTGTCTCAGTTTCCTCATCTGTACAGTGAGCTGGAGAAAGAAATGGCAAGCCACTCCAAGATCTCTTCCAAGAAAACTTCAAATGGAGTTACCAAGAGTCAGACAGGAGTTGAAATGAGGGAACAATAACACATTATGTTCTAGGTCAGAGATTTTTCAGAGTTTTGTCTGTGGATCTCTGGGGAACCCCAAAACTCTTTCAGAAGAAGGTCTACAAGGTCAAAACTGTTTTCATAATAATATTAAGACATTATATGCTTATGAAAATATTCCCTTTCCAACTTTACCTAGAACAACGTATCACAGCAAATTGAATGCAGAAGCAGAAATAAGAATCCAACTTTTATTAAACCAGACATCAAAAAGGTTTGAAAAAATATATGGAACAATGCCACTTTTCTCACTTGGGGGAAGATAAAGTTATTTTCATAAAATATGATTTTATATTAACATAATGTGTTTATTGTTATTTTATGGTTATTTTCATAAAATATTCTTTTACATTAGCATATAATGGGTTTATTATAATTATTTTAAATGAATTAAGAACTACATATTTTAAATTTCTAATAAAGTAAATATTGATGGGTATAATATGTGAGTGTATATGTGTGTGTGTGTGTATATATATATATATATATATAGAGAGAGAGAGAGAGAGAGAGAGAGAGAGAGAAATACACATACACATATATATGTGTGTGTGTGTGTGTGTGTGTATATATATCACTGGGGGTTCTCAAAAATATTTAAGAATATAAAGGAGTCCTGAGACAAAAAGGTTTACAAATTGCTCTAGTAGATCCTCTGTTAGATTCTAGAGAGATTTTTTTTAAATGACAATCCTTATTGTCAAGGAGATTACATTCTACTGGAAAAGGAGTAGGATAGTAAGACTTAATCATATACCAGCAAAGAGCAAGATATTCATGATGTCAATATACAACAACAGGAAAAATATCTGACCAAGCATCAAGAAATATGTGTATTTGTCCCAGCTCTCACTAACCAACCAGCTTTGTGATCTTGGCTAAGTCAGTTCCCCAATCTGGGCCTCAGTTTACAATTTTTAAAAAAAGGAAGTTGGGCTAGGTTTTTTTTTTTTCTCTAATCACAGACTTCTGTGATTTTTGTAATTTTTACCTCCTCTTTCTCCCTTGAAGATTTGAGAGAGAGACACACTCACATAATTTCAGCAAAGCATTTAAAAGAGGTTCTCCCCTAGGGAGGAAAAGTATATTCATATATTACTATATACAAAATATAGTAAACATAAATAAGGTAATTTGATGATGGAAAGATCCTAGCCGCAAGGTGATTGAAGAAGATTTTGTGTTGAAGGTGGTGTTTGAGCTGAAGTTTGAAAGTGGGTTTGGGAATAAACATAATGAATTTGTTTGGCACATGTTGATTCTGAGGTGTTTGTGAACTCTTTAGTTTGGAATAACCACTTAGTAGTAGATGATGTGGGACAGGAACTCAGGATAGAGAACAGCTGGATTTCCAGAGCTTGGAGTAATCCGAATAGAGCAGTTGAAATAACCCAGTAAGAGAATGTCCAGACAAAAGGAAAGTCTCAGGACAGAAGCATGAGCTAAACATACAATTAAGGTCCATGACATGGTTTTGAGCTAGCAAAGGAGATTGTGAACAAGCAGTCAGACAAGTAGGAGAAGAACAAAAAGACTGTAACAATATGAAAACCTAACAGGAGATTGTGGAAGTGATGCTTTTTTTAAGCGTTTAACTTAGAAAAGAGGAAGGGAATTAGGCCAGTTGCTTGAAGAGGTAGCAGGGTATAGTGAGGATTTGGTTTATTTTTGTTTTTTAGGATGAGGGGAGATGGGTATTTTTGTAGGTGGTAAAATTAAAAAGACAAGAAGCCAGTAAATAGAGCTAGTGGATAATTGTGGGGCCAATCTGAGGAGGGGGTGGGATCAGGGTGAATGTAAAGGGGCTAACCTTGGTGAGAAGAAGTACCATCCTTTCATCAGAGAATAAAGGAGGAAAAAATTGGGGACAATGTCAAGGGATTTTAAAATGGAGAGCAAGAGAAAAGGGAGTTATTCTTAGATGATCCAGCCAGAAAGAAAATGGGGTCAGACAGCTGACATAAAAGCAAGATCTCATAGTGTTGGGGAAATATAAACCAATTATACATGTGCTGGAACTCTGTACTAAAAACAGTAGTTCAAGAAAAAATAATATGATGAAGATGGAGAAGCATGGGTGTCAGAAAATCAGAGTGGGAGAGTTAGAAATACCTTGGTAGCCATCTTGTCCAACTAGTACATGGAAAAAAAGGAATATGTATTGATGCAAAGGGAAGCAAGCAGAAGGAGTAAGGCAATATATACATACATATATATATATACACACACACATATAATACACATGTATTTATTACATAATAAATACATGTATAATAAACGTACATGGAGAGCACAATTGAATGCTGCAAAATTATTTTTAATTTTTTCTGAAGTTTACACAAAAAAACCCAAGCATTTCTTAATATTATATAGAACAGATGAATATTATACATTTTGCGGGGCAATATTATTGCTAGCCCTATCTCCCTTCCAACTCCCCATCCTCAATTTTTAAAAACAGGAAAAAGAAAACTCTTTTTTAACAAATATACACACAAGCAAAACTTATCTGCATATTGACTGTGTCTGAAAATATGTCTCATTCTGCACTCTGAAGCCATCTGTCTGGAGGTAGGTAAACATGCTCTGTCACTCAATCCCTGGAGTTGTGGTAGCTCATTTCATTGATCAAATTTCTTAAGTCTTTAAAAGTTGCTTTTTGCTACATCATTACTATTGTATATAGTTTTCATTCTGCTTATTTCATTCTACATAAGTTCATACAAGTCTTCCAAGAGCTCTGTAAAACTGATCTTTTTGTCATTTCTTATGGCTTTGTGTTTGTGTAACATAATTTATTTAGCTGCTCCTCAATTGGTAGTTACTCTGCTTAACGTTCATTTTCTATAACAAACTGAGTACAGATCAGCTGCTTTTTCATAAATATTGTTTGTAAATAATTATATTTTTCTTCTTTCTTTAGTCTCTTCAAAGTAGAGACCTAACAGTATCATCATTTTGTCAAGAAGTATGATAGGTTAGCAACTTTTTGTCACTAAATTTGTTCCAAATTGTTTTCCAGTTTGGGTAGACCAATTCACAGCTCTACTAGCAGTGAAGTAGTATGCCTGTTTTCCTGCAACCCCTTCAGTAATTATCATTTTCCATTGTTGTCAACTTTCCCAAAATGATGAATATAAAATAGAGCTTTAGAGTTGTCTTAATTTGCATTTTCCTAAATATTAGAGCTTTGGAGCATTTTCTCATAGCTATTGATGACTTAAATTTCTTCCTTTGAAAATTTCCTCTTCATATCCTTTGACTATCTTTTGAAGAATGTTTCCTATTCTTATAAATTTCTATCAGTTTCCTAAGTATCTGGCTTATCCAACCTTCTTCAGAGAAATGTGCTGCAAAATAATAAAGCAAAGTTATAATGACCAAACTTGACCTTGAAGAAGAGATATAAGAAGCCATTTTCTCCCACTTGTTGATAGAAAGTGGGGTATTATGGATATAGAATACTGCATTCAACTTTAGACTTTTTTTGATATGTTGTTTAGTTTTGCTGAACTGTTTTGTTTTTAACCTTTTTTATTCTTTAAAATAAAGGATGATGGTTTGCTCAGGACAGGGAGAAAAGGATCCATTGGGAAATGTAGGTAATGTAAAACTAAATGATATCAGTAAAAAACAAATTTTAAAATAGTAGCTTACAAACTTGATTTATCTCAGTGATCTTTTACTTTTTTAAAAGCTAAAAGAAGTTGGGAAACTGATTTCTAGACCTGATTTGGACTGACAAAAAAAGAATAAGTTACCAAAGTAGAAAGAGCAGAAATTTTGGCACAAATTTAAGAAAGATGAGGAAATAAAATTTAAGCATATTATGACATTTGCTAGTTTAGAGAAAACAAATTTCAGTGAGTTGAGAGAAAAAAAATTAGTAGCGTCTCATGGTTCTGATTTCCCTTAGAGGTCAGTAAAAATTAAGACATAATTTTTCCCTCATCCAAATTCATAGATTCTCTCAAATTTATTTACAGATCCCATGATAGTCCATGGCCCTAGATTAAGAACACCTGCTATAGGAGAAGTTGATTGAAGATGGATAGGATGATCCTAAGAAAGATTTGATGATATAAATCAGTCTGATGAGGGAACAGTGAGGAAAACTATGTAAAGAAACAGTTATAACTCTATAGAGAACTCAGTGTCCACCAGTATTTTCTCTCTGTTTCTGTGTCTCTGTCTCTCTCTATCTCTGTCTTTCTCTCTCTGTCTCTCTCTTTTCTGTCTCTCTCTGTCTCTCTCTCTTCTGTGTCTTTCTCTGTTTCTCTTTTTCTCTCTGTGTCTCTTCCCATCCCCCAAAATATTTCACTAAGACTGTGCAATACATTTTGTGTGTGTGTGTGTGTGTGTGTGTGTGTGTGTGTATGTAGAGAGAGAGAGACAGAAACAGAATGAAAAAAAATTACATATATTATCAGAATATATACAGAATAAAGCAGAAAAATTCAGAACAAAGCACAAGAAGAAGGGCAGTTCTATTACTATTGGGTCAAACTTTGCCTATATTTTTAAAACACACCAGATGCATCAGAAGCTCACTATTTCTTATAAATGCCTCTTCCCTATATCTTTATGTTAAAATGCTTGTGTTTCTTGACATTTAACTTTGAGGGAGAAATTGACAGCAAGGCCAAGGAACTGAGGATAAACACCAACAGTTGCCCTGTAAGAGTATCAAAGAACATCACAGTCTTCTGAGGCTTGTCTGGCAATGCTCAGCATAGTCAAAAGAACTTTTAAATTCTGTTTCCACTAGAGAGGAGTGAGAAGAGCATTTGCAGAGCTTCGAGTAGATACAATGATGATAACAGGTGACAGAGAGAAGGCAGAACTACTCAGTACTTGCTCTTAATCTGTTTTCTAAGGAAAAAAATCTTACTGGGAAGCATAGGAAAGATGTTTGCTGTGAAATTGAAACCCAGGATAAATGGGAAGACTAAATTCAAGTTGTTCAGAGTATTAAAAAAAGTTATGCAGATATATTTGCTGACCTGTTATTTGTGCTTTTTAGAAAATTGTGAAGATTGGAAGAAATGCTACTAGATTAGTGCTGGGCAAATTTCCCAGAAAGGAAAAAAATATTTTTTCCATAAACTTTGTGGCCTTTAATTCTATTCCTAATAAAATTCTAAAACATTTTTTAAAGAATAATTTGCAAGAACCTGGGGAAATGATGAGCTGCATGAGCCAATAAGGATTCATGAAAGCAATTTGTACCAAAAACAATGCTGTTTTCTTTTTGGACAGGGTTAGTCGACTAGAATGCTATAGACATAGAATCCAGTTTTTTAAAAATAGTATAATAATGTAGCACTTTAAAATTTACAAAGCACTTTACAAATATTAGTTCATTTTATAACCATCCCAGTACTTGGAAGTAGGTGCTCTTATTCCCCCCCCCCCATTTTATAAATGAAGAAATTGAGGTAGAGAAAGATTTTTAAGTGAATTGCCCAGGATCACACAGCTAGGAAGGATCTGAGTTCTTCTGGTACTTTATTATCTTTATCATTTAGTTGTTTATCTTTTTAAGGACAGACTGAAGATCCTAGGATGGATAATAATAGTGCAGGGTGTAGTCAGAATTGGTTGAATTTAGAAGTTCAATCAAATTTTCTTCAAATATTTTAAAGGTGTCAAATGGAATATATATTAAACTTGTTTTACTTTAACTGGAGGGCAAAACTAAGAACAACCAGATGAAAATTACAGAAAGAAGTTTCTGCCTCTTAGAAGGAAAACCCTCTAACAGTTAGTTATCCCTTAGTGCACCAAGCTTCCTCTAGCTGGAGTTGGTTCCCCATCATGGCAATTTTTCAAGAAGAGGCTCGAGGTGCCTTGTTGTAATGGCTGCAAAAGACTATTTCAGCCTTCTGCTTCAACACAGTTCTGTTGGACTTAGCTTTTTTCATTTTCCAAGTTATTAATGCTTTCTCCCTTCCAAATTATCATTATTTACTTGTCATCACTCTCTCATTCCCATCATCCCTGTAGAACATTAACTCCTTGAAAACAAAGACTCTTTTTTTGTCCTAGAATAGCATCATGTACGTGGAAGATACTTAAAATGCTTGTTGGGATTGGATTGAATTGGATTAGAGTGGATGATTTTGGAGATAATTGATATCTGAGATTACAAATCATGCTGCAAACTGCCTCTTCTCTAGCTCCAGGACCAAATCCCTGCCTAACTGTTTTTTGTAAGCAGGTAATGGCCACACCTTCTTCCTTTCTTGCCATTTGGCGTTTGATCCCAATTCAATGATATCTGTACAGGAATGGGGACTCATCAAAAAACAGGTCCCTTTTGGCTTGAAAACCAATGAAGCTTTTCTCCCCATACTCCCCTTAGAATGATAGTTTCATTCTGGCGGAGGCCTACCACTATTTATGAAGCCCAGCTGGGCAGGATGGAAGCTGCAACAAGCAGGATAATAACCAGGCTCTGATGGATTGAGAATCTCAGTAAATTCCCAGAGAGTGACCTTTCAGCCCGATCCTATTTATCTGCAAAGCACAAAATAGTAAATTAATTCGGGGATAGTTTTTAGGATGGCAGCATCCCAGAAATAAACTCCCAGTATACCGGAGAATGACTCTACTGGGTAGTTTGTTCCAAAATTCTCATCTCCTAATTTGTCTGGGTCTCAGTCTTAGTTATATCTTATTGTGCTCTTGTACAGATGATGAGGTTCTGATGTAGTATCTCTCAATGAGCAAGGAGAAATGGGGCAGGAACCTTTTCTTTACTTTTTTTTATTAAAGCTTTTTATTTTCAAAACATATACATGGAAATTTTTCAACATTCACCCTTGCAACCTCCCACCTCTCCCTTAGATGCCAGGTAATTCAATATATATTAAATGTGTACAATCCTTCTATACATATTTCTACAAATATGCACAAGAAAAATCAGATCAAAAATTAAAAAATGAGAAAGAAAACAAAATGCAAGCAAACAACAATAAAAAGAATGAGAATGCTATGTTGTGATCTTCTCTCTGGGTGTAGATGGCTCTCTTCATCACAAGATCATTGGAACTGGTATCAATCAATCATGAAGAGAGCCATGAGAAACCTTTTCTAAGGAAGAAATAGTCATGCTGCCATCACAGAGGACACTAGTCACCCATTTGTCCAGGAAGCCCTCCATCTGAAAAGTGATAAACATCTTTCATTGCCTCAAGTTATTTCTCCTTTAAGAGAGTGGTGGTCATTTCCCAGTTTTTCCCCTAGAATACTGAAGTAGAGCCCCTTCTAGTTCTTACTCCTGAGCTTGGGCAAGTCACTTTACCTTTATGAATTCAGTTTGCTTATATACAAGATCACTTACAATGATCCATTTGTCACTTTTCTTTGAGATCTTTAACATCTACACCTCATATATTGCCAATAGAATAAAATCTAATCACCCTCTTCAGGGATTCAAACCTACTTCTCAGACTTTTTTCCCCAGTCTATCTTCTAGTTAACCAGTTTTACCCAAACTGGTATGCTTTATGTTCCCACACTTTGCCTTTACATTTTCCTGCTCTCATTCTTTGCTCATGATGCATAGGATGATTTTCTTTTCTCTGCTTATTTATATTCTCTCTTTCCATGAAAGCCTAAATTAAGTTCCACTTAATAACATTATAGACTCCGTTTGAAAGAAGCCATTTAGTCTAATATCTTAGCCATTATTGTACTCCCTGTTAACTTGAGAAGTGGTCATCCAGACTTCAGTGAGCAATAAAGTTCTTACTTCTTTTGAACTTAAATCTTCCCTCAGTATCTTTCACCATTCATCTGATTTTTGCCCACTGGAGGTACTCAAACATGAATTTTCCTGGAAGGGATCTTTATGAGAGCATTTTTAATATTTGAAGACAACTGTCATCACCTCTTCACCTACCCCATGTCTTCCCTAGGGGACAGTTCTCTAATTCCTTAAAGTATTCTTCCTATGAGGTAGTTTTCCAATGCCTCAGGTTATTGGTCGCTTCTCTTGAACTCCCTCTATTTTGTTTGTATCTGTCTTAGAACGAGATACCCCAAATTGGACTATTTCATATAAATTTGTTTGTGAAAATAATGAGATGAAATTACATGTCTGTCCCCTGGACTCTTATATTACTTTGTTACATATCTCACACATCTTTTCTTTTAATACATTGAAGTAGTAATTCAGCAACCATGTATTTACTGTCTACTATGTACAAGACACTGTGTTAGTCACTGGAGGAACTATAAAGATGGTGGGGGGGAAACAGTTTGCATTCTTGTAGGGAAGAGAAAATACAGAAGAAAAGTAGGTAGGACTACTGCACCAATACCTTTGGTAGCTACTGTGAGGACATTTTTGTACACTTATATAGATCTCAGGTCTGTCACCCAGCCAAAGATAAGGAAAATCAAAATTCTAAAAGAGATTCTAAAAAATTTCTAAAAGGGAGATGGAAAAGTCCTTTGCAGGTAGGAACCAGGATTATGAGTTGCATACTCCTTTTATGGCCTTCAATATTTTCTTTAGATCTTGACTTCTTTGCCTGAGATCTAGAGATGCTGTTTTTTAAATTATTATTATTATAGCTTTTTATTGACAAAGTATATGCATGGGTAATTTTTCAACATTAACCCTTGCAAAAACTTCTGTTCCAACTTTTCTCCTCCTTCCCTCCCCATCTCCTCCCCAAATGGCAGGCAGTCCCATACATGTTAAACATGTTAAAGTATATGTTAAATACCACACACACACACACACACACACACATTTATACAGAAAGAAAGAAAAATCAGATTTAGAAAGATAAAAATAACTTGGGAAGAAAAACAAAAATGTAAGCAAACAGTAACAGAAAGAGTGTTAATGCTATGTTGTGGTCCACACTCATTTCCCAGAGTTCTTTGGCTGGATGTAGCTGGTTCTGTTCATTACTGATCAATTGGAACTGATTTGGATCCTCTCATTGTTGAAGAGGGCCACTTCCATCAGAATTGATCCTCATATAGTATTGCTGAAATGATACTGTTTTTTTAAAAAATATTATATTTAGTATAATTGATTTCCTTTATATTCCTATGTGTTTCATTTTATGCATTTAAAATGTTATTCATTAATCTGAAAATAGATTAATAATTCTTCACCAGACTATCAAAGAGGGTCCATTGTATACATCAAAAAGTTAAGAACCACTGTTTTAGAGAAAGACTTATAAGTTTTTTCCGTTGGTTTGAAGATGGTTTGGGGAGTTTATTTTGTTTTAAAAATATGTTTGTGCTATCTATCTAGCAAGTCATTACATGATTCCAGGTCAGACTATATCACCTGTCAACACACAAGCCTTGAATTTGCCCATACACATCCCTAGTGCCATTCCATGCCAGACTAGGCCTGCAGTCTGAATGGAGACTTACCCCCAAGAGAGGGCTTCATCTGTCAACCTTAGTGTGAAGTTTTCTCTTAGACAGGATATAGCATTGTCAGAAGTGTCAAGAATAAGAATGTGTGTGTGTGTGTGTGTGTGTGTTGTGTGTGTGTGTGTGTGTGTTATGGTTTTGTTTGTTTTTTGTTTTGGATGTAATAGGTTATTCTCCTTTGATAATAAAGGCCACCCTTTTTGGCCAGCATCTTGTTTCTCTTCAAGCCAGTGAAGACTTTGTATTCTCCCTTCTCCTGACCATTATCATATATTAGACTTTCTACATTTGATTTCTATTGTACCCCATACCTCCCCAAACCTCTTTGGGAAAAAAAATTAAAAGCAACAAAGTTATACAATCTGCCTACTATTATAAGAGAAGGAAATTTTGTTCAGTTTAATGTAGCCTTAAGAAAGATTACTCAAGAAATAATTGGCCGTTGAGGGATATATGAAAAGAAAATTTCATATCTATTTTGTCTCTTCTGGCACTGAACCTTTATTTTGTAATCTAAATGAGTTTCTTCCTCTGATTATCATTGTAATTACCTAATTGAAAGCTCTGGGTTACAAACATTTTGAAATCTTGAGATCTTTTTATGTTTCATCAATTCAACAAAGATTTAATAAATGCCTGCTATATCCAAGGCACTTTACAAAGACCAAAACAAACTACATTCCTTCATGGAGCTTACATTTCTTTTCTTTTCTTTTTTTTATTATAGCTTTTTATTGACAAAACATATGCATGGGTAATTTTTCAACATTGACCCTTGCAAAAACTTCTGTTCCAGCTTTTCCCCTCCTTCCCTCCACCACCTCCCCCAGATGGCAGGTAGTCCCATACATGCTAAATATGTTAAAAGTATATGTTAAATACAATATATGTATACATATTTATATAGTTATCTTGCTGCACAAGACAAATCAGATTTAGAAAGAAGATAAAAATAACCTGGGAAGAAAAACAAAAATGCAAGCAAATAATAACAGAAAGAGTGAGAATGCTATGTGGTGGTCCACACTCATTTCCCAATGTTCTTTCGCTGGATGTAGCTAGTTCTGTTTATCACTGATCAATTGGAACTGATTTGGTTCCTCTCATTGTTGAAGAGAGCCACTTCCATAAGAATTGATCCTCATATAGTATTGTTGACGTGTATAATGATCTCTTGGTTCTGCTCATTTCACTTACTATCAGTTCCTGTAAGTCTCTCCAAGCCTCTCTGTATTCGTCCTGCTGGTCGTTTCTTACAGAACAATAATATTCCATAACATTCATATACCATAACTTACTCAGCCATTCTCCAATTGATGGGCATCCATTCAATTTCCAGCTTCTAGCCACTACAAAGAGGGCTGCCACAAACATTTGTGCACATACAGGTCCCTTTCCCTTCTTTAGTATCTCTTTGAGGTATAAGCCCAGTAGTAGCACTGCTGGATCAAAGGGTATGCACAGTTCGACAACTTTTTGAGCATAATTCCAGATTGCTTGGAGCTTACATTTCATTGGGTGATCATATTGTGCATAGATCATACAAGATCATTTGAGAGAAGAGAGAATAGAAGTGATATCTTCTCTTTGTGTACAAAGTCATACATGATTACACTGTGAAGAAAAGATAAGGATCTACCTGTCAAGACAAAGACAGGAATTATATGAACACTATTACACACAATATTTACACACAGATAAATTTAGATCTAAACAATTGGAAGAATATCAAGTACTCATGGGTAGGCTGAGTTAATATAATAAAAATGACAATTCTACCTAAATTAATCTACTTATTCAGTCCCATACCAATCAAACTGCCAAGAAATTACAGAGCTAGAAAAAAATAATAACAGAATTCATCTGGAAGAATGCAAGGTCAAAAATTTCAAGGGAATTAATGAAAAAAAATATACAAAGGAAAGTGGCCTACCTGTAACAGATTTAAAATGATATTATAAAGAAGTGATCATCAAAACCATTTAGTACTAGCTAAGAAATAGAATAGTTGCTTAATGGAATAGGTTATATTCCCATAGTCAATAAACACAGTAATCTAGTGTTTGATATTCCCAAAGACCTCAGCTTCTGAGATAAGAACTCACTATTTGTGGCTAGAAACTGGAAAATGAATGGATGCCCATCAATTGGAGAATGGCTGGGTAAATTGTGGTATATGAATGTTATGGAATATTATTGTTCTGTAAGAAATGACCAGCAGGATGAATACAGAGAGGACTGGCGAGACTTACATGAACTGATGCTAAGTGAAATGAGCAGAACCAGGAGATCATTATACACTTCGACAACGATATTGTATGAGGACATATTTTGATGGAAGTGGATTTCTTTGACAAAGAGACCTGAGTTTCAATTGATAAATGACGGACAAAAGCAGCTACACCCAAAGAAATAACACTGGGAAACGAATGTGAACTATCTGCATTTTTGTTTTTCTTCCCGGGTTATTTATACCTTCTGAATCCAATTCTCCCTATGCAACAAGAGAACTGTTCAGTTCTGCAAACATATATTGTGTCTAGGATATACTGCAACATATCCAACATATAAAGGACTGCTTGCCATCTAGGGGAGGGGGCGGAGAGAGGGAGGGAGGGAAAAAAAAATCGGAACAGAAACTAGTGTCAATATAAAGTAATTATTAAATAAAAATTAAATTTAAAAAAAATAAAGTATTGACTAAAATGAAAAAAAAAAAAAAGAACTCACTATTTGACAAAAATTGCTGGGAAAACTAGAAAATAGTATGGCAGAAACTAGGCATTGACCAGCATCTAAACCACCCTATACCAAGATAAGGTTGAAATGGGTTCATGATTTAGACATAAAGATTGATGCTATATAAGCAAATTAGGAGAACAAAGGATAGCCTATCTCTCAGATCTGTGGAGAAGCAAGGGATTTTTGGCCACAGAAAAACTTAGAGAACATTATGAAATGCAAAATAGATACTTTTGATTATAATAAATTAAAAGGTTTTTGTACAAACAAAATCATTGCAGACAAGATTAGAAAGGAAGCAAAAAACTGGGAAAAAATTTTAATCCAAGGGTTCTGATAAAGGCCTCATTTCTAAAATATGTAGAGAATTGACTCAAATTTATAAAAATAAAAGCCATTCTCCAATTGACAAATGATCAAAGGATACGAATAGACAATTTTCAGACGATGAAATTAAAACCATAGCTAGTCATATGAAAATCTCTATCACTCTAAATCACTATTGGTCAGAGAAATGTAAATTAAGGCAACTCTGAGGTACCACTTCACCTCTCAGATTGTCTCAGATGACAAATGTTGGAGAGAAAACTGGGACACTGATACATGTTGATAGAGTTGTGAACTGATCCAAGCATTCTGGAGATCAATTTGGAAACATGCCCAAATGGCTATCAGATGGTTCATATCCTCTAAACCAGCAGTATTTCTGCTGAGCTTATATCCCAAAGAGATCTTAAAGGAGCAAAAGGGATCCACATGTGCAAAAATGTTTGTGGCAGTTCTTTTTGTAGTTGCAAGAAACTGGAAACTGAGTGGATGCTCATCAATTGGAGAATGGTTGGGTAAATTATGGTATATGAATGCTATGGGATATTATTGTTCTTTAAGAAACAATCAGCAGGATGATTTCAGAGAGGCCTGGAGAGACTTACATGAACTGATGCTGAGTGAAGTGAGTAGAATCAAGAGAACATTGTATACAACAAGATTATATGATGATCAATTCTGATAAATATGACTTTTTTCAACACGAGGTAATTAAAGCCAATTCCAATAGACTTGTGATGGAGAGAGCCATCTCCATCCAGAAAGAGTACTGTGAGAATGAAAGTGGATCACAACATAGTAATTTCACCTTTTTGTTATTGTTTGCTTGCTTTTTGTGTTTTTTTTCCTATTTTTTTCCCTTTTTGATCTGATTTTTCTTGTGAAGTATGATAAATATGGAAATATGTATAGAAGAATTACACATCTTAACATATTTTGGATTACTTGCAGTCTAGGGGAAGGGATGGGGAAAAGGGAAGGAGAAAAATTTGGAGCATAGGATTTTACAAGAGTGTATGTTGAAAACTATCTTTGCATATATTTTGAAAATAAAAAGCTATTATTTTTTTTTAAAAAAGAAAAAAGACAAGGACTTTGGGAGAACTAGGTAAGAGGGAGGTATATATTTAAGGCATGGCTCAGAGATGGAAGATAGAATTCTGAGTTAAGAAAGTAATTAGCAGATCAGTTCGACTATAATTTGTATAAGTAAATGGGGAAATAAGTCTAGAATGGTAGATGGGGAGTCAGATTATAGGAAGTTTGTCCTTATGGCAAAAGAAGCCACTAAAATTTTTGATCTGGGAAAATGATATGCTATAATTTTGTAATTAAAATATTGTTTTGGCAGCTGAATGGAGAATGGAGAGAGAAGAAAGACTGGAACCATAGACACTAACTGAAAATATCACAGAAAAGTAATTAGAGGGACTTCTATTGTGGCAGATCATTCAGAAGGGCCAAACAGAGGTGTTGGCTGTATGTGTGAAAAGGAGACAGATGCTCAAGATATTATGGAAGTCAAAGGGACAAAATAGGGCAGATAGTTGGGTATGGGAGAGGGCATGAAGAAAAGGGAAAAAAATCAATGACTGAATGATTGATGAAAAATGAAAATGACTAAGGTTGTGAATCTAAGTAATTGGAAGCATGATGACCTTCATAGAAATGAGGAAATTTGGTGGAGGTAGGGAAACATTTTTCCTTTTGGCAAATTGAGTCTGAGATACTGACAAGACAAACAGGTGAAAATGTTCATTAGACAGCTGGGTATATAAAACAAGTTCAGAAAAGAAATTATATCTAGATTCATAGGAAGCTGAGTTAGTTGAATCATTGAAAGTATAAAGGTGGGAAAGAAGAGGGCTTAGGACAAATTGTGAAGAGACACATATGACAGAGTACAACAGATGATGATGTAGCAAGTGAGGGATTGTTTCTAGCAAAGGAGATTGAATAGAAATGCTCAGAAAGGGAGGAAAAGAACTAGAAAAAAAAAAAAGAACAGTGTGGGGAGAATCAGAAGACAAGACTGCAAACATACTTTAGTAGTTTGCCATTTCCTTCTCTGGCTCCTTTTACAGATGAGGAAATTGAGACATACTAGGGTAAGTGTCACACTTTTCCAGAGTCACACTTCTAATGTCTATGGATTTGAACTCAGGTCCTTTTGATTCCAGGTCCCAGTACTCTATCCATTGATATCTAGCTGCTCCTAAGAGAAAGTATAGGGCGCAATAAAATAAACTATATTATTTGGATCCTGTTCCTCTTCTTTCAGTACTCTAAGTCTTTGTCATTAATTAGTCATCAGTGCAGGAGTACTCTCAGGAATTGTTCCATTCATTTCATTTAAAGGACTAATCATAATTAGAGGAACATCTGATGTTCATCAGATGAGCCAATGTACCACTTTTCCCTAACCTCCCCTTTCCCAAATAGCATTCCCCAGAGAAATACTAACAAACTTAAAGAATGATGATTTTCATTTTCTCGTTTCCAAATAGAATTTGCAGAGGAATGGGGAAGGGAGAGGTCTGTAAATAGAAAACAATTCTCCCAACTTCCCCAAGACACCCCAAGATTGTTAAGGAAAGCCAATGCCTGTCCGAACTCCTTCCATCTCAAGAGGGACTGAAATTTTAATCATTGCATTAATTTTTCAGGAACCATTGTGCAAATTTGTAGCACCATCTGGTATCAATTATGAATACAGGAAAGGGAATTGCTGGCAGATTCAGGCTGGGAAACTTGTATTTTGAGGCACTTCATGTCAGGTTTCCTAATTGTAAGATGCTAGTTCTTTCAAACTCAGCAACTTTCCCCATTATTATGCTACCTCAAGATCTTGTTAATCTACTCTGTCCCAGCAAAAATTATGTACAGAGACTCTGACATAGGTTTTAGATTTTGGTTTTCCTGTCAATTGTATCTCATTTCCTTTGTTGCTTGTGTTGGAGGTGGTGTCTCAATGAAAATGGGCCGGTGAGGCTACCTAGAGTTTCTCTCATCAAATAGCCATAGCCTTCAGGCCTTCATCACTCCTCCTCTCCAACTTCAAGGTTCTTCCCACTCCAAGTCATTCTTTAATCAAATACCAAGGTGACATCCTAAAGTGCAGATCTATCTGATCATGTCACACCCTGCCTCACTCTGATTCAGGGAGCTGGAGAAGCTTCTCATTACCTGTGGCATCAAAGATAAAGTCCTTGGTTTATATATAAAGCCGGTTTATATATAAATCCGGCTCCTTCCTGTCTTTTCCTACTTACATCTTCCTTCCCTTTATTCATCCAGTTTACCAGTTATACTAGCCTACTAGCAATTTCTCCAACACAGCATTCCATCTACTATTCCCTGTGCCTGGAATGAACCTGCACCTCTTAGTTTTGCAAAGCCAGATTCTGCAAGAGACCTTTCCAAGATCCTCCAGTTCCTAATGCCTTCCTTCTTCCATCTACTCTTAATTTATTGTATTTGTACCTAGATATTCATCCTGGTAGAAGGTGAGCTCTTTGCTGGCAGGGACTAAAAGTACTACATACTCAACACTTAACAAGGTGGCTGACATATATTAAGCACTTAATAAATGCTAGTTGACTGACTAACTGTCCCTGTCTTAAGTCCCTCGAGCAGCTATCAAAATGGCACTGACTCCTGAGAGGTCTCTGACTCCTGCCTTGCATCAGGTAGACAAGCTGCCCTTCGTGACCAGCGATAAAGCGCAGACCGCTGGCCGCCTTGTTCCACTGCACATTCTTCCTGAGAGGAAGGCCTGAAACCTAGCCAAGTTGCTTTTCTGTTCTGGTTCTGGCCTCCTTTCTCTGATGCAGGCTGGGGGGGAGGGGGTATACCTCAAACTAATTCTATTGATGACAGAAGCAGGTGCTTTCTTTGCCTGTTGAAGGAGCAGCAGCTGCTGAGGGGCATTTTGACCTGTTCACTTTCAGTTTAGCAATAACCAGTATCCAAAGACATTTTCAGAAATCATCTTTATAACAGTCTGCATATTATTCAGTCTCACTGCAGCTCTTTTATTATCCCTTCCAGCCAAGGGTTTCTTCAGAGAACTCTGATGTGGGAATGGGCTTAGAAAATGTGCATGAAGTGTTGAATACCAAATTCCCCAGCACTCCATCTGCCTTTTTCCATGTTGATTCCCCAAGCTCAGACATCTGAGATGGTGAAGAAACCTGGATGGACAAGTGATTCGGGCTTTTTGTACAGGTGCCAGGATTTGGTTTGGGGTTTTGAGGGAGAAACAGACTCCCATTTCATTATTTTGCCACACACATTTGTAAACTTAGACTAATTCTGTCAAAGGTTTCCAAAAGCAAGAAACCACTTTTAGAGTGGACAATGAATTGGTCTGAGAGTTCAGATAGGATAACCTAAATTCTTACTCTGATCCTGCTACCAACACTGAATGACCCCGAACAAGTTAGTGTTATAATTTTCCTGAGTCTCCTCTACAAAATAGGGAAGTTGGAGTAGGTCATCTCCAGGGCCATTTCTGGATCTAACCTTTTGATTCTACTATTATTTTTATAGGATGACAGAATCTTTGCATCCAAATGGAGAAATTGCCATGCTCCCCTTTGTTTCTAAATGCTCAAGTTCTTCTTTTCTCTTTCACTCTCCATCTCAGAAGTATGAAAAACTATAGATTTTTCTCAACAAGTCACAGACAAGTCATTAGAGCAGAATGTAATGGAAAGACCTTAGTTAAATCCATTCCCACCATTTCATTTTAGAAATGAAAAAAGAAAATAAGACCAAGAGAAAGGAAGTGATTTAATTCTCTCTCTAGTTTTAGGCCCAACATATTAAGTTTACAAATAGAGATTTTCACAGGGCCGTCTCTTGTGTCTAATGCAAACAGGCATCAAGTGGTCAGATATTCTGCACCTATGGAGACTTCTGAATTTCCCATGCCTTCTTCACTAGGGGTACAATCAGTGATGCATATTTTCAGTTGACATTGACTTAAAATAGTTTTAACTTTGTGATGGTAGACTGATAATAAAAACCTCAACTCACCTAAGGCCAACAGTGGATAACAACACCTCTTCCCACCATCACTCCCACACATTATCTTTAAATAATCAAACATACTTGGACAGATCTGAATTGCCATAAGATTGAAGCCTGGGGCTATGTCATTCTTTGAGGACTGATCAAATAGTCTTTTTTTTTTCTTTTGTTGGAAGATCACAAAGCAAGAGATAGAAGAGGCCTTATAGATACATTACTGCCCTACACAAATTATATTCCAGTCAACTTGCATGGATGCTGTTTCCTGAATTCAGCACTCTATTTCTAGGCTCTGTACCTTGATATGCACTGTCTCCCATGCCTAGAATATATATATATTCCTTCCTTACCTCTTCGAATCCTTCACTTCCTTTAAGGCTCAGATTATATGCTTTCTCCTACAGGAAGCCTCTTCTAATTCCTTAGTTGGGAATGTTCCCATCTCCTCAAAGTATCAGCATATACTTTTTTTTTTTTTAATAAAACAAGTTATTTCCTGCATGTAAAAGTAATTAGTTCTTTGAATTCAGGTATTGCTATTTGAATTCAGGGATTGCTATTCATGTTGTCTTTTTATCCCCAGTGCCTAGAACAGGAATTTGCATTTAATAAATGTTCATTGTGTTGAATTGGTTATATCTAATTCAACTCTTTTATTTTGTAGTTGAGGAAACTGAGATTCCGAGATGTTAAGTGAGTTAACTGCGTTTATATATAAGCATTGATGTATTTGAAGCCAAGTTCTCCTAAATTACAAATTTAGAACTCTTTCACCATCTTGTTGCTCCTCTGTGACCCTACATGAAGGTTCTACTGATTATCTGTATCTGAGCCCTGGGAACAGAGGGGACAGTGATGTACTTGGTACTCAATATTTCTCCCAGTTTGTTTATTATATTACCTTCTTTTATATCCCGGGCACTGAGGCCTTTGTGTTCTTTTAATGGTTCAAATTATCTAGACAGCAGTAAGAGCTAGGCATTTTTGTTTATATTCATATGAAAAAGTTGTTTGTTCTTTGTACCAGATTAGTCAGTTAAAAGGTCTTTATTTAGAACTCATTATGGGTCCAGTGCAGTGAGAGATATACAGAGGATTCTTGCAAAGAAGACATGATCCCTGCCTCCAAGGAACCTACAATATGGTTATAGAATTAAGGACATATTAAACTATAAGAGAACAATACCAAAAAGTATAGTTGGTTGCTAAGTAGTGGGGTATATTGGGTGAAGAATGGAAGCTGAAACAAAAGTAGAACAAAAAGATAAAATTACTTGCTGTAATGAGAATTTTATCTTTTGAAAGGTAGAAAAACCAAAGATTATTCCTTTTCTGGCCCTGCTTCTCCCCAGGAGGGAGGTATTGATTCCTGGTGGTGAGGAAAATGAGAATTTTGAGGGAAGGTGACCATTTCGTGTTAAAATGTATAATGGAGGAGAAGGAAGATGAGCATGGTAAAGTGGGTTTCAGAAGATTTTGAGAAAGAATAGGTAGATCTCATTGCATCATATTCTACTTGGGAATTCTGTAATAGGGATGTGATAGGAATAGGATAATTAGTAAGAATGGATTTCTAAAGTACCCAAGGGGAAACCAGTTTGCAAAAGGGAAATTGCCTAAAAATTGCTCTTTCAAAATATGTTCTCTTAGAACCTAGAAATGGCATTTGATTCACTGATAAACATTGATTTTAATTTTTTTTTTATTAAAAAACATTTATTTTCTTTCCCTCCCACATTTGGTGAGGGGGAAGGGGACACCCTGTAATAAATGTGATTAGCAAAGCAAAACCACTTAGATTTAAAAAAATACATAAATAAGGTGCAAGCAAAGGTGGATAAGAGAAACAAAGGCAAAAGCATGGTATGACTCTGGGAGAAGAATGACAATAATGTTAAAAGTCAAAATTGACTGAGACTCAAGGACAGCTGGGAACAACCAAAAAGATTGCTGTTTTTAAAAATAAATAAATAAATATACACCTGTTATCAAAGAAGGGATTGGACAATTGGAGAGAGGACAATAGACAATGGAGAGAAGGCAGAGCTACTCAAAACTCACTTTACATCTTTTTTCTCTGCCAAGAGGACTGATCTTTGGCCTGGAAAATGAAGAAAAATGCTCATAGAGATTGATATTTAAGATAAGTAAGAAGAAAATAAAATAGTATCTTGCTATTCTTTGTAAAGTCAAGTCCCCAGATCCAGAGGAACTATATCTGAGAGTGCTAAAAGAACTAGCTGGTGAGACTACTGAACCCTTATCACTGATTTTTGAAAGATCATAGAGTTCTAAGAGAATCATTAAAGAAACAGAGATAATTAATCACTTCAGTAAAGCATCAGGATACAAAATAAATCCACAAAAACCATCCACTTGTCTATATAATAATAATAAAATCCAAGAGGAAATAATAGGGAAATTCCATTCAAAATAATTACAAAAATGAATCCAACCATTCTGGAGAGCAATCTGGAATTATGCCCAAGAAGTTATCAAACTGTGCATACCCTTTGATCCAGCAGTGTTTCTATTGGGCTTATACCCCAAAGAGATACTAAAAAAAGGGAAAGGGACCTGTATGTGCCAAAATGTTTGTAGCAGCCCTGTTTGTAGCGGCTAGAAACTGGAAAATGAATGGATGCCCATCAATTGGAGAATGGCTGGGTAAATTGTGGTATATGAATGTTATGGAATATTATTGCTCTGTAAGGAATGACCAACAGGATGAATAGAGAGAGGCTTGGAGAGACCTACATGGACTGATGCTAAGTGAGATGAGCAGAACCAGGAGATCATTATACACTTCGACATTGATATTATATGAGGATGTATTCTGATGGAAGTGGATTTCTATGACAAAGAGACCTAACTGAGTTTCAATGGATAAATGATGGACAGAAACAGCTACACCCAAAGAAGGAACACTGGGAAACGAATGTGAACTATTTGCATTTTTGATTTTCTTCCCGAGTTATTTTTACCTTCTGAATCCAATTCTCCCTGTGCAACAAGAGAACTGTTCGGTTCTGCAAACATATATTGTAACTAGGATATACTGCAACATATTTAACATATATAGGACTGCTTGCCATCTTGGGGGGGTGGTGGAGGGAGGGAGGGGAAAAAACAAAACATAAGCGAGTGCAAGGGATAATGTTGTAAAAAATTACCCTGGCATGGATTCTGTCAATACAAAGTTATTATTAAATAAAATTAAATTAAAAAAAAAAGACAAAATAATTACAAAATACATTTAAAAAATTGTCTGAGAATCAAGCTCTAACACACTCAAGACTTAGAAAAAAACAATTAATTTGTAAAAAAAAAGAGAGAGAAAATGACTTAATTAAGATAGTCATTGTTCATAATTGGGTTAAATACTAGAATAATATTAGTGATGGCACTACTGAAATTAATTTACAGATTTAGTGCTATATCATTTGTACTACCAAGGGACTACTTAGCTGGACTAAACCAAAAATAATAGCAAAATTGTCTTGGGGAAGAAAAAGTATAGAATTTCAGGAGATAAATAGAAGAGGGGTTGGGGAAATGGGTAGAAGTGAAGAGTGAATAGCACATCCAGACCTAAAATTGTACTAGGAAGAATCAAAAAAAGCATTTAACATTAATAAAAAATGATGATGATGATGATGAGAAAGTAGGTCAATAGAACAAACTAGATAAGCAAGGAAATGTTAGGTGAAGGAATGTTAGCCTGAAAAAAGAGAAGACTTATAGGGGACTTTCTTCAGGTATTTTAAGGATAGTCATGTGGAAGAGGAATCAGAATCATTCTGCCCACATGACAAAACTAGGGGTAAAAGCTACAAAGAAGAAGTTTTAGGTTTAAGGTAGGGAGAAAATTTTCAAATAAATCAGAACTATCCCAAAGTGGGATTGCCTGTCCCGGAAAGTAGTGGGTTCTCCTGTGCTGCAGGTGTTCAAGCCAGGGTTATCAGCCATGTTATTTATTACAAATACACATTTATAAAAGTTGGCTCCTGGAGGTCTCTTACAGTGTGTCATATCACAGACTATAAAAGCAAAGATTGTTTAATAAACACTGAGAGATCATTATGAACTATCAGCAAAAACTGCTTATTTGAAGTCCGTTCTGAGCAGAAAGGACACCATGTGTCCTGTGTAGAGGGCAGGGAGGAGACTGGCCAGGATTGGATAGTAGTAGCTTATAGGTTTGGTTAGGTCAGATTATGAAAAACTGTAAGCGCCTAATTAGAATATCCATCATTTTCATTAGCCACAAACAGCAGCGTAGCCAGTCTGTAGCATTGCCCATATGCAGGTGACATGGCGGTATCTTACTGCAGTGACAGTGTGGGCCAGCACAGAGAGATTTACATGGTGGTGGTTAAATTTGGCTCGAGGAGAAAAACAGAATGAACAGCAAACTCCTGGTGACTTTTTTTTGTCTTCAAAAATGATTTTTCAGACAGGAAGGGGGTTGAAGGCAGGGTTAGAAATAGCTGTGTGCCTGTTTCCAGTTGAGCAGGTTTTGCAGATGTGCACTGGGATAATTGAAGGTTTGCTGCTCAGTCCTACATAGCTTTGCTGGAGGAGAAAACATGGTCTGCTTGTCCCAGCTATGGACAAAATCTTTTGTTGCTAGCGTGGGAGGAAAAAGCTACCTGGCTGAAGACACTGCCAGTTGTGTGTATGTGTGTGGGGAGGAGGGCGAGTGAAGGTAAAAAATATTGCTTCCAGATTATCCCAGAGGGGCAGCACTTATGTCGTGAGGTTGGCGTGTGTCCCTTCCCACCTCCAGAGCCATTAGAACTTTGGGAAGGATTCCCATCTTGTTCCACATCCCTGACTAAGTGAAACCTGTTGTTGAGTTGTGCAGGTGGAAGGGATTTTGCAGAGGCTCTATGTGGGCCTAAGTATATATTCATAGCTCTTGTTTTCTTTTTGGACTTTATGTGGCATCATCTCTCACTGTACTTTTAGCATCCCATGAGTACTTTCTCCCACCTCTTTCTTTCATTTTTATAGCATCTCAGAGAAGAAAAACATTTGATTCCAAAAAGGAGATTTTAAGGTTCAAAGGAAACAAACAGTTCCATAGCAAATGCGTCACTGATCTTGAATTAGAACTTTCAAACTTTGGATTTCCTGTGCAATGCAGGAGACTTTGTTGTAACTTTCTTTGCTCACCTCCTTGAGACCCTTTTATTCCTCACTCTGCTTCATATTGATCTAATAAGGATAGATCCACTAGTCAGAGACAACTCAGTGGGCAAAGGAGAGGGGTTCAAAGTAGTGACTTTCCTCATCAGATTTCCCCAGGGAACTAAGAAAACAGAGCTACCTCAACAGCCTCAGGGTCTCAGGAGCAAGGTCCAGCCAACCATATATTCTTCTGTTTTCCAAGTAAGCAGGGATTTTGAACTGCCAAAGCTATGAGTCTGCATCAGGGCACCTGGAGTGACTGGAAAAGTCTTGCTGAGCTAACGTATCTACAAGGGCAGCCTGCAGGTACGATGTTAGCAGTACACTCATTTTTAATTAGCCCAGATAGCCCCTCATTTTTTCCTCTTTTTTTTCCCCTCCATAATGTAAAACTACCTTCCAACAGGGCCTCACTTTTACCTATATAAATTGTAAAAAGCATCTCTCTGGGGTTGGGGATTTTAGAGCCAAATATATAGCATATGTACTAAAGAAAAATAGAGATCAGTTAAGAGACCAGATATAGAATAAAGTGTTTTTTGAAAAATATGACTAAAAAACCTTCAAAGATCTAAAGATTTACAAAAGTACCTTTCCTTAAGCAAAGGAGAGACTGCTGCAGTGAGTATGTATGTATTTATGTCAGCTACGTAGTGCAGTGAATAGAGCTCCTGGCTTAATGTCAGAAACACTCATTTTTCTGACTTCAGATCTGATTCACTCACATACTTATTAGCTATGTGACTTTAGGCAAGTCATTTAACCCTGTTTGCTTCAGTTTCCTCATCTGTAAAATGAGATGGAGGAGGAAAAGGCAAATCACAATCTCAGCATATATGTATACAAAAATAAATGATAAGGGAATAAATAGATAAGGAGAGAGAGTGAAACAGAAAGAGAGAGAGACAGAGTGAGAGAAAAACAGAGAGAGAGAGAGAGAGAGAGAGAGAGAGAGAGAGAGAGAGAGAGAGAGAGAAGAAGGAGGGAGAATGAGAAGTTGGACCAACTTTAGAACACCAAAAGAAAAGAAATGAGGATGGGGGTGGAAAGGAAATGAAAATTTGAAAAATGAAGCTGCTGAAAGGGACAAAGGACCTGACTCAGCATCTTGGTTAGTGAACTGTATCTTTATTCATGCTTCTAAGCTTGTTTTATTTTAGTTGGCTGGAACACAGCTCCTGTCTCCTCAAATGGGGGGTTGAGCAAGACCCAAAATGTTTTGGTTAACAATGTTCCAAGGTAGATGACCATTAGGTGTACTCTCATCCTCATAAAAAGAACACCTATATTTTCAAATCAGATAAATGACCAAGTGACTCACACTAGAATTACATTAAAAAACAAGCATTCCTTTCAAAAGCAGATGTGAGTTGCTTTTGAAAAACTCAATATCCAACCAGATTTTCATGAATATAAGACAGCTTTTAGAATAGAATTAGGTATGAATCTGACCATTTTAAATTGTTTCTATATTAAGGGCTTAATAAGTGTGTATGAACTAACTGACCAAAGGAATCTAATCTTTTTTCCTTTAAAATGCTCATTGACATGGATCTGAAGGGTAGCATTGTTAAATACATCTAGTCAATAAATATTTATTGTACAAAGAGTTAGAAGGACTACAAACAATATAAGAATGGAATCCTATCCTTAAAGATCTTACAGTCTAATTGAAGAGACAGACCATAAACATTTCTTTGTTGTTGTTGTTGAGTCATTTCTGACTTTGTGATCCCATTTGGGCTTTTCTTGGCAAAAATACTGTAATGGTTTGCCATTTCCTCCTCCAGCTCATTTTACAGATGAGGAAACTGAGACAAACAGTGTTGAGGCACTTGCACAGAATCACATAGCTAGTAAATGTCTGAGGCCAAATTTGAATTCAGGAAGATGAGTCTTCTTAGCTTTAGGCCTGGTGCTCTAACTACTGTACCACCTAGAGGCCTTTTATTTAACAACAGTGTTTAATAACAGCCTAAAAGCTATCACAAGGCAGTGTATAATAAGGTTGAAATTAGTGAGTACAGACTACAAATATATGTTTTAAGGGACGGTGAAATCAATGTGAATTAAAAAGATATCATGGAAGAGATGAGAGCTGAGCTGGATCGTAAAGGATAGCAGGATATGACTAAGTAGAGAGGAAAGATGGGTACCATTTTGGGGGGAACAAAATAATTGTCCCTACATGTCAGTTTTACTGTCAAAGTTTCTTGGAATTTTATCAAGGATTCTTAACCTATTAACTTTAAAAAGATATTTTGGTAATTGTATTTCAATATCATTGATTTCCTTTGTAATCTTATATATTTTATGCATTACAAGAAAGGGATTCATAAGTTTTTACCAGACTGTCAGAGCATTCCATAACACACCAAAAAATTATTAATTCCTGCTTTCATCCCTAAATTACCACCACCACTATCCTTTCTGTTTTCTGTCTCCCTTTGTTTTTCTCCATATTTCTGTGTATGTCTCTCTCCTACATTCACACACACATATACACACCCACACGCAGCTGCTGGTGTGCTTTACTCTACCTTTCTAATTCCCCATTTCATTTTCAGTATTTCCAAATCTTTAGCCCCTTACTTTGAAGACTAGCCTCATCTATCAGCTTTGTGTGTAGTTCCATCTAGAAATGCAGCAGAGCCTCTTGAACAACGCTGGAGGTCAGAAGACTCTTTCATTGAGAAATAGTCTATTTTCCCAACAATCTTTGGGTTAACGTCATTTTTAAAGCCCTTCCTAAGATGATAAAGAGTACTAGCCATGACCTGTATTGAAAAATTTACTTCTATGATTGAATATTTGATAATGTATAAGTTTACTAAGGAAATTAATGATATTGAAATATAATTAATTCACATATACAATCTTTGAAAATTTATGTCATTAGAATTGAGGATGAGGGTGAGATGCAAAAGGAAATAAAATTATAGTGGCCAATTGGGAAAGGGGGAAGATGTCATTTCTATAGCTAAATAAATAGGAATAACTTTTTAGATAGTTATAAGATTATCTCAGTCTCTTTATTAGTAATAAAAATATTTTATTAATGTTTTCATGGTACTTTACATATATTTTCTCATTTACTCTTCACAATAACCTTTTGAGTTATATTCTTTAACTCTTATTGCTACCATTTTGCAGATGAAGAAACTGATTCTGTTTCTTTTTTTTTTAATTTTTATTTTTTATTTAATGATTACTTTATATTGACAACATTATTCCTTGCACTCGTTTCTTTTCCGATTTTTTTCCCCCTCCCTCCCTCCACCCCCTCCCCTAGATGGCAAGCAGTCCTTTATATGTTGGATATGTTGCAGTATATCCTAGATACAATATATGTTTGCAGAACTGAACAGTTCTCTTGTTGCATAGGGAGAATTGGATTCAGAAGGTATAAATAACCCGGGAAGAAAAACTAAAATGCAGATAGTTCACATTCGTTTCCCAGTGTTCGTTCTTTGGGTGTAGCTGCTTATGTCCGTCATTTATCAATTGAAACTTAGTTAGGTCTCTTTGTCAAAGAAATCCACTTCCATCAGAATACATCCTCATACAATATCGTTGTCAAAGTGTATAATGATCTCCTGGTTCTGCTCATTTCACTTAGCATCAGTTCATGTAAGTCTCGCCAGTCCTCTCTGTATTCATCCTGCTGGTCATTCCTTACAGAGCAATAATATTCCATAACATTCATATACCACAATTTACCCAGCCATTCTCCAATTGATGGGCATCCATTCATTTTCCAGTTTCTAGCCACTACAAACAGGGCTGCTACAAACATTTTGGCACATACAGGTCCCTTTCCCTTCTTTAGTATTTCTTTGGGATATAAGCCCAATAGAAACACTGCTGGATCAAAGGGTATGCACAATTTGATAATTTTTTGGGCATAATTCCAGATTGCTCTCCAGAATGGTTGGATTCATTCACAACTCCACCAACAATGCAATAGTGTCCCAGTTTTCCCGCATCCCCTCCAACATTCATCATTATTTTTTCCTGTCATCTTAGCCAATCTGACAGGTGTGTAGTGGTATCTCAGAGTTGTCTTAATTTGCATTTCTCTGATCAATAATGATTTGGAACACTCTTTCATATGAGTGGTAATAGTTTCAATTTCATCCTCTGAAAATTGTCTGTTCATATCCTTTGACCATTTATCAATTGGAGAATGGCTTGATTTCTTATAAATTTGAGTCAGTTCTCTATATATTTTAGAAATGAGGCCTTTATCAGAACCTTTAACTGTGAAGATGTTTTCCCAGTTTGTTGCTTCCCTTCTAATCTTGTTTGCATTAATTTTATTTGTACAAAGGCTTTTTAATTTGATGTAATCAAAATTTTCTATTTTGTGATCAGTAATGGTCTCTAGTTCATCTTTGGTCACAAATTTCTTTCTCCTCCACAAGTCTGAGAGATAAACTATTCTATGTTCCTCTAATTTATTTATAATCTCGTTCTTTATGCCTAGGTCATAGACCCATTTTGATCTTATCTTGGTATATGGTGTTAAGTGTGGGTCCATGCCTAATTTCTGCCATACTAATTTCCAGTTATCCCAGCAGTTTTTATCAAATAATGAATTCTTTTCCCAGAAGTTAGGGGCTTTGGGAAGAAACTGATTCTCAAAATGATTATTGCTTTGTCCATGGTTATATAATTAGTTACTGTGTGAAGCAAGAGTCAAATCCAAGTTTTGGTTCCCTAATATGCTTTTCATCATGTCACACTGCTGCTCTTATTAAAAATCAGAGTTACACCAAAGAAATGTTGATTAATCTTCTAATTATTTATTTCTTTTTAATTTCTTCCCACCATCTTCTCATTTTAGCTTAATTTGCTTAGTGTTACAGATGTGTCATTTCATAGGACCACATTCATTAGAACATAAGACCTCAGAAACTGCACCTACTCCATAGATAAGAAAACTGTGGTCCATATAGAAGGAATGACCCCTCAGGTCATATAACTAATGGCAGAGCTGTAGGCAAGACACAGATCTCCTGACTTCCAGGTCTACCAAGTCAATAGAACTTATCCCTGTTCTAACTTGACAATGGAGAAATCAATGTCATTATTGCCACACACTCTCCCAGTGAGGGAGAATCCTAGTTTAATTATTAGCTATTAAAAATGCTTAGTGAGGCTCTGCCTAAATAGTCTTGAGTATAGGGTTCTGTCTATTAGCTTCCCTGGCCTTGCCAATACCTTTCTACAGTAAAAGCTCATCACATTTATCTCCATTCACTCCTCTGGAGCCATTATCTCCTTTTCATCTCCTCAACAGGTAAATCCCATGGTAAACCCTGTACTTGCTACACATTTCATAGAGCAACTTCTTCTTTTTTCTTTTTTTTTATTATAGCTTTTTGTTGACAGAACCCATGCCAGGGTAATTTTTTACAACATTGTCCCTTGCACTCACTTCTGTTCCAACTTTTCCCTTCCTTCCCTCCACTCCCTCCCCTAGATGGCAGGCAGTCTCATACATGTTAAACATGTTAAAGTATACCTTAAATACAACATATGTGTGCACATCCAAACAGTTCTCTTGTTGCACAGGGAGAATTGGATTTAGAAAGATAAAAATAACCTGGGAAGAAAAACAAAAATGCAAGCAGCCCACACTCGTTTCCCAGTGTTCTTTCTTTGAGCAACTTCTAATTCATTTCAACAAACGTTTACTGAACACCTTCAATTTGTGAGTCACCCTACTAGCACTGCAAATAGGCAGAGGAAAAATGAGGTCCACTTGTGATTCCATGGTCTCAAGGATTTGGAATCTAATGGAGAGAAGGAATACAGATCCAAAAATAGAATGTACTAATGCAAAAGTGAGGTCCCGAGTCATGTTCTCACTAAATCTTAAGATTGTGAGTTCATTTTTAAGTAGAGGAGCATGGGAAAGGGAGGAGGGATCAGAGGTCAAAGTAGAGATCATAGAAGGAAGCAGGGGAAGAGGAAGATTTGAATGGATGAGAATGATGATGATAATGAAGATCAAGATGAAAATAAATGAATAACACGCACAGTATAGTCTGAATGAAGGCACCGGGGCGGAAAAGAGCAGGGCAAGAAGAAGCCTCTCAACCTGGAATTTTCTCACTTCCAATATGTAAATTAAGGTAGCCAGAGAGCTAGAAGCTAGTGTCATACAGTGGAACTTTATGGGCTCAACCTCAGAGGGCTCAAATCTTTGTTGGGCCTTTTACGATTTGTGCAGCCTAGGCTGGGTCACCAATTCCCATTCGCCTTTCAGTCTGTGACTCTCTGATCATCTTTTTTTGTTTTGTTTTAATAATGTGTTTTGCTATATCACAAACATTTATAGGATATTTCCACTCCATAAGAGGCTTCTTGTAACAAAAGTAAAATATTAAGTAAAGTAAATTACAGCTGAATGGTACAGTATACAAGAGTGTCAAGCCTGGAGTCAGGAAGACCCATCTTCCTGAGTTCAAATCTGATCTCAGATATCTCCTAGCTGTGTGACTGGGCAAGTCACTTAACCTTGTGGCCTCAGTTTCCTCATCTATAAAATGAATTGGAGAAAGAAAGGGCAAACCACTTCAGTATCTTTGTCAAGAAAATCCCAAATGGAATCACAAAGAATAGGATTTAGTTAAAATGATTCAACAACAACAGAAACAAATAATACAATGACCAACCATACTTGAAAATGCAATCAACATTTCACATTGGTATTAGCAAATAGCTCTCCCTTCTATGTCTTATACCATTTGAAGGAGAGAGAAAAGAACACATTCCTTTTAACAAATATGTATAGTCAAGCAAAACAAATTCCCTCTTCTATGCTTGTCTTAGATTTCCACTGTTCCTCAATTGGCTCTACTTTCTTCTTGAAGCCTGTTGTCAGGCTTCTACAAGAGTTCTTATTCATCTTCTTACCTTCTTGACTCAGAGCTTTCCCTTTGGGGAAATCATAGGTCTTGGCTTCTCATCTCAAATGCCACTATTTGTATGAATTTACATAATTGTTCTTTTTACACACATATACACACACACACACACACACACACACACACAGAGTGACTTTGTTATGTTGGACCCTGAACATTAAGATCACGTCTTCCCAGGTCAACATATAACATATTGGGCCGACAGTATGTATTTCCTTAGAATAAAGAAACAGAATGAATCATTCAGTGGAAAAAGCTATCAGTGCATTCCTGGGACATGGTTCTGGGAAGACTAATCAGGGAACAAGTTCCACCAGCTCATAGCACTCTTCTGGGTCTGGTCAACAATCCATTGAACAAACACTGAGGTGAGTGATGAGGGTTTCATTTAAGGAATGTTTCTCCTCCCTTTAGCACGTTTCATCCCTTTTGTATTCCTGTTCCCTGATCGACATGTAATCTTCTTCATTACTGTGTGGCCATAATGTCCTCCTTCTTGTCTGCACAGCTGGGCAGGAGAGAACTAGCTGCCAATTTGTGTCCAGAATAAAGGTTCTGACCCTCTTGGTTTTCTTTGGCTCGAATTGGCTTCTCTGCACTAGAGGAAATAGACCAGAAATTATGAAAGGAACTGGAAAGGAATTTAAGACCCAAAATTGCCTGCCTAGATGAGTTTGTTTGATTTCTTTGTACACTCTTTATGATCATGTAGTCAGCAAGTGCAGGAAAAGGAGGCCCGCTAAATCCACTGGGGGCATGTTGCTTGGAGAAGGCCAGGCAATTTTGAAGTTGACTCAATATCAAGCTCTCGGATATGACTTTCAGACACTTCGCAAAGGTCAAAATAGTTAAGAAGATAGAACACTGCTTTAAACAGCCATTTGGAGATTAGAGATGGAGAGTTCATTTAAACATATATTCATTCAATCAAATCTGTTTTAAGCATTTACTGATTGCAGAGAATTCTGAAGTGCTGCAGAGAATACGACTTCTCAGTCCATGACACCTAGGAGCTTATCTTTTAAGGAACATATAGTACAACTTTAGAAATAACTATAAAACAAAATGAAATCTGTAAGTTAGGTGCCACTGTGGTGAAAGAGCAGAAGAATGAAATTTAGTCAGATTTCTGATAGGATAAGAAAGTGGTAGACTGACCAAAAAGGCATAAAGGGAGATAGGTCTGGAAGTATACGTAAGACTTCAATAAATAGAGAGAGAAGAAGGCATTCCAGGAATGGGAATAATAGAAGCAGGTTGGGAAGACAGAGGAACTGTTTAAGAAGTGGTAAATGATCCAGTTCAGCTTTGGGATTTAGATTGAATTTCCTTCTGTAATAGATTCATTAAATCTTTTCTCTCTCCTTACTTGCCTCAAGTCTTATACCATCCTTGTGTCCCATCCTTGCAACTTTGCCCTATAGCAAACTCTGTATGTAGAAAGCAGCTTTTCTATCCAATTCCCAGCCCCTCCTAACATCTGCCTTTTGGATTCTGTCTCTCCCTTTGCTCCATTTTCCTTCTGTCTGCATTAGTATGTCCCCTACAGGCCCCACAAGTCTTCAGCCCACTGAAAACAAAAAGAATACAAATAGTCTCATAGTCTCAGTGAGTAGGATTTGTCCTTCCTTCCTTTGGGAGGAAGAGATAAATCTAGACATTTAAAGATCCACTGGCCCCATCATTTATTATGATGCAAAAATATAGAAATAGAAAGCAGTTGATGTGATTCCTTCACACATACTTCCCCCCCCCACACACACACACACACATCCCCTACCTTTGTCAAATGATAAGAAGATTTCCTTTATTTTCTTTCTAATTTACTCTAATTGAAAAGCAGCCCCATCCTATAGTCCATTCTCTTTTCTCTTGGAGTGTTAATTTTCCTCACATCTTCTTTGATTCTTTGATCATTTAAAGGAACTAGGCTGCCTCTGTTATGACAGCAGACAGCTCAGAAACTCCATTTCTCACCCAAATATTTCCCAAGGTGGGGAACATATGTGAGAAAATCTCATGATATAAATATTTCTTTGAATCAACCCTTGGGATATTTCCCCCAACCAGGGAAGAAGGGAATGGGGCAGCAGAATAGCACAGATGTCACCTGTGGATTTTCTTTTTACCTAGTCCTGTCAGGATACAATGAAGGTTACTAGCTTTTATTCAAGGAAAACAAGGAGGCCCCATTTCTTTAGCATATACAGGAAGGTAAGAAAGGTCAAGTGAAATTTAGTGCAGATTGATGGTCCCTCTTTCTCGGCCTCCTACCTCCACTCCAATATACTTTTAGTGGTATAGCATATGCTTTCTGTTTTCCAGATATGGTATAAAGCAGCATGCTTAGAATTAGTGAATTTCTGAGAGTCCTTACCCCAACCTCTCTATCCACATCTACTCTACAGATCTTTTCAATTTCTTTCATAAAGCAATTTCCTGTTGAGTTCCCATTCTCCTTCACTTACTTTCCCCAGAGCTAGAGTTGTTTGATAGTCTTCAGCTATTGAAAGGAAAATGCAAAATCATGAACTTAGAACTTGAATTTTAGCTGTGGGCCATGTTGACACTCTCTGGGATTTGCACAAGATTTATAACTCTTAGATTAGATTTCTGAACTACCTCTGCTGCCCTTGGGCATAGACATGACCTTCAAGTCTTTTTTTTTTTTTTTTCCTTTATTCTTAAACCAGTCTTGCAAATAAGTATAGGGCATTTGCCAGCCTGCTCATGCTCCACAAAGTATACAAATAGTGAATTAAATAAAATCAGGTTCTAATGAAGGAATTCCATCCTCATTCAGCATGGGATATGACTTGATTAGGGTGAGAGGCTATTTTAAGGCTATTTAAGTATTTCCCTGCTACCTCTTTCTATTAAATAACTTGATCACAATAATTTCAGCATTTCATTTCAACAATCATTTTCCTTTGGCTCACTATATGAGTATAGTTACAAATCAGTCAACCATAATGAGGTTGTGGAGCAGAATTAGAAGCAGAAAATGGATAAGGATGAAAAGGGGAAAAACAAAGAAATGGAAATTAAGGATAATAGATAAAAAGATGGAAGAGAAGAAGAAAACAGGATTGAAATTCTGTTGTGTTCAACTTTCTAAATAGTTTTTGACTTGAGCTTAACTTGGATTAGGCTGACTCATGTTGACAGGTAAGATTGAATTCCTAGGGCTAAAAAAGTTGTGTGAAAAAGTCTAATCAGGTAGGCATTAATATCTACTGCTCCCCATTATGTTCCATGTAAAGGAAATGCTGGCACTTATTCTTTTCTAACCTCTCACCTCCATCTTTGAATTTAGGATTCTAATCAACTTGACCTTGACCATACTCTCTTTGATTATAACTTGGACCATGCTGTCTCTCTTCAGGAGAATTTTTCCCTTAGGTTTTCTGGATTACTCTGTTCCCAGATATAGGTTAGTTTCATCTTCCCCCTTATCCTTACTTCAGGGACATGCATTTGGTGAGAAGAGTGCCTTTTGTAACAGAACTTCCTTTTCAGAGCCACCTCTATTGATTACTTTCCCCAAATCACTGACCATTTTAAAATTTCTATAATTCATGGACTTATTTTTGTTGATGTTCACTTGTTTCAGTCAGGTCCAACTCTTCATGACTTCATTTGGGATTTCTTGGCAAAGATACTCCAGAGGCTTGCTACCTCACTACCTTTTCTAGTTTATTTTACAAATGAGGAAACCGAGGAAAACAAGGTTAAGTGCCCCGCAAAGTCACATAACTAGTAAGTATCTGAGGTCATATTTGAACTCAGGTCTTCCTAACTCCAGACATTCTATCCACTGAGCCCCTAGACTGCCCCTACTTATTTTAGTGTAGTGAAAAGAGCACTAGATTTGTAGTAGAAAGAGGTGGTTTTGAATTTTATTTGTGCTACCTACTAAGCTGTATTACTTTGGTGAGTCTCTTAATCTCTGGCCCTCCATAAATTAGTCATTTGAACTATAGGACTTCTAAGGTCCTTCGTAATTTTAAACATGTGATTGACTGCTCCTGTGATCTTGTGGTGCTGGTTTAGAAGGAGGAAAGCAGGAACCTTATTGCTTTGTGACCTCAGACAAGTCCCTTAACCTCATTCCCTTCATCTGTAAAATGAGAGAGTTAGATTAGAGGGTCTTTGAGCTCCCTTCTGGTATCTCTGAATCCATGATCTCGTGATCCTAAATCCTTTGAGGCGGAAGGTGCTCCATAGATGTAGTGGAGAGAGCTCTCTAACAGTCAGAACACCTAAGCTTATGTCCTGCTTTGGGCTCTGGTACCTCAAGCAAGGCATAGGATGATTTTTGTTCTTTGGTTACCTACACATATGCATGCAAATGCAAATATATACATACTTAATACATACACACACATACACATACCCACACATATACAAACCCATACATTACACACATGTACACACACAACACTTCTCTCCTCACAAAGTTCTTTGGAAGCTCAAATGGAATAAACTACTTTGTAACTGTAAAGCATCACCTATATGTAAATAATTTTCACTGTCATTCTTGACCTGCCTTTTCCCTCCTTTCTTCCATTGATAGTTTTTGAGTTCTTATGTTCCCAGGGAGCTCTTTGTCTCATAACTCATTCCTTCTTGACATTGAACAGATGGCTTCCCTGTCAATTAACCTTGTCACTTTTCCTTGCTTTACCTAGGCCCTTCTCTGAATGTTCTGAGCTTCCAAACTCTGTTTTATTAGAAAATTTAAATGAAGTTAAACTGTGATTGAAGTGTACTGCTGAGCAGGAAGAGATAATTAAACATGAACATCAGGTAGGCAGGTGTGATCTCCCAGGGAAATGGACTAGTGAATACTCAATGATACCTCCCCCAAATAAGGCAGATTATTGGGTAATGGCATGGCAATCCCAGAAGTACATTGACTGCACAAAGAATTCCAAGAATACCTTAGTAAGAGCACCTAAATGTAAAGAGCAGCTGCTGGCGCTCCTTCTTTCTCCCTAGCCCTCTAGCCAGTTGTAGAGTACAAATGGACCGATAATAAGATCTTCTCCTCTCCTGGGTCTGTCTGCCTTGCGGCAGTAGTAAATATTCTCACTCAAGCAAAAGCCCTTAGCAGATCAGGTTGACTGATAAATACAATTGTACTGGTTGGATTCTAGCCACCTAAAACAGCTGGTATATCTTGGGGATGGTGGGAAGCTTGTGGATTCAGCTCTCCTATTCTCAAATTGAGTTCCTCTTGAGTGAGTTTCTCATATCTAATATTTGTTGCCCAGCCATCCTAAATCTCTAAAATACCTCTTTATAACATCTTCATTTCGGATAGTATGTCAGGATTATGCAAGTATGATCAAAGTTCAAGTGGAAAATAGAAATACATATCATAAAATCTTAGAAGTAGAAGATAATCTGATCTTGGCTATAATTGAAGGATCCCTTCTGATCTTCAGTAAGTTGTCCAACTTCTTGAAGACTTCCAGGGATAAAAAAAAGTCATTAATTTTGGTAAAACCCATTCAATTTGAGACAACTCTTCTTTATGTGGAGTCATAATATATTTTTCCATAATTTTGGTCCAGATTCTAACTTTTGGGGGCAAGGCTGCTCTTTTTGTGTTGTCCATGATAATATCATAAGTGGCTTTGTCATATTCCTTGCAGAAATTCCAGTTAGACTATTTCTTTCCTTAATTTATCAATTTGCCACCTCCTCAAAATCATTGAAAGTGAATCAGCAATTGAATGTGCAATTTCCTTCTCAATATCTTGCCAATATTACTCCCTTATTTGAGAACCTTTTAGTGGCTCCTTATTGTCTCTAGAATAAAAAAACCAAACTCATCAGCCTGGTATATAAAACCCTTCTAACTTGGTTCCCTTAACATGCTTTCCATTCCAAGTAAACCGGTCTGTTTACTGCTCTCTGAACTCCATGCTGCATTTCTGGTTTCTAAACCCTTGCAGACAATGTCTGTAACGTTCTCTATATTCAACTCTGCATCTTGGAATCCCATTTTCCTTTAAGTCTCAAATCATGTCTGGTTCCTCCGATGTGAAACATTTCCTTATTCCTTTACTTGTTCTTTCTCCTTCTTACTCAAAATCCCGTGTACATAATTATTCAACAGGTATTCAGCTGACATTTAATAAGTACCAGTTATGTGCAAGGCACAAACTGGTTTTCATTTTATCTGTATGTCTAGAACCTAGCAGAACCTTGCATACAGGATTATTATTAGATGACATCAGATGTGTGTGATTAATCTTGAACAGATGACTAGAATTCATTTAGGAGAGTAAGCTTTTCTTATTCTATAGTCTTAATTTATCCTGGGTTTTGATTACCTCTTGATTATTTTTATTCCTTTTACCAATCTGAAAAACATTTGTTTTAGAAGAACAAAAAAAGGCAAAATAGGAATTTGAGTAGTTCTACTTTCTCGCTTCAATTATGATCAAACAATAGGTTCATAGTATATTTCTTGTTTTTCTTCATGTCTTCAATGTAACTTATGTATTTTTGAAAAGCATTTTCTACCATTTTTAATGGTAACAAGCCATAGATTGTATTGAAATTTAGTCTTCTTAACACTATTCTTAAAGATCTATACTCATTAACATCTTTTAAACATTACCTATGTTTAACTTAAGCCCAGCAAAGAGTTAGCTGTGCAGCTCTATCAGTCTCTTTGGTCAGCTTCCCCTTTTCTTTGTCATCATTGTTATTTACAATTGCATCTTTGCAATCTCTGGCAGAAGAAATAAACATATGGGTCTCGGCTCACATACCAAAATGGAAAAAAAACAAAAACCAAGCACCTGATCTTATATTTTGGTTCACCTAATTTTGGGGACCAATATGACAGTAGTTGGCTTCTAGTTCAGCCATTTTATTAAGATTCTATTGTAATTTTTCTTTCTCTAGAGATTATGGAATGAGGGAGATGGGTTATACCTAGCTTTGTCATTTGGGCTAGTCACTAACACCTAGGCTTTACCACCCTCATCTTTGAAGTGAAGACATAGCCTAGGTTGCTGATGTTTAAGGTTTCTTCTTTGTTTAAATGCCTGGGACAAGCCTGATCTTCCTTCCCTTTTCTCTTTAGGATTCTTTGGGGGGGAAAAAAAAAAGATTGATAGAGCTATCCAGAATTCTTAGTGCTGACCAAAGAGACTAAGAGTTTATCAAGCCACTATGGACCTATCCTTTGGGTGGCAGCAAATGAACAGCAGAGATGATTTCTCTTAAAAGCAGGAACTTTTCATTGACCTTTTAAAATAAATCAGGTCTCAGGGAATTCAGCCAACTTTGCTATTTTAGTAGAATGTACTGATATCTCAAGTCATTTGTGGTCTAGAGTTTAGTGGTTTTACTCAAGGCTGCTGACCATTAGAGTAAGCTCTTGAATGGGACACAGCATTCTTGTGTCCTTTGTCCCAACAGTGACTTCTGCTATAAAAGCTCAACTATCATATGCTCATTCACTCAGAATAATGTCTAATTCAAAATAAAGCCTTCCCTCAAATAAGCTGAAAGGATTTTCCTATAAGTTTTATAGGATTACTTTAAAAGTGTGCCTCTTAATATATTAAGTGTGCAAACTCAGTTCCCACAATAATTTATTACTAAAATTGGGTAATTCAGATGATATTTTATTTTAAATAAATGGCTAGTTTGAGCTTATTCTTATTTGTAAATTGGAGGAGACTAGAGAAAGTGAGACCAAATATAAGAAAATCTTGTTACTCTTTTTCTCTCTCTCTCCCCCTTTGACATGTAATCAGGACCATTCACAACACTTTGTCTGAAGAAGCAGGCTGGTTAAGTACTTCAGTCTCCTGCTGCAACAATGAGATCTCAGATAGCCAGGACCACTTTAATTTGAATTTGCCTTTTTTAGGTCCCCTGAATTTCAAATGAAGGAGTTTTGAATATATGCTGACTTAAAAGACTCTCATTTCTTCAGCAGAGGCAGATGGAGTTTCACAGGCATTGAAATTTGAATGATTCACAATGTATACTCAAATTTTTGAAAGCATGTTGCATCTCTTCTTCCAATGCAGAGGTGGGGGTTAAGAGTGTGTGTTATTGCACATACAGTAATATGATGGATGTGTTTGTTGGTTTTACTGGGCTGCATTTTCATCTTTTTAAAAAAATCTATGTTAAAAGGAATAGTTTCATGAATAGAGAGATATATCTAGAAATGAATATAATATAAAAACAAATGGCCTATTTTTAATCCCCCGAAAGTGAGGGGAAAAAGAAGAATGTTATAAATACATATAGATACATATACCTATTCTTTTCTCTTCTGAAAAATTGAATATAAGGATTGGATAGAGAAATAGAAAAATTGGAGTTTAGCAATTAGAATACCCTTAAATTCACCATATCATATATAGAAGGATGCCTGACTAGAATAGCACTTTGTCTGATAAAAGGTCTTGTAGTTTTCATAGACTGAAAACTCAGTAAGAGCAGAGTGATGTGATACAATTTGGCCACACCCTGCTCAAAGTCAGAACAAACTCCTCTCCCCACTGAGTGTTCTAAACTGGTCTGAAGGAGCAGTTAGAGCCAGACACTTGTTGGCTGGCAAGCAGGGCAGAGAAAAAGTGTTTCCTTATGTGATGGAGCTTGCTTGACTCTAGACCTGCCAGAAGGTATGGGTAAGTAGGACAAACCACTTCTCACTGTCTCTTAGCCATGTCACTACTAGACTCACATGAAATCATGTCTAGGAGGGCAGCTAGGGGGTGCAGTGCATAGAGCACCGACCCTGAAGTTAGGAGGACCTGAGTTCAAATTTGGTCTCAGACACTTACCACTCCCTGGCTGTGTGACCCTGGGCCAGTCACTTAACCCCAATTGCCTCAGGGGGAAAAAAAGAAAAAAGAAGAGAAAAGGAAAGAAATCATGCCTAGGACACCACCAGGACACTGTGCAAAAAAAAAAAATCAACTTCCATTCATACCCGCCATAGAGAATTTCAGTTGCCTTGCTTATTTTAGTAACATGGCAGGTCAGGCATTTGAATACTAGACCAACATCATGAGGATCAGCCTTAATTAGAAGTAATCACTTATAGCAGAGAATCGCATTGCTATGTTGGCTGGGCTCATTCACAGATAGTTAGCATACTCCTACTACCTCCTCTTATAATGTCTCTGATACTAAACAATCCCAAGCCCTATTTCTACTATTGGCGCCTTCATTTCCAGCCCCCTGCATCTTCCCTCTTACCCAGCAACATCCCACTCCACACCTGCCATCCTCTCCTCATTCCTGCTCCGTAATTAGCCAGCTTGTGCTCTTATTACGCCGCTGCTTCTCTTCCTCTTTCTGTCTTGTGGTACGGAGACCTGGATCACTCTTGACCACATGCATTCCGAGTCACATTTCCCAGTGTCAGTTTAACTTTTAATTCATGCTTCCTCCAAGTCACTAGTTGGGGGGGAGAATTGGAGGTGGAGGTGGCTTATTTTTAAATAACCTGATGCAGGCAGACTTGAAAAGAGGAGAGTGATTTAGATTAAAATCATTAAAGCACTATTCAGTTAGTATTTACATTGAATATGTTAAGAGCTACAGGAGATTACCCCCAACAATTTCCATATGGTATCAGGGCAAGTATTTATTTCTTTTCCTTAAAGTACTCAGGTAAGTGTGTGTGTGTGTGTGTGTGTGTGTGTGTGTGTGTGTGTGTGTGTGTGTGTGTGTGTGTTTGAAGCAACTTGTGAGCCTGTGCAAGGAAAATAGTCATTCTTTACCTTGAATGTAGGGGCTGGGTAGTTTTCCCTTCTCCATTATATTTTAGTGATTAAGATATGGTGTATGAAAAAAGACTTTGGATTAAGACAGGAAGCCTGGGTTCTACTTGTATACTAGTTCCAACATCAAGTTGAATTATCTCAAATAAATCCTTCATTTTGCTTCTTTGAACTTGTTTCCTTATTTAGAAACCAAGAAAAATAGTACTTGCCCTAGCTCTCTCACACACCTATTAAAAGAATCAAGTGAGAATATCTGTGAATATTTTCAAAAATTTAGGAAATGTTCATATAAATGCAAGATAAATTTTACCAGATCTAGTTTTTCCCAGGAGGTACTGAAATATAAAACTTACTGAAATTAATTAGCATTCTTTCCTACTCATCCACACCCGCATCTCTAAAGTAAGTGGGTGAGAGGCTATTTACCAGACTATTAGTGAGCTATTACCATATTGACCATGTAGTACTCCCTAAGCCATATCCTGTAGGCAGTGTATTCTATGTTTTTTAAAAATATTTTTTTCCAATTAGGTGTAAAAACAATTTTAACAATTTTTTAAAAAAGTTTTGAGTTCCAAATTTTTCTCTCATCTTCCTCTGTTCCTTCGTTGAGAAGGCAAGCAATTTGATATAGGATATACATGGGCAATAATGTAAAACATACTTCTGTATTAGTCATATTGTAAAAGAAAACAGACCAAAAAAAAAAAAAAACCAAGAAAAAAATGTAAAAATTTAAAGTGTGCTTTGATTTCACGTTCAGATTTCATCAATTCTTTCTCTGGAATTGGATAGCATTTTACATCATAAAATTTTCAGAATTGTCTTGAAAGATTGCATTGCTGAGAATAGCTAAGTCATCACAGTTGACCATTATACAATATGGCTATAACTATGCATAGGATTCTCCTGAGTCTGCTCACTTCACTTTGCATCAGTTCATATAAGTCTCTTTAGGCTTAGACCCACCCTGATATTGTTACAGACTGCCCCCCCCATCCCCTTCTCTCCCCCCACACCCCTTCCCCCACTGTAGGCCTTTCAAGTTATATTAGGCTGGATAAATGTTTTCCTGACCTTTTATTGGCTATTCCATTCCAAAATTTTATTTGAGAAAGTTTTTTTTTTGGCAATTTCTTTAGCTTTTTTTTTTTTTTTTTAACATTTTTTTGAAGCTTTTTATTTTCAAAATACATGCAAGAATAATTTTTCACCATTAACTCTTGCAAAATCTTGTGTTCCAATTTTTTCCCCTTTCCCCCCACCCCCTTCCCTAGATGGCAAGTAATCTAATATATGTTAAACATGGTGAAAATTTATGTAAATCCAATATAGGCATATAGATTTATATAATTATCTTGCTGCACAAGAAAAATCAGATAAAAAAGAAAAAATGAGAAAGAAAATAAAATTCACGCAAACAACAATGAAAGAAGTGAAAATGCTATGTTGTGATCCACACTCAGTTCCCACAGTCCTCTCTCTGGGTGTAGATGGCTCTCTTCATCATAAGATCATTGGAACTGGACTCAGTCATCTTATTGTTGAGAACAATCACAATCATTAGAACTGATCATCATAATCTTGCTGTTGTCATATATCATAACCTCCTGGTCCTGCTCATTTCACTCAGCATCAGTTCATGTAAGTCTTTCCAAGCCTTTCTGAAATCATCCTGCTGATCATTTCTTATAGAAAAAGAATATTCCATAACATTCATATACCATAATTTATTCAGTCATTCCCCAGCTGATGGGCATCCAGTCAGTTTCCAGTTTCTTGCCACTACAAAAAGGGCTGCCACAAACACTTTTGCACATGTGGGCCCCTTTCCTTGAGGAAGTATTTTAAAGTTGTTTGGGGGAAAATTGTTGGGAGATTTCAGCTAGGTCCTATCCTGTACTCTACTATCTTGGCTTTGCCTCCCCCTATCTTTTTAAAAACAATTACTATCTACCCATGAATCTCTACATGACTGTTGGTATGTGAGTTTGAGTCCAAAGAACAGAGGGGATTTTGTTCACTTGCCAAATTTTACAAGTCTTGATGTTCGACCCTTAAGACTTTAGAGTTTGGTAAACAGAACAAAAGATTTGACATGAGAAAGACAACAGGTGACTGAACATTTGGATCTAATTCAGGCAGTAACCCTTAGAGGACCTCATCTTTTCTAAGAACAGTAAGGTTGCATGGAGTTTATTTTGAACAGAGATGCAAAGAATTCAGTGACTAAAGTAAAGTTTTTATAGAACATTGTCCAATTAAGTGTTTGAAATTATCTACCTTTATTCCATTAGCCACATTGGACTTATTTTGAATTTATTTAAATTATTAAAGTCTGTGTGAAGGAGAAAGAAATTTGTGACCAAAGATGAACTAGAGGCCATTACTGAACACAAAATAGAAAATTTTGATTATATCAAATTAAAAGTCTTTGTACAAACAAAACTAATGCAAACAAGAGTAGAAGGGAAGCAACAAACTGGGAAAACATCTTCACAGTTAAAGGTTCTGATAAAGGCCTTATTTCCAAAATATATAGAGAATTGACTCAAATTTATAAGAAATCAAGCCATTCTCCAATTGATAAATGGTTAAAGGATATGAACAGACAATTTTCAGAGGATGAAATTGAAACTATTATCACTCATATGAAAGAGTGTTCCAAATCATTATTGATCAGAGAAATGCAAATTGAGACAACTCTGAGATACCACTACACACCTGTCAGATTGGCTGAGATGACAGGAAAAAATAATGATGAATGTTGGAGGGGATGCAGGAAAACTGGGACACTGATGCATTGTTGGTGGAGTTGTGAACGAATCCAACCATTCTGGAGAGCAATCTGGAATTATGCCCAAAAAGTTATCAAACTGTGCATACCCTTTGATCCAGCAGTGCTGCTACTGGGCTTATATCCCAAAGAGATACTAAAGAAGGGAAAGGGACCTGTATGTGCCAAAATGTTTGTGGCAGCCCTGTTTCCAGCCAGAAGCTGGAAAATGAATGGATGCCCATCAATTGGAGAATGGCTGGGTAAATTGTGGTATATGAACGTTATGGAATATTATTGTTCTGTAAGAAATGACCAGCAGGATGAATACAGAGAGGACTGGCGAGACTTACATGAACTGATGCTAAGTGAAATGAGCAGAACCAGGAGATCATTATACACTTTGACAATGATATTGTATGAGGATGTATTCTGATGGAAGTGGATCTCTTTGACAAAGAGACCTAACTGAATTTCAATTGATAAATGATGGACAGAAACAGCTACACCCAAAGAAAGAACACTGGGAAACGAATGTGAACTATTTGCATTTTTGTTTTTCTTCCCAGACTATTTTCACCTTCTGAATCCAATTCTCTCTGTGCAACAAGAGAACTATTTGGTTCTGCACACATATATTGTATCTAGGATATACTGCAACATATCTAACATATATAGGACTGCTTGCCATGAAGGGGTGGAGAGGGGGAGGGGGTGGAGAGAAGGAGGGGAAAAATCGAAACAGAAGTGAGTGCAAGGGATAATGTTGTAAAAAATTACCCTGGCATGGATTCTGTCAATATAAAGTTATTATAAAATATAAAAAAGAAAGAAAGAAATGAATACAGAGAGGCTTGGAGAGACTTACATGAACTGATGCTAAGTGAAATGAGCAGAACCAGGAGATCATTATACACTTCAACAACGATGTTGTATGAGGATGTATGCTGATGGAAGTGGATTTCTTTGACGAAGAAATCTAACTCAGTTTCAATTGATCAATCATCATTGACAGAAGCAGCTACACCCAAAGAAAGAACACTGGGAAATGAATGTAAATTGTTTGCATTTTTGTTTTTCTTCCCAGGTTATTTTTACCTTCTGAATCCAATTCTTCCTATGCAACAAGAGAACTGTTTGGTTCTGCACACATATATTGTATCTAGGATATACTGTAACCTATTTAACATGTATAGGACTGCTTACCATCTAGGGAGGGGGTGGAGGGAGGGAGGGGAAAAATCGGAACAGAAGCGAGTGCAAGGGATAATGTTGTAAAACATTACCCTGGCATGGGTTCTGTCAATAAAAAGTTATTATAAAAAAATTATTAAAGTCTGAGTGTCAGGGTAGAAGTAATAGATGGAATCAGCTACTTCTACTCTAGCAGAGAACTTATAGGACCTGGCAGCCTCCCTGCTTAGTGCAAAGCCAAATAAATACAGAACTTATAGTGTGGCTATTTTTGACATTATCTTTTGAAAGAGATTAGGGCAACATTCTTTTCATATTATAAGAAAGGACTTGGGATAGTACTAAAAAAAAAAATGACAGTGAACAGTATCATTTCCACATCTTGTCATTTCTACATGCATCTTGCTTCTTTGACGTCAATCACACGATTGTTTTTGTTTCAAAAGAATTGAGTTGGATTGCATTTGGGAAATTACATAGTGCTTTTAATTATCCCAGGTTTCTACAGGGCACAAAGTTCCTTTTTTTGATGTACATACTCTTTAGGTAATGCTATAGGATTATGATTCTCAGAATGTCACAGTTTATAAGAAGTTAAAGTTATATGTGACTAAAAGACAATGGAAAGATACTTGGTTGAGTAAAACATATTGCTCATAATGATTTGTGTACAAGTAATCAAAAATATATCCAGGAAATGAAAAAAGAAGGATATTCCAATCATATAGCAAAAATTGTGGGTTAGCAAATGTAAAGGGCTGAAACGCTGAGTTGATGCACTGAGGTTGGACAACCAAGCACTTAAGGCTAATTACCGATTGGACAATACTCTATTAGCATAATGCTTGGAAAATGGCCCTTCCCACTATTCTGTGCTGGTTCAATCTTTTGGTGAATACAGAGAATTGTGGGAGGGATTTGGGGGCAGCTAAGTGGAGCAGTGGATAGAGCACCAGTCCTGAAGTTGTCTGGAGGACCTGAGTTCAAATCTGATCTCAGACACTTCACACTTACTAGCTGTGTGACCCTGGGCAAGTCACTTTACCCCAATTGCCTCAGCAAAAAAAAAAAAAAAAAAAAAGGTAGATGAAGAGAAAGAAGGTCGTAGAGATCCTGCATCCATCCTGTTCACTTCTACTCCTAAAGACCAAGAATTAAGACCAAGGACTTTTGCTTATTCTGACTTCAGCTGATTCTAAGGCATCCAGGGTGCTAAGTAGGTCTTCACAAGCAAATGGACACTCAACAGTGCAATGGTACCTATATTATAAAGACTTAAAGGGAGACCTTTACAATACTAATGAGATTCTGAAAGATTTTAATGAAGATTTGGATAATTTCATAGGATGAGGAGGAACTGATGGATTGTCACAAAATCTTTGGAAGTAGCAATGTACTTCGAATGTCCTGTGACCATTGGAGGTATCATTCTTGTGGAAGTACCCACATTGCTGAGATCATCGTGCATTTACTGAAGAATTAAATACTATTTAGATTCTAAATCTTGTTAAGAAAAAACCTTTTGAGGGAATAGAAATGCCTATTAAATAGAAATCACTTTATATTCTGATCCAAGCCTAATTAACAAGAAGTATACATTTTGAGGAGTTGGGGAGTAACAATTAAGCAAGGGAGATTATTTTTACTGTATAAAATCATAAATGAAAACTAATTTCAGCACAGTAGAATTTGGATAAACAAGATGAAAGTTCATTTAAAATTAAAGGGGGACGCTTTGGTTTTTCTGTTAGCTCCAAACTTTACTTAAAGTAGTAATAAGTAATGAAATATTGTAGCTTCTTTATAATATCTGTATAGGATGAAAAGATAGTAGATTGACTAAAGCAGAATGACTTATCTTTCTGGACAATTATAAGATTTCCTTCACAACCAGTGCCTTGGAGAGAGCAGAGATGGGCAGATATGTTTGTCTGACACTCAAGAATTGTTGTTGTTCAGTCGTTTTTCAATCATGTCCAACTCTTTGTGACCCCATTTGGGATTTTCTTGGCAAAGGTACTGAAATGATTTGCCATTTCTTTCTTCAGTTCATTTTACAGATGAGAAAATTGAGGCAACAGTGTTAGAGAACTTGCTCAAGATCATATCTCTAGTAAGTGTCTGAGAATGGATTTGAACTCATGAAGATAAATCTTTCTGATTCCCAGCCTCATGCTCTACCCACTGTACCTCCTAACTGTCTCTCTCAAAACTTTTCCAGGTACTATTCACTGTTCTTAGACTTCATGTACCACTTTTCCCTCTTGGAACATGGATTTGGGGTGACAGCAGAGAGTCTGATGTTTCCCAGAATAGGATCAGAAGTTACTTTTTTTTTTTTTCTTCTTGGGTTGATGATTTGATGAAACCATTGATAGATGCAAGAGTAGAGAATAAGAGGTTTGGCTCACATGGAGATGGAACATAATTACAATAGATGAAGAGCACTTTCAACAAGTCTCCAAGATCCCTGAGATTAGACTGTAATCATTGTTTGTAAGCAGATGGGAATGAAGGGTAATCAACCAGGCAGCCTTTTTATATTATTATTCTAAGAATTAATATCATGTTGCAGAAGAAGCCCAGTAACTTGGGTTTTGTGCTCTTTGAGTCTCTTAGAACCTTGTCTTCCTGAAAATGAGACTCCCATAAGAACTGATGATTAAATCAGACTACTTCAGTCTAATAGATATTTATTAAACATCCACTGTGTCATAAGCACCATACTAGGTACTTGGTAAGCAAAAATAAAAAATAATTTCATACTCATCATCTTCAAGGAACTTAGAGCCTAATTAAGAATAGGCAGCAAAGGAGAGTTCCAAGCAATTGCTAGGAGAAATTTGACAGCAAGAGGGTAGAATAGGACTTGAGCTATTCTAGATTAGGTTTCGTCGGTGAATGTTGCTCTACAAAAGAATGTTAGAATCCCAGAAACTAAGAATTTTGCTAGAAAAAAATATAGGAAGTCTAACTTTTAGTTCAATTCAGTTCAATAAAACAAGCATTTTTAAATGCCTGTAGTATTCAAATCATTATGCTAGGGCCTAAGGATTTTATTGATTGAAAGCTAGGTGGTGCAGTAAATAGTGTCCAACCTGGAGTCAAGAAGACTTATCTTCAAACGTAGCCATAGATACTTACTAGGTATATGAACCTGGGCAAGTCATTTAACTTTGCCTCAGTTCATCGGTAAAATGAGAAGGAAATGGCAAACCACTCCAGTATCTTTGTCAAGGAAACCCCAAATGGAGTCACAAAAAGTCAGACATAAATGAAATAACTAAAGAACTAGGGTTACAAACAAAAATGTCCCTGCCTTGGACTGTTCTCTTAGAATAAGTATATGTGTAAATACAAAGAGATACAGACCCATTTAAAGGAACAGGAACATTACAAACTGGACAGATTAAGAAAGGTTACTTCTAGGACCTAGAGTGAGCTTGGTCCATCCCTATTATGAAGCAATCAGAGAGGAATTCTCATTCCAGGCATTTAAGCCTTGTGCACATCCCAGCTTGTTCATTTAACAGTTTATGAATTTCTTCTATATGCTCGCCATTTTGCAAGGTTCTATAGGGAGCAGAAAGGAGTATAAGACAAGTTGTTTATCCTCAAGTAGCTCACAATCTATATGGATAACTAATAAAAGGACTTGGTGCTGTGTTCCAGAGGAATAGTATAAACACTTAAATGCTGTCATAGTTTAGGGAATGGAGAGATCACTTTGATCTAGGTGCAGCAGGGAAAGCTAGAGAGAATGAGGGAGACAAACCTGGACCAGTGGAGCAAGATAAAGATGGAAAGGGAGGAAAGAACAAGATTTTCTATTGTAGTATTAAGTTCATTTAAATGGGCTATAAGGTTAGAAAGGTGAGTTTGTGGAGCAAGTCTAGAGGGCTGTAAATACTAGGAATGTATTCTTTATCCTTTTATCAGTGTGAAGCCATTAAAAGATTTTGAACAGTGGAATGACATGATCCAAGAGAGTGGGCTTTTAGGAAAGGGAGATGAGATTTTCTATCATTCAGGGTACCCACATCAATAAGTTGAAACTATTCTTTCCTTCTCCATAGTACTTCTTTTCATGAAAGAATCTTTTCCTTTTAAGTGGTTTCGTGTTTTTTCCCTTTTGAGACTATGACACTGACATGTCCAGGCAAGAAAAAGTGAGGCCCATCATTCAGACCAAGGAATATCTTCTCCTTAGTTTATAACAGTATTTTCTCCATGATTTGGATCCTCCTTGAAATCCTATTCCTAATTATAAACTCAATTGGTATCTGTGAGCACAGCAAGAACATTCAGTACAGACACAAAGCTAGCACCAGGCAGCAAGTGCCTTGATGTTTCTCTGATGTGAAATGAGAAGAGGAAGGAATGAAAGATCCATGAAACCAGGCTGGCCAAATTCAGAAGGGTGAAAGGAGGGGCTTCTCTCAAGGGAAAAGGGAAAGATAAGAAATAAGGCTGCTCAGATAAGAGGCTTGTATTCAGCCAAGTCGATAAGAAATCTTGGATCATTATATGGTTCAGAAATGTAGGTTTAGCCACTTTGCCAAGGCATAAAAGGTGGCAACGCTGTGATATTGATGAACACCTAAAAAACCTCTTTTGCACATCACCAATTTACTCAAGAATGGCATATTGTTAATACTCTTTTAAAAACTCATCTTCTGTGTTATGTATAATAAAGGCAGCTGTGTTTTGAACCTAAGACACTGGAAATTCTCTGTGGCAAGAGTTCCAGTGTATAATGCATAGGATAAGGTAGCATCTGGAATCTTGTGCTCAATGCTGAGCACCAGACTTTAAGAGAGATATTGACAATCAGGAGTAACTTAAGAAGTGGATAACAGGGATAGTGAAAAGGCTTATGGTTATCCAGGAAAAGAGAAGACTTAGGGGTGATACAATTGCTTTTTTCAAATATTTGAACAGCTGTTGTATAGAAGAGACATTCAAACATATTATGTCGCTTCAAAGTACAGAGGTAGGACCCTTGCTTAGAAGTTACAGGGAAGATTTTGGTTTCTATATAAGACAGAGTTTTATAATGATAGCATGTTAAAAAAAAAAGGGGGGGGGTGGAGGAGGGGCAGAGACAAGCTGTCCTGGGAGATAATAATCACTTATTTATGCTCTGCTTTTTCTACTTTTCCCCTACAACTATTCTGGAAGACAACTAATACAAATATTAATGTTGTTCAATCATTTTTCAATGATATCTGCCTCTTCCTGGACTCCATGGACCACACTTTCCTTATCTGTAAAATTAGTAAAATCCAGAGCTGGATGATGACTAACATTCCTTCCAGCACAAATATTTTATAAACCTATATTTCTAACTTTCTTAGAATGAGACAAAATAATGCCTATGTAAGATCCACAGGAGTGAAGGTTGTCACTAAAGTCCTAGGAAAGCCTTTAGGGTAGAAATGGCATTAGATGGGTTTAAAAATTTCAAGCAGTGATTCATTCAGTAAGTAAAGAGAAGGTGGTTTTGACATTTCAGGCATAAGGGAACTTGGTGAGAAAGAGTAGAACAATTCCTTTGTTTTATAGGGAATTCTTTCTATTCCTAAGGTCATAAAAGGTCCTTAAAGGCTCCCATTTTACAGATGAGAAAACTAAGGCCTAGAGGCATTAGATAACTTACCCAACGTCACACAAGTAATACATGAGAAATGTAGTCTTGAACCTCAGTCCTCGAAATCCAAAGCCAGTAATATGTATATGTTTCCACCACCATTCTAGTTTGGCTGGAATATAGAATCTGTATTGAGGGAGAGCATGACAGAGAAAGGAAAAAAAGGTGGCACCAAATTATGGAGGCCCTTGAACATGAAGCAGAAGAATTTGAACTTGACTTCATAGACCATAGAGAACTAATAGAGATTTTTGATCAGATGAGTAAAATGACAATATCCAAGTAACGTCAGTGTAGCAGTAGTATCAAGCTCAAACACAAAGGGATCCCTATGAACCTGATACTGACTTAGACAATCACAAATTAACATTATCTGTATTTATTTATTTATTTTATTTTGTTAAATATTTCCAAACTATATTTTAATCTGGTTTAGAACCTACCTGGTAGCCTGACATAAGTTTGACACCCCTGGTGTGAAGGTTGGGTTAAGAGAGAAATTGGAGGTACAAAACCTGTGAGTATACTGTTACTGTCCAAGCCGGTGGTATCCTATACAGTGATGGTGGCAATGAGAAGAGAGAAGGAACTGAGAGGAGACATGAGAAGCTGGCCTTTTCATTGCCTTTCAGCTCTGATTCCATCCAAAAACTTCCTTGTTTACATTTGGGAGAGAAAAGGGAGGGAGGGGGCTTCCAGACCATCTTCCAAGATTAGGAAATTATAGATAATTTTGTGTAGAAACTGCAGTACTAGAAACATCAGTAATAGGAATTGTATTGGTCTTTTGAGTCAGGAGACCTGGGTTTAGATTCTAGCTCTTCCAGTTACTACCTGTATGACTCTCAGCAAGACTTCGAACTGCCCTATTCTCAGTTTCCTCATCTATAAAATGAGCGTGTTAACATCTGCTCCCCCTACCTAAGAGGATTTTGTGGAGAATGAGCCTTCTGAACCTCCAAGGGCCACATAAATAGGTTTTCCTCATTAGGCAACAACATCTAAGAAGGACAGTATGGTAATCCTCCAACCTGCCCCAGATTGTAGTTCCTCCCAGATGTGCGGGCTGCTGCTGTGCAGTGCATGCCTAATTATCCCTCTGCCCAGGTTAATGTGAGCTGCCAGGAAAGTGCTGCTCCGGTGGGTTCTCCCCTAGCTTTGGTGCCAGGCTTACAAATACATTGGGGACAGGGCTCAATTCCTCCTCATCCAGAGCCCAGTCAGAATACTTTTTAGCCTGTTCTTTTTGCTTAGGAGTACTTTGACAAGGATTTGTCTTCATCTGACATCCCCATCTGCTAATCAACTCTATTTACTATTTATGCTTTCGAGTTGAGATGTAGAGGTGAACATATTGACAGGGAGAAGGTTAAGGCCACATCATCTCCTACTGAATAGGTAGCAGGTGGCTCACTATACAAGGCAATCTTATAAGCAACCTGATTATTTCTTAGTGATGCTAATGTTTTAAAGCTTTAAAATAGTTATCCCTGTATTTTTTCCTATTACTTGTATATACTCCAAATAGTTCCATTAGGCAGTTGGTCCCTTCGCTAGAGAAGGTTACATTATTCTAAAGTATGTGGAATATTCCTGGTCAAGTCTGGCTCTGGATTTAATTATGATATTGACAAAACTTCTCATTAATATCCTCTGCCTTTCCTTTCTGTTTTCTTCCTTTGTCACCCCATAGATCATTCCTCCATCTCCTCATTTCTTTCCCAGTATGCTTTCACTTCAGACTCCGTAACAAAACCTGCCCCTCAAGAAAGTATCTGACAGGAGTCATTCATGCCAGAAGTATCAAACATACTAACTTACAATGATCTCAAGGTGACCTAAACTAGATTAAATTGTAATTGGGGAAATATTTAACAAAATAAAAGTACAATGGAACATAAATAATTGTAATATATAGTTTTCTGAGTCATTATGTAACCAGCAGGAATCCTTATGTATGGCTTTGTCCCATCTCCCATTCTGCCCCAGCTCCTTTTCTATTCTATTTGAGTTTGACCTCACTGATTTATACCATACTTTGAATGTAGGTTCATATATTTCCTCAGCAAAGAGAATTTGCGTTAGTAAAGACTGTGTGTGTGTGTGTGTGTGTGTGTGTGTGTGTGTGTGTGTTTATCTTACATATATAGCTATATCTATATCTATCTCTTGCCAGGAGTAGAAAGTTTTTCTTTTGTTTTTTTAAATAAGGGTCCCTTCTAGGTAGCCCTGAAATCACATGTATTCCATGCATTCCTAGGACCAATCCCATAAACAGTCCATAAACAAAACAGCCTGTGAGTTTTTGTACTAACATCAGCCATCTTTAAGGCCCTGTGTTTTGGGCTCATATACCCTTTATTATGGAGGGATTCAATCTTTTAGGTATTATTGAGGTTGTTAGGTCTCTCTTCTTTAGCACCAAAACTGTGTCATCAGTTAAATCATTTAAATCCATCTCTTTCTCTTTTTTCCTCCTTCTTTTCCTTTCCCTCCCTCCCTTCTTCCCTCTCTCTTTCTGTCTGTCTCTCTCTCTCTCTCTCTCTCTCTCTCTCTCTCTCTCTCTCTCTCTCTCTTTCTCTCTCTCTCTCACACATACACACACACACACCACACGCACACGCACCTGCACATATACATTTTTACTAAAGAAGGCCTCCAAGCTCTGACCATCTCATAGGCTAGAAGAGTCAATAAAAATCATGTCATTCAATGACCTCATTTTACAGATGAGCAAATGAAGACTCAAAGAGTGACTACTCAAAGTCATACAGAAAATTAGTAAAGCATATTCTACTTGTGCCTTCTGTCTGTCAGCTGAATGCTTGCCCTCCATTCCTTCATTGACTGCTTGCCATACCCTGGAACAGCCCTGAAAAGCAGAATTGACTCCTTAGTCAAATATGGGAAGCAAAAGTCAGATAACAGGGACAGAGCAACCTCTTGCTGCTTCTGCTATACCTATATTATTTTCGTTTTATTTTAGAAAACTATACCAATAGTTCCTAATCTTTTTTAATGAGGACCCACATTTGGCATCAGAAAAATTTGTAGATCTCCCCCACACATACTCACTCAGTAGTAGTTAGATTATTAATATGTGTTTATTAAGAAAATATGTAATGATAAAAAGGACTGAATTTAGTAATGGTTTTCAATGAATTTTTATTTTATTTATTTGCATATTCTTAATTTTTGATATATTTTGTTTTTATGTCACCTTCAGTTCCAAATTTATTTCTCTCTCCTCTATTCCCCAACCCAAATAACAGCAGTAAAAAGTAGGGAGTAGAATAGCTTATCAAAATTAAATCAAAATTTTGACTAAGTTCAGTATACACACATCATACACACACACACACACACACACATCACACACACACAGATTTACACTAATAATCCTGCACAATATCAGCAAAAAAAAAAAAAATGGTGAGTGGTTCATTTTCTCATCTTCTTCTGGAACTGGCTTGATCATTATGAATTTGTATTTTATTAATCACAGAAGCATCCACATTCAATAGAAAAATTGTCATATGTAGATAACACATTCAATCTACAGAAGATGAATTTGCTTATTTATTATACTAACACTACATATTTTCTTGAAGTAACATAAAGATCAAAGTGACAATACTTAGTGTACATCAAGATTCATGATTACTTTGCAGAAGTAACATCATGAGTTCTCATCCCAGATCCTCAGCCCCCAGGTTAGAACCATCTATTCTGATTTAGAATACTTATTTATAGTTGGAGCATATATAGAGAGAATATATTATAGAGAAAGTGGTGCACATAAAGAACAATGAGGGGTAGGTCAAGAGGTATCGTCTGAATTTATTAGAGAGAAAGCTGGTCAAGTTCTAATCCTTGTTTTCTCCCTTCCCTACAACATGAGCAAAGGCTTCAGCTCTTACTGACTCCTTTGTTACTCTTGAGGTTGTTGATTCTATTCTAGACACCACTTTCAGCCTCCAACTCTTTAATACCATAACCTGTTCTTGAGTTACCAGCATTGACTTTCTCCAATGATGATTCTATCCCTACTAAGGAATAGTGGGAATTTTCAAGGTGCCAACCCACCATGGCCCCTTCAGAACGAAAGCATGAAGACTGAAGAGGCAGCCTTGCCCAGTGGCTGACTCAAGAGTCAGTTATGTTGCTTCCCACTTCTAGAAATAACCATTCCTATGATATTTACCTTCCCCAGACCTCAGTTTCCCCATCTATCAAATAAGATGGCCTCTGAGTCCTTTGTAGTTTTAAATCTGAGACTTTGTGATCTTTGCTGAAGTTGCCCACTATAAACCTGGAGTAAAGCTAGGGGATGAGGAGAATGACACTGTGATAAGTCACATTTTCCAACGACTAATGATAAAAGGATGTAGAGCTAGAAGACATTTAGAGATCATCTGAATAAACTGGTCATGTTATCACCTTTCTCTCCTTCTCCACAGTCATTATTTTTACAACTTGTGGTGCCATTGTAAAAAATTTCCTGAAAGTTTTCTGTCATTCTGACATTCTTTTCTGATTAGCTTTCCTTTCTGTTAGATTTTACATACGTCCTCAAACCTGAGAGCCTATATGATAATCTAATCCAACCAACATGACATGTGAGTCGTGATGCTTCGTGCACTAGGAGACACAACAATGCAATCCAGATCCTTCAGAAGTTCACTTGCTGTTGATATGAGCAGTGATGTTCCCCTCCCCTTTGGGGCACTCCCTGTACAAGTAAAGATTTTCCTTCTCCAAACCACCAAGAAGCACCTGAAAAGTGAAGGATTTCTTCTGAGTCAATTCAGGAGCTGCTTGCTCTATCTTTCACCTGTTTGTTGTCCTTTATGGATTAGATCCAAGGAGCCAGTAGAGTTTTTTCCCTTTTCTTCCTCAGCCAAACTGGTCTCTGTACCACTGAAAGTTAGACATTACTGATGTTTATCAATGGCTTATGTTACTTCCCACTTATAGGAATAACCATTCCTAGCCTTGCACATACTGGGCATTTAATAAACAAAAGATGTTGGATTGAGTTGAATTTAAATATTTTAGGCATTTTGTTGACATTATTATATTCTTTCTTATTTGAGTAAAACCAATAGAGAAGGTAGAAGGAAAGGTAGTTTAAGGCCCAGATTCAGATTCAATTGTCAGGAAAGACCATTGAAACAGAAAACCCATTGAAAATGTAAGTCAGCAAACTTCCATCAGCATGGAAAATCTAAAGTTGCCTTTGTCCTATAGGCAGTAAATGCAACAGAAGAGTAATTTACATAAAGGCAAAGAGGAAAAAATGGAAAATATTGGCTTAGAAATTATAATTTCTAAATCCAAAGCATTTTGACTTTGTTGTAACTTTAGTCTTAACTACCATTCCTATATCCTCCTTTACCTCAAATAAAATGAATGTTATTTTATAATCTTAGTTATTTTGTAATCAGTTTCCTGACCCCTTCTCAGCAAACTAGACTGTAGAGCATCGGGGTATTTGTTATGGGGTCATTGCTAACCTTTTCCAAGGTCACCTCATGCTGTATTTGTCAGCTCCATTTAAAATTACTTGTCCTTCCCAAGATCTGCTGGATATATGTGCCAAATTCCAATTGAAGCCAAGCATTGAAACAAAATTTGGTGGAAAGTAGATTTTATCCAAATAATCTGTTAGGGAATGCCAGACCAAGGTCAGAGGTCCTGCTTTATGAGGGATACAAGGGACATGAGAATGGGGTTATTCATGGAGTTTAAGAAACAGTAATGAGGACCTCACAGAAAGATTCCAACTAAATTCTAAGAGAAATGAGGAAAAAACAAAACCATGGACTCATTAGAAATGATTTTCTAAAAAATGATTCAACTTGATTCTGACCTGTCTGACCAATCCTGTCAGACTCCCACAGCATGGACAAGAATGTATGAGGAGGGGCTGGTAGCCTAGAAAGCTCAGAAATCTATCGCTTTCATGATAATGCCTGTAAATATGGGCTCTGGCTAATGCTTTAGAAGGAACTATAATAAAGCCCAGAATGCACTTATTCGTGGTAGGACATTTCTTCCTGATCCCAGCTGGCAATCAGTTTATGCTCTGAAACTTGGGCCTTGATAGCTGTTATCATTTTTCTCCTTGATAGTAAGTGCAGTAGCCCCTCTGCTGACAGTCTTATAGCCATCCCTAAGCACAAAACTCTCTTTGGAATCTCACTGAATTATTTGCCTTTATAATAGACTGTGACATTGGAGTCTACTGGTAAATTCTATGTCTGAGAAAAGGAAATGCATGTTTATCCAGGGGCAAGATGGAAGGTAGAGGGCTGGACTACACAAGAAAGTCACCTGGCCTGAAGACCATCATAAAACACTCTGAAATTGCCCAACAATAGTTAAAATATAAGATGAGATCTTTAGTGTGACATATCTTAAATCTACCCTCTGATAAAAAGCAAATAATAATGTATTCTGCACACAGTGGGAGCATCATATATGCTGGCTAAAGTAGGAGTATCTGAATGATCTTTATGAGAGTCATTATTCACTGGGATATGGGATGTTCAGGAGGACTAGCACTTCTGGTGTGAGGACTTGCTGGGCCATTTTCAGGGCTGCTCCTCTACCTTTAGTGCTCAGCTGACACTCAGCTCTCACTTGTGACTCCAAGAAGCTGTAGCCTATGTAGTAGCCACATTCCAGTAGAACCATCTCAGCAGGTCTGCTAAATCAGCTTGAGGGCTACCAGTGGATGAATTACAGGGATGTCTCCCCCAAGCATGTGCTTCCCCCAACAAGAATAGGCATTTTCCGGTGACCATGAGGGTAGCTAAAGCCAGCACTCTGGAGGACTGAGAGCTTGGTAAGAGATCAAAGTGTCAAGATCATCTACCGCATCCCAGGCCACCACCAGTCATCCTGATTTTTGTCTCAGCAATGGATTTGATAACTGGAAGGGTGAGGCTGATGACTTTGTGGAACTGTACCTCACTTAAATCCAATCCACACTCAAGTCAAGATCGTGATGTCATAGGTCCCCTTTGAAAACGAAGAATGGACAACAATAAAACAATGTTAATTACTGATTTCTCTTTTTTATCTTGCTTCAAAACAAATCATCCATGTGTCTTAATTTTTTTTTTTTTACTTTGAAATACTTTCCTACATTATACAGCTGGAAAATTATTTAACTCTTACCTGAAGAAAAAAGATTTGAACATGATGCTTATGGTAAAACTACTATCAGTTTGGGTAATTGAGTATTTTTAAGAGCATTCTTTCCCTTTCTAGAGTCAGCTGGGTGAGTTTCACTTTAAGTATTCAAGCAATGACTAGATGTGAAAGATGGTTACTGTGGGAGAGAGACTCCTCAGGAAGAGGGACTTGATGTCCATAATGCATGCTAATTCTTACTGTGTGAAACATCCCCCTAAAAGATAATAATCTTATTACTATCTATGGTTTTAGGAAAGGCCTTTAGCCACGAAAGCCCCAAACCAATCCTACCTCCTCTGTGGAACTTTTCTCATTCATTCAAATCCATAGTGATCTCTCCCTCTGGTAGAATATTATAGAAATTCTTTCCTGTTCTACTTATCTGTACTTAGCATAGATTGACTTGTACTTTAGTTATTTCTGCACATATCTCATCTCCCTTACCATAACATACACTGCTTAAGGAGAGGGACTGAATTTTATGGGTTTTTTGGTATCTCTCCATAGTGCTTAGCTTTGGGTCTACATTAAGTATTCAAATAGTGAGCAAACTGTTATCTCTCTATTTTACTCAAAGCCTGAAAAATCTTTTAAATTCTATTTATGTGCCAGTTGATTAAATGAGCATAATTTGTATTAGCCTCTCCTTGCTATGGTTGAATTTTTTTCCCATTAACTGTGTCTTCCTATCATAAGAAAGTGGTACATAATAATAAATAGATTACTGAACTTGCAGTTTGTAAGACTTGCATTCAGATCTTACTGCATATATTTTTTTACTAGCTGTATAACCCAAGTTAAGTGAGCAAATCATTTAACATCTCTGAGACTCAGTTCTTATCTATAAAATGGAAATAATAACTTCTGTGCTACCTTCTTCACTGAGTTGTTGTGAAGTTCAAGTGAGATAATATATTGTCATGATTTTACTTTGATTGGGGTGCATAGAGCACCTGGCCTAGAATTCTGAAGACCTGAGTTTAAATATGGCCTCAGACCCTTAGTAGCTCTCTAATTCTGAGCAAGGAATTTAACTTCTGTCTCAGTTTTCTCCTCTGAAAAATGAGGGTTATAATAGCACCTACCTTTCGGGGATTGTTGTAAGAATCAAAAGAGATGATGATGTTAAAAACATTTAATGCAGTGCCTGACTTTTAGTAGGCTCTGTGTAAATATTAGCTGTCATCATCGTTATCATCATCATCATCAGTATTCTATAAATGCCAATTGTCATTTAGGTCCCTAAGATTGGCCCTCTTTGCTTAGAATGTCTCTCTCTGCAGTCTTTTTAAACTTGAAATCCTCACCTTCAACCAAATAAGCTGTATAGCAGCAGCCACCTCTGCCCCTTCACTTGATGTTCTGTAACTTCTCCAAGATACTCTGTAACTTTGGTCCAAAGCACCATGTTATGTTGACCTCTTTGAATTTTGAGAAAATCTTTTATTTCTATTCATTTTCTCTGTAACATTTTTAAAATCTTTTGCAAGACTTTCCCTGTCAACTTGTGGTTACCAAGCTTCCCTAATAGCCTCTTGAGGAATGTTTTTCAAAGCAATTTGAAAAATTCAAATAAATTCCATCCATTGATTTGCTCCTAGCCACTGTTAAAAAAGAAAAAAAAGGAAAGAAAAGAAAACCTTATGGCACTAACAGCAGCCTCACCAAACTAAAAAGACATAGTTTTCTTTTATTGGAGTCTTGCTGATTTGTCCCTATTCCTAGTACTCCTTACTTGGTGCATTTTTTTTTTTTTTTGCAAGTTCTTTAATCATTTGACTGTGATGTTTTGTGAACACTAAGTGTAGATCTCCTCAACATAGATCAAAGAGACCAGTTTCTTAAAGATGAACACAATCTGACCACATTCAGCCCTTCAGCACTGCAGGAAGCCTTGATAGCCAGCTGAACTTTTCCCTATGAGCTGCATCCTCTGGAATTTTCTGATAGCCATTGGGCTAGAGTTTCCCAAAATGATTTCATTGTGCCCATTGTTCCTTGCCCTTGCTGACTTATTCATTCAACAATGACTAGAAAAGTTGACTCAGGCAGTTCTGAGACAGAGCCCTGAGTAGTATTAATATAGTACCTTATCTTTGTACGACTAGCAGCATGTTGTAGTAGAAAGACAAAGTTAGGAGATCTGGCGCCGACACTTACTGTCTGACTTTGAGCAGCTCCCCCAAGGTTTGTTGAAAGAAGGGTGCTTTCTAAACATAAAGTAATTTACAAATGTGATTTATTACTCTGTTATCTCATTTCATCCTCATAGGCTTTTCAAGCCCTTCACAGCCTGAATCCTTCTTACCTTTCCAGTTTTCATATGCCTTATTTCCTTCTGCATTCTCTATGATCCAGCAACACACTAACACAGCTGCTGTTCCTCTAGCCAGTTATAACGCTTCTCTCCTGACTATCTGTCTTATTTCTGGCTGCCCCTCATGCTTGGAGTGTTTTTACTGGCATCCCTGGCTTCCTTCAAGACAAACCTTAAAACCTCCTTCTAGAGGCCCTTCCCAGTTTCCCCCCACTGTTAGTAATTTCCTCATGAGATTACCTCTCATTTAACTCTCCGTTTATCTTGTCTGTACATGGTTGCCGCATGTTGTTTCCTCTATTCAGATATCAGTTCCTTGAGTGGGGATCTCATTTTTGCCTGTCATTGAATCCCTAGTATTTAGCATATACAGTGCTAGACACATATCAAGTATTTAATAAATGTGTGTTGTTGTTACGATGACGGTAATCTTCTGAAATGGGGATGAAATGTAAAATCTCTACTTCCTCATTTTATTCTTAGAACCATAGATCATAAGTAAACTGAGGCCCAGTAAGTTCAAGTACTCAAGATCATATAGATGACATATTGAAGAGCTAGTATTGAAAACCAGATCACATTAATTTGATAATAGAAAAATAACAATGCTTTTGAAATAAAAGGGGAAAAAACAGATTAACTCAAATCATTCCCATTTTGTCTCTGAACTCCATACAAAGCTTTCTTACCAGCTTTATGGTAGGATGAAATATGAGAGCTGACTAGGTTGGCCTATATGACTATTTCCTGATTAATCACTAACTCTTTACTTTATTGGTACTCTTCATCATAAGTGCTAACATCTGTGAATACTAAAGGCATAATCACCATCCCACTTAGGGCCTTTCACTGGCGGCTCAACTGGTAGCAGTCTCCCCTAGGGTATAGAGAGCCCTCTGCCCTGATCAGTCACCTCTATGTTTTGTGCCTCAAAGGACTCTGTGAGGAAGGAAGCTAAATATGCCATAGGAACCCTAAAATTCCTTTAACAAGAATGCCCCTTTGGATCCAAGCAAGAGTGGGACAAGCTGGGAAATAGGAGTGGAGGAGTAGGGATTGAGCTATTCTTTCAAAAAAAAAAAAATCACCCTTTAACAAAGAACATCCAGACAACTTAGCCTTCTTTGAGACCTACTTTACTTTGGTCGTCAATGAAGAACTTAATATATCATTCTCCCATTTATCTGATGACTTTGTGATTGTGCTATTATCCACTTCTCCCTTTGTCCACTCACCCTGTATACCTAGCAATATTTCTTTTGACCTATTTGCTCAGCATCCTAGGAACTCCCCCTACTTCCTACTTATACACAGTCTTTCCCCACCCATTCCACCTTTATTTTAACCTTTGGCTACTAAAATAGTCATTCACCCAAGCCCTAACGTTTTCAACTTCATCACACCTACCTTGTAGGGATGTCTCACCAATTCTCTCTGGTTAATGCACAATCTATTCACATCTAGAGTAATTAGATTTATCAGGAAGACTTTTCCATTGACTAATAGATATCTTATTTAAATCTGATTTGGATACTAGCATAGATATTCAAAAGCCTGACCTACAAGGTATAATCACACGATAATTCTATATCCCCAAGCTCACTAATGGGGGCGAAGGTGCGGGGGAGGGAATGGGCAGGAGAGATTTGCAAAGATGGTAATTGTGATTACCAAGATCAACGATGCCAGTTTTCCCAGCTCCCCTTGGCTCATGTTAGAAGCAATGGTGCTAATTGATGATTGTAATTCATTACAAATACACCCTAATTAAATTACCCACCGGTGGCAGTGAGATTAATGATGTAACCTAGGTTAGAGCATGATTAAATTTAGTCTTGTCAGATTGTTCAGTTATTGGGGGGAAATGGTGTATGCAGTGGAGAAGGGAAAAACTATTAACGTAGGCATGAGGAGGTCAGGAACTTCTGAAACTAATTTTGGAATGATCACCTTTTAGACTATATATCAATAATTATTTATTGAATATTGCTCTAGCATACCCAATCTGGATTAGATACTCTAGGGGATATAATATTTGTTTGTAATATTGTTAATTAACTTCTCATGCGTTTTTGTCCTTAAATAACTGGTCAGCTTCCTGGCAGCAGGTACTATGTTAAAAGTTAAATTATGTGTTAGTGACTTTTTATCTTATGAGATTCTTAGTTTCCTGTCTCTATGTTCTCTCAGAAATCTTCCACAAGAAAAGTGAACTGATATAACACCTCAATGTTGGAGAAGAAAATGGCAAACAATTCCAGTGCCTTTGCCAGGAAAAACTCAAATGGAGTCAGGAAGAGTAAAACATGACTGAAACAAGTGAACAACAACAAACAGCTCAATATAATAACAAGTGTCTCAAGATGACCCACATCTTGATTTTTTAATAGTATTTTATTTTTCCAAATACATGCATAGATAGTTTTTGCAAAAGCTTGTGTTCCAAATTTTTCTCCCTCTCCAAGACAGCAAGCAATCCAATGTAGGTTAAACATGTGTAATTCTTCTAAACATATTTCCATATTTATCATGCTGTGCAAGAAAAATCAGATCAAAGGGGAAAAAATGAGAGGAAAAAAAACAAGCAACAATAACAACCAAAAAGATGAAAATTACCGTGCTTTGATCCATATTCAATCTCGATAGTTCTCTCTCTGGATTAGAATGGCACTTTCCATCTCAAATCTATTAGAATTGCCTTGGAGCACCTCATTATTGAAAAGAGCCAAATCCATCACAGTTGATCATCACATAATCTGATTGTTATTGTATACAATGTTTTCTTGGTTCTACTCACTTCACTTAGCATCAGTTTGTGTAAGTCTTTCCATGTTTTTCTGAAATCAGCCTGCTCATTGTTTTATAGAACAATAATGTTCTGTTACATTCTTATACCATAACTTACTCAACCATTCCCCTGCTGATGGGCAACCATTCAATTTCCATTTCCTTGCCACTATAAAAAGAGCTGCTACAAACATTTTTGCATATGTGGGTCTTTCCCCCTCTTTCATGATCTCTTTGGGATACAGACCCAATGTTGACAGTACTGGATCAAAGGGTATGCACAGTTTTATAGCACTCTAAGCACAAGACAACAGAAATTATTATAGTTTGCCTAGAATGTAGGTTCAGGAAGGGGAATAATCCATCTGGGAAGGCAGACTAGAGCTAGATTGTAAAGTATTTAAAATGCCGAACAGTGGAGTTTTCTTTTTAATCCTCAAATTCTTAGTCCCTGAAGTTTTTTGAGTAGAGGGCGATATGATCAGATCTGTGCTCCAGGAATATTGCTTTTGGTGACTGAATGGAGGATGGGCTAGAGGAAAAAGAGATGAGGTCCAGGAGTCTAATCAGAAAGCTCTTGTAATAGTCCAGTTGAGAAATGATGACTGCCTTAACTGGAATGGTTGAGAGGAGAGGAGTCAGATATGAGACATGCTGCAGAGATAGAATGGACAAAACTTGGTAACTAGTTAGGTAGCAGACAGGGAGAAGTGAGAAGAGTCAAGGATAACTTCAAGATAGTGAATTTGGATGATCATTAGGATTGTGCTGCCCTAAACAGAAATCAGGAAGTTTTAAGGAAAAATAACTTTGGGGGAAAGACAACCAATTCCATTTTTGACACATTTGAGATGCCTATGGAGCATCCAATTTAAGATACCTATGCAATATCTAAATGGAGATGTCTTGTTGAGGAGACAGTTTGGTGCTATAGATATTCTACCCAGTATGCATAGAGAAGATAATGCCTTGAACCCAAGGGAGCCCTACATGAAAGGATATAGATCTAGAAGAGGGCCCAAGACAGAATCTTAGGGGACACTCATAGTTAGGAGACATAATTAATTAGGGCACACTCATAGTTAGGGGATATAATTAGGTTAGATAATAATCTGGTAAAGTAGCTTGAAGAATAATAGCATGTAGATAGATGGAGAATCAAGAGAGAACAAAATTATAAAAATCCAGGAAAGAGAATATGCAGGAGAAAGAGATGATCTATTAGCAGTATTACATATTACAAAGAGATTGGGGGGGGGGGGAAATGAGAGTAGACCATTGGACTTAAAAATTAAGAGATTATTAGTGGCCTTGGAAAGAGCAATTTCAGTTCAGTGTAAAGTCAGAAGCCAAAATAGGAGAAGTGAAGAAACAAACAATACCTCTATTTTTTTTTTCAGTAAAATATGAGTTGAAACTCTCTGTCAATGGAGTGATATAAGAAGGTTGAAGTATAATGAGAAAGGTTAGAGCAACCCCTGTGGGGAGTACTATAGAAAATCAATTAAGAAAGAACAAAAGATTACAGTGACATAACGGGAATTCATTTCAGATTAGGTAGCATAAATATATAAAGAACCCTGGTTATGTCACTCTTTCAAAACTATTCATCAGCACATATCCAGAAGTAGAAATGGCAGATTGTGGAAGTGACAAAATGGCAGATAAATGGTGGGCTTGGGACTTGGCAAACAATAATCAGTAACAGGGCGAAAGAATCAGGAGATTGAGGACGGCGGTTGAAATAGGTAACTTTATAGGGTCCAAATTATAAAGAAAGGAAATTGAGGAGACATACAGACTTCTATTCTGGACTTCTGAAGAGATAGAATTTGTTATGGGCTAGTCTGGTCAGGGAAAACTTACTAAAGAAGCAACTGTAGCTTGACCTGAAGAATGAGTAAACCTTGCATAGACAGAGAAGAAGGAAAGGAGAGGAAAAGTTATTAGAGCAAGATGAACTAAAGCAGGGAGGCAAGGAAAAGTCACTAGTCCTTTGGCATCTTCCTTCTTGCTTTTGTTTATGAATGACAATATGAAAATTATTTCCAAATTAATTCTGGAAGGGAAGGTGTTCTAAAAGAGAGGAGGGATCTCTAAACCATAACCCTACACACCCACTATGGATACCTATGAGAGCTGGGGTAAAAGCCTTGACATTGGATGGCCCTCAAGTCATAGATATTATAGGAAATATGCAGACTAGTCACCAATTCATAGTATTTATACAAATTTCCATTTAAAGTGTTTGCAAAATGTAGAAATCAGCCCTTCCCATAAATTATTTCTGAAATGATACTGCATGGTAGAAAACACTGCAATTACTGTAGAGCATAAACATAATTGACAGTTGCTTCTTGTTGCTCCCAGTGGGTCAGAAAGAGGCCCTAGTAGTTGAATGCAGCAATGTGGTGAACAATATTATTCTCAGATCACTATGCAAAATTGATGAGGTCAGGCTTCCTTTTTCTTCCCTTCTACCCAATAGTAACAATGGTAGCATAAAGTGCCATATTCAGGACTCTGCAGAAGCCTTAGGCCCAACTGATCTACTTATCCCATCTCCCTATCCCCCTACTCCAATAATTTGGAGTTGATAGAAAAATAGTTACATTTTCATTATCTTATATTAAGTCAAAAGTGAATTATTGTCTTAATTTTAGAATTTTTTGTGGCTATATCAAAGCCTTCTTTAGGTCAGGAAACCCCAGAAAGGAACAGAAATGTAAAATTTACCCATCTAGTTAAGTATTCTGCAAATATTGCAGTGAAAGGAACACCAGCAGTGTAAAAGATAGAAAAGAAGAAAAATAGTTTTTTGGCTTTTTTATTACAAAAGGTAGTATGGGAAGCAAGTAAAGACAATGTTTTAATTATGTGATTTTTATCTGGGCAGAGACTCTCTTAAATGTGTTGTAATCTATTTTTAATAAGTTCTTCTGACAGGCTTTGCTTTGAATAACCTCCAAAGCTGATAACCATGGCCTGCCTCTCACAAACACTACACACAGTCCCTTCAGTAAGTGTGAGTCTTTTGGTATGGCTGTCCTTCACTTCCCCTTCTTACATGAAAAATTCCCTGATGTTTCTGCAGAAACCTCATTTCAAAGGGTAGAAAACAATGGACTCAGTTAACATTCTGTACCATGGGGACAAAGTCTATTGAGTTGCACAGAATGAGAATTGGGCCTGAAGTGGTTTGTTGAATTGAAATTTTGGCTCCATATTTTACCACTGTCCCATTTTAGAGATGTCATATTCCCAAATTTCCATTTGTACTGCAATTCTGACTTGCTTACCTGATGAACATGCTTACTGCTTTCAACATACTATCTTTTCTTACTGTTAAAATGAGTATTTCCTATATTTTGTTGATTGACTGACTGGAATTAGGAATTCATTTTAAGAAATATTTACCACGCACATTCTATTCACTACTATGAGATACAAGAGAGAAACAGAAGAAGAAATTCTTCTTTTTGAGTATTTTAAAATTATTTTTTAGTTTTTTTCAAGTCTAAATTTTCTCCCTCTCATATTTCCTTTTTCCCCCAATTGAAAAAGCAAGACAAAACCCATTATGAATATTCAAGCAAAATGGATTCCCACATTGGCCATGTTAAATAATAATAAGCCTCAGTCTGTAAGCTTTACTTCTCTATTTGAATGAGACGTGTGAAATTATGGCTGATTATGATGTTAGCCAGAATTTCTAAGTCTTTCAAAGTTATTTGTTTTTACAACACTGTTTTTATTGTATAAATTACTCTTCTCCTGGTTCTGTTCAATTCACTTTACATCCCAACAAGTCTTCCAAAGTTTCTCTGAAACTATTTCCATCATTTCTTACAGAAGAATAGAAACAAGGGACACTAAATAGAACAAAAGGATCCCCATTGGCTGGCTTCATATTGACTTGGAAAAACCACATTACATATTACATATGTTCTGTTGTATTTTTATTTTGTTAAATATTTTCCAATTACATTTTAATCTGTTTGAATTTCATTTGGAAATATTACTGGCTACAGTGTGGCCATGTTTGTTTGATACATCTATATTACAGCACAATAGTATTATATCATCTTCGTATGTTCCTTGTTCATCTTATTCCTTTGTTGATGGGCTCTCTCTGAGTTTACAATTTTTTGCCCCCATGAAAATATGTGCTATAGATATTTTTGTATATATGGGTTCCTTTCCTCCTCTCTTTGTGAGTATAGACCAACAGTATCACTAGTCATCACTTAGATTATTTTGCAGATTTTGAACATGGTTTAGATTACTTTTCAGAAAAAGTTAGGTCAGTTCACAATTCTACTAACCATGAATTGTACCTGTTTTCCCACAATTCCTCCAGTATTTATCATTTTCCTCATTTTTGCCAATCTAATAGGTATGTTACCCAACATTGCTTTCAATTTGCATTTCTCTCTACTTGGTGATGCAGAGCATTTTTATATCACTATTGAAAACTTTATTTATTCCTCTGAAATCTATTTATTCCTAACCCTTGACCATTCATCAATTGGAAAATAGCTAGAAGAGGAAATTCCCACTCAGGTACAGGTTGGACTAGGGGACCTTTAAGAGTCTGTCATTTTGTTGCATGACAATGTATGCCTGCCTATAAGAAGCATACATATTGATGGTGATTAAGATTATTAGAATCACAGGCCAATTGAGGAAACAAAGGCCTCTTAAAATCAAATGACTTGCTGAAGACCATTCAGCTAGTTAGTGGAAGATTGAAGATCAGAACCTTGGTATCGCAACTCCCAGTGAAGTATTTTTCTACTATCCACAACATCTTTGCTCCCACAAAATCATCATGGACTACTTCAAGATCCAGAAAAGAAAAAGTTCAATTAAAGAGTCTCACTGTTTAGTGTAGAGGAGTGCTGTGGAGGGTTAAAGAAAAAAGAGTGATATTGGTTGTGTAATGGTATTGGAAGAAGCAGACTTTGAACTGTGCCTTGAAAAAATGGGTAGGATTTAGATAGACATGTCTAATAGCACAAAAGAGCTTTAGTTAGTAGGAGGAATGGGACAGGCAGGTAGGATACCAGCTGGCCATAGAGGTGAAAGGAAATTTAGAGACTGTCTGATTCAATCATCTTGTTTAACAGATCTGCAAACTGAGGCTCAATGAGTTTATCTGCCCAAGGTCACAAAAGTAGGGTATTAACTGGCAGAGATAAGACCCATATTATTACTCTGAATGTGGAATCTGAAGAAGGAAGTAAAGGGAGTGGGAAATACAACTTTGTCCTGAAAACTACAGACATTACCAAATTGTCAACCAAATTGAGCAGAAAAAGAAATGGGATTTACCTGTAGACAGGAATGCTGAATTATTTAGGGGAATGCTGTATGTACTAGGCATGTCTATATATCTGGAAGTTAAGAAATATTGCTTATTGCAGTTTACTGTTAAGATACATGTCTATAGTGGTCATTGACCTAAAGCCTTGGGAATATTTGGTCCACCATGTCTTGGCCATCTTTGCCTTTACCTGGGGCTTCTTTCAGGGCAGTTTCATGACAAGTGAGGTCCTGACCTTATTTGAGAAAGTCAGCAATATCTTTCTTACAATAAGAATGCTGATGAAATTTTTCAACAATCAGAATAACATTTTCTGCCCAGTCAATAAGTATATCAACTTGGTCATGTATTTCCTCTCTCGCCTGGCCCCCCATACCTGCCTCAAAAGTTTTTTTCTTCAGTACCTGGCAGAGAGGACACAGGGTTCCTTTCTGTTCATCATACTGTTGATGGTGGATTTTACAATTTTCATCTATTTCTCCCACCTCATTTACTCAGATTTCCTCCCATAGATTCCCTTCAGCCTTTCAAAGTGATGTTTCTGATAGAATGGGTCCAGTTCATTCTTTGATAACTTTAGGGACTTATTTTCCAAGTGGTTTTAGCACTTCTCCTGCACAGGAACCTCTTTCTTTATCTACTTAGATGTACAATCTATCCATGGAATCTTTGCCAGCAAAAAGCATTTGGAATTTACACTGACTCCTGGGCTCTGAACCAGTTCAACTTTCCCTCTTCACTTATTATTTTTGGTTTATTTTTAGAAAAAGTATTTGCCAGCCTGAACTGGGGATGGGCAGTTGTTTGTGGAAGTTGGTCTCTGTGTACATACAGATGGTTCTTAGAGCCCCTTGCATTGAGTAGCTCCTAAATGATGCTAATCATACCAGGAGACAGATCCCAAATCCTAGAAAACCAAATCATTAAAGCTGATGCCTGGGCTTTGAATGGTACATTCTCCTCAGTGCAGCCACACACCCCTGCATGCACACACTGTGCCAGGTTAGACAGGGTTCCTTTCCTCTCCCCTTTCCTATGTGATTCTCTCTTTCTTGTTTCAACTGCACCAACATAGAGAAAGAATGTGAATCCCTGCATGAGGTGGAGGTGGGGAGAAGGGAGGGGAGGTAGTCCTGAAGTGGTGGACAAGTGTTACCACAGTTGACTGAAGATAAAGAGAGCAATTGCCTCATATTTCACAACAGCCTGTCTTTAGATTTTCAAATTTTGAATCTCCAAGGCAGCCAGTCCTGATTAACTGTGCAAACTTAATTAGTTCACATCAAAGTTTGTGGAAGGCATTTCTCCTGGGAGCCTGTGTGAACAGTCTATGGTTACCAAGAGGACTAAATTCTACACTGAGGTGATGATATTAATATTGAATATTCACATCCCAGGGTTTTCAATTCCATACTGTGCTGTAAAAAACGCATATTCCAGGTTTAGCTGATGATTGTTGGCAAAGTTGTTGTAAATAATATTGAAGCAATTTTTCCCAAGGAGAAAAAAGAGAATGTGGTGGAGTGGGGTGCTTGCAGCTCCAAATCCTATACTGAAGGTATCTCTTATTGCCGTGGGTTTCGATGCTTGTGCTAGCCAAAACTGAAATAAACAGGCCAATCATAAGAATTCATATTGGTAGGATTAGTGGAGTTGGAAAGGAAAGGATGATGAGTTTTGGAGAGATTTCCTCGTTAGTGTCAGTTATCAGTATATACATATACTGTTTCATGATCATAGCACTTTACTTACATTTTGACCTTTGAACCTCATTTCCACCCCAAATCTTCAGATAGGAGTGATGTGTCCTGTGATGGAAAAGACAACTGTTCCCTCCCTTTCCTTTGCTGCTTCTCTCCTCTCCAAGCTTATACCCTAGTTACACTGTTTCTGATTAAAAATGTTTTGAGGGGCACAGTAATATTAGGTTTTTTTCTAATAGTATTTTATTTTCCAAATACACGTAAAGATAGTTTTCAGCACTCATTTTTGTAAGACTTTGTGTTCCAAATTTTTCTCCCTCCTTCCCTTATCTCCCCTCTCTCCAAGAAAGTGAGCAATCTGATGTACATTAAATAGGTGCAATTCTTTTAAACAGATTTTCATGTTTGTCATGTTGACACAATAGTATTGTTTAAAAAACTTGGATTCAGGCTCAAGTATCAGCTCTATCGTTATCTATGTATCAAGACTGGGATCTTAAAGTCTCTTAGAGCCACACTTTCCTAATCTAAAATGGGAATAATAATGCTAATGCCCCCTATCTTGGGATCACCTTTCAATTGTCCCATTCACTTCATCACTGAACAGCCCTGATGATGGAAAGAAAGCACATTTAAGACAGTCATACTGCATTTCCCTCTAACACTAGCTATAGAGCTAGATCTGGGGTCTTTTCTCAACCTGTTGCTCACTAGCTGTGTTAACTTGGAAAATGACTTATCATGGAACAAAAGGACTGAAAGAGCCATTTTAGAGATGGGGAAACTTAGACCAACTACTTCTCTTGGTCAGTTTTTTCATCTCTAAAAGTAACTTGCTTACACAACACAGCAAATCCATAATTCTAGGAGTTTTCTGATGACTTGGCCTTTAGAATCCTCAATATTCTTATCCTTTTTTTCTTTTCTCCCTCATAGAAATGTCATGAGATCTGATGAGATCATATAAATGTAGTCTCTTTGCAAAATGGTTTATAAATAAAAGGGAGAAATCAGGGAAAACAGAATGAATTGGTGTATTGATCATGGTCCATATCCTGTAAGAAGAAGCAGCTGCTCCTTCCATTATGTCTACTTGTGGAAAAAATTTTCATTTAATGCTTAATATTTATTCCAATCCTCCCAACCATCATACTTTCCCCAGGTTAATAGCCCATCCATGGCTTCAATTTACACTCTTCCCAATTCAACAGTTCAACTTGACACCATCCTCTGCTCTCCAATCTTTTGGCCCCCTTGACCTGTTGTTGATTACATTGCTAATACATTGCTAAACATGACCTGGATTACTCCCACCATCTGTCTCCTCTGGTCATATTCACAAGCTGCTGGCCAAAGTGAGAGAAAGTTGCTGAGCCTCACTAACTGGGTTCACTACAAACTTCTGTTATCTAATCTCAGTTTGACCCTCATTTCAGCAAGACAATCAGCCCTTTTACTCTTCCTTCACAGATATTGTCTCACTCCCTACAACAGCTTTTCCAAATCTTTTCTCTCCCCATAGTTCAACACCAACCCCGCACCCCTCCTCCCCCCTCCTCCCTTTCTCCACTTCTCCTTCCCCCTCCTCCCCTCCCCTCACACCCATCCTCCCTGTGAAAGACCTCACCTAAGAGTTTACTGAGAAAATGAAAACCACTGGCCAGGAGCTCTCTATTTTTCTCTTTCTTTATGCTTTAAATCCACTTTAATATCAATCTCTCAGTTCTCTCCTCTTTTACTCCAGTCTCTGTGGAGAAGGGTCTTGATCCTATCCTTCCCATTGTAACCCATAGATTGCCCCACAACCTTCCTCTCTCTTTCTTATTTTCAGTTTCTCCTTATCTGCTAGCTATTTTCCTGCTGTCTACAAATATGCTCAAGTTTTCTCTATCTGTAAAACACAACCTTAACTTAATCCACCATCCCTAATAACACTTACCTTATTTTTCTCATTTCTTAGTCAGCCAAACTGCTTGAATAAAATGTCTACGTTCAGTGCATGCTCTTTCTTTCTGCTCACTCAGTTCTTAGTCCTTTACAATCCTGCTAAGATTCAAGGGGGATCCCAAAAACTTGGGATTCCACAATGATGTTTTGGGGTATCTCAAAAGAATTAGTAGGCTTGGACCCATCTCCAAGTCACAGGGCAAAGCTTATTATAATTGTAATGCCAATTAGAGCGGGCTAAATTCTAAAAGAAGTTAGCAAAGAACCAGGAGCAAGAAAGTAAATTTAGGGGAAAAGTTAGAGAGATCAGGTCACTGATGTACTGATTTTTACAGCTTAAAGCTAGAATTGAGGAATGGTCTTGTTTTGACTATGTGCACAGATGCAATACCCATAGTTCTCTGGATAGAGTTTATGGCAAGGGTGAGATGGGGAGGGAATCTTTTGGAGGTGTGTTTTTAGGCCTGAAACATCTCTAGGTCAAGTGACAGGCACCCAATTTTGTTCTGCGCCTGCGTTAACTTTAAGTACCTCATTATTGTTGCTCATTAGAGAGAAACTCTGTTATCACTCACCAACATGGTGATATCTGACAGCCAGCCATATTTGTGGGTTCAGCATTCTGGTCATAGCATAAACTGGGGCAGGTTATGTCATTTCCAACTACATCATTCCCAAGGCCAGGTAGCCTTAGGGTCATTGCTACATCCTCCCCAAGGGATGCACCATATCAGTGTGGTGCCCAACTTTATTGTTCCTCCGCCACTACTCTTTCTGTAGGTAATAATGGTCTCATTTAATTTCCAAACCTGATGGATTTTTCTTACATCCTCTTGACCTTTCTGCAGCCTTTGATACTGTTGACTACTAACTCTTCCTGTATTTTATCTCTTCTTTGGGTTTTTATAATACTCTTTTCTCTTGCTTCTCCTTTCTATCCAACTAAAGTCTTTGCTGCATCATCATCCATGTCTTGAACCTTCTTTAGTTATCATCTCTGTGAAGATGACTCCTAGATATCTATATCTATCTATATTCATATCTGTCTTTCTATATATATGTATGTATGTGTTTGTTTTTCTCTACTGAGCTCCCATTCTACATCACCAACTATCTATTGGACACTTCACACTGGATGTCTACTAGGTATCTCAAATGTAACATGATCAAAACAGAGCTCATTCTTTCTTCCAAAACCCACTCCACTTCCAGATTTCTCTATTTCTAACACAGAACTACTACCCTCCTTCATCCAAGTATGTTTGATATTTCAGTCAATCTTGACATTTTATTCTCTCCCATCATTTTTAATATTTAATGAGTTGTCAAGTCATATTGAACTTATGTCCATAACATCTCACATCTGTCCCCTTCTCTCTACCTATATAGTCACCATCCAGTTCAGTCCCCTTGATCTTTTGCATGAATGATTGCAATAGTCTCTGGATTTTAAAGCCCCTTTACACCAAGTCTCTCCCCTTCTCTATTCTATCCTCTACAGTGATACCAAGTAAGCTTACTTTGTCAGTTTTCTCTTCAGGAAACTCCAAGTAAGTCCCTATTACCTTTAGAATCAAATATAAATTCCATTGCTGGCCCCAATCTCTTTCCAGCTCTTATTATCCGTGAGTCTTCTTCACATACTTCATGATCCAGCCAAACTGACCTTCCCACCTGAGACTCCATTTCTTCTTCTTCTGTGCTTGCTTTAGCTGTCCCTCTTTCCTCAGGTACATTCTTGTCTCTTTGTCTTTCACAACCCAAAGTTTTCTTGGAAACTCAGTTCAAGCACTACCTTTTACATGGTTTGGAATCTTTATCATTGGGGAGGAGTACCCACATTGATTTCAGATCCAGTAAAGTATAAAGTCAGTCAGCCAATCAATGAACAAGTATTTATTACATGCCCATTATGTAGCAGACACCGTACTAAACCCTGAAGATACAAAAACAAAAATGACATAATCTTTTTCCCCAAGGAGCTTTTCTTTTACTAGGGAAAACAACTTGAACAAAGACAGACAGGCACACACACACACACACACACACACACACACACACATGCACACACACACAACTTTGTTCAAGTTGTCTTCCCTATTAAAAGAAAAGCCATTACTAAGGCTTCCATGTGGGGGAATGGTAGTTCATGTATGTAGAGCAGCAATTAGGTTAATATGGATGGATTATAGGTGTATGAGGTAGAGTGCTAAATAAGAAGACTGGAAAGATAAGAAAGAGTCAATTTATAAAGAGGTTTAAATGTTACAGGAATTTATATGTGATCCTAAAGGGAATAGGGAGCCACTGAAATTTATTGAAGGGAAGGAATATGATATGATCAAAGCTGTGCTTAAGAAAAATCACACTTTGGTGTGAAGAATGGATTAGAGTAGGGAGAGACTTTGAGATAAGGAGATCGAATAGAAACCTGTTGTAGTCCAGACATGAAGCCATATAAAGGTTTAAATTAATGTGGTTTTTGTATGAGTGAAAAATAAGAGGACAACTATAAGGATGTTGTAGAGAAAAGAAGTTTTGTAAATTTTAATGAAATATGTAGGCTGGCTGCCCATCAGTTATTCCATACTCTTGTTCTATGTAATTTCATAATTTTCAAAACTCACCTAATAGAAACTGAAAAGGTATCTTGGCATAATAGCAGTCAACAAGCATTTCTTAAGGGGATATAACATGCCAGGCACTATGATATATATAAATATAAGTGCCTTCAAAGAGCTTACTTAATAATAGAGAAAGACAGTACTTATAAAAGGAACCTAGAAAAATCAGGGAGGAAATGAAGGTACCTGGCTGAGACACTGGAGACAAAGTCAAGCGTACAACTTGAAGAGAAGTGAAAACATGGATGGCCTGGGCTTACGCCTTAAAATGGAGGTTCTGAGAAGAATCAGCCAATCAGAGGAAGGGGCTGCAGGGACAGCAGTTACTTAGTCCAGAGGTAAGGTGAATTTCCAGAGCAGAGTCAGAAGGCATAGTGAAGAGAGAAGACTTAAGGAATAGTAGGGAGAATCACACAAATTCATTACTGTTAGAGACCTCTGAGAACATCTAGTTCAGTTAGTACTGGAATAAGACTTTACAGCATCCTCAGTGGTCTCTAGCCTTCAAGTGAAGACTTCAAGTGATGGAAAACCTACTACCTCCTGACACAGCCCCCTCTACTGTTAGAGTGCTCAATTGTGAGGAAGTTTTCCCTCCCATCAAGCTAAAATCTCTGCATGTTTCATTCATTGATTCTGCTTCCCAGGATCAAGAGAGCAAGCCTATATGGGAGTCCTTCAAATACTCAAATACACCTATCATTCCTCCCTAATTTCCCCTTCCTCACTAGCCCAAGTCTTTTCTTCTCCAGGCTAAGTGTGTCAGCATCTCTATTTCCTTCAAATAATTCTCTTATACCATGATTCTCAAACCCTTTACCATCTTGATTTCCCTCCCTTAGACATTTTCAGTTGTGAATTTTAGCTAGTTAGGTATGTTTGTTACCTCTTGTGGCAAATAAGGGGGAAAGTATATAAATGGAAGTCCCTGTTCCAAGGGGATGGCTTTTTATCACTACACATCTCCCTGCATTAGAGGAATCGATTTGGGGACTTAATAGCTACTGTCTACTTCCTGTTGCCCAGCCATAGGGTTTGCAGATAGACTCAGAAGTTAGAAGAAGTATCTGTCGGTAGTGGTTCACAGCACATGCTAGTCTACCTGGATTCTCTTATCCAATATTCCTATACCCTCTTTCACAAATGCCTTACACAAAAGGAGCCATCACTGAGAATTTTTCAGTCCTCTTCAATTTGATCTTGCTACCACCATATTTGACAGTGTTGATTCATCCTGCCCTTGAAACTCATTCAATGCTACCTTGATGTTCCTTATACTCCACTTTCTCTGCCTCCTTTCCTGGCTCTTCTCTCATTTCTATCCTCCTCACTCCTAATGCCTACAACATGCTTTTCTAAATGTGGAAAATTTCCCATGCTTCTACCCTCTTCTTTCCCTCATTCCACACCTTCTCCCTCAAGAGTTAATTCATCTCTACTCATGGTTTCAACTTTCTATGCAGATGATACTCAACTCTGTATCTCTGACTTTCACTTCTTGCCCCATATCTCTAAATGAATACTGGATATTTCCCATTGAATGTCCTGCTTTTCTTGAGTTGATCCTGCCTTTTCTGCTTTAAACAATGATATCTTCATTTTTCTAGATTTTCTATATCTTGCCTCCCTACCTCTATACACTTCGATCACTGTCCATATCCAATTACTTTGATCTAAGGTGCTTTTAATTTATTTTCTGTACTTTGTTTCTTTGACAACGTCATAGGGCCTTGCACATAATTAATGCTCAATGAATATCTGTTTACTATATGGAAAACATCTGTTTCATAGAAAATATGCTAAGGAGTACACAAGTAGATGTCCTAAAGTGGTGATAATCAGACAATAGTTCTCAAGACTTCTTATGTCTTTTTTCAAATATTATATGTTATCAAACCTTACAAGGCATGCCATCATGTCAAATAAATAATTGAAAATCGTATTCTGAAGTCATATGTCTATGAGCATCATTCCTCTAGATCCTTCATAGGTTTTAATCTTGTATCATCAGTAGCCTCACCATACAGCTTTCTTCACCTAACATCTTCACTTATCTCTTAAGAGAGAGAGAAACTAGAAGCCAGCTCCATGCATCTGTCGCTTCCCCTTTCCTATAATCACATTTATAAAAGCACCTGCTACATAATAATTGGTGCTCCTGCAAACAGGATTTCTCCTGTACAAAGTGCTTCTACATAGTCAATCAGCAAACAATTATCAAGGGCTTACTAAGTGCCAGCCACCATGCTCAGTGCCAAGGATACAGAAAGCAGGAAAAGACAGAATAGCATCTGTATGGATGTTAAGATTCATAGGAAAGGCCTTTGTGTTAGATTGATCCAACTTGGAAAAATTATTGGCTGTTATCTTCTTAGATATGTAGTCTTGATTAACATACTGACCTGACCTTTTTTGTCTTTCCTTGTTACTTTACTCCAACCTACTGCTCAATACCCTTTAGCAATGCTCCAACACATTTCCCACTGCCAAGGGGCATAGAGAGGCAAGACTCCATTCATTCATCCAGCAGACATTTATTGAGTGTCTTTATGTTTTAGAAACTGTTGGGATTACAAAGATGAATGATATGGTTCTAACCTTGAGAAGTTTACAATCTAGTAGCAAACATATGGCATAGAATCTCAGAATCTCATAACTGGAAGGGGTCCCAGAAGTCTTCTAGTCTGGAAGGAAGGAAGGAAGGAAGGAAGGAAGGGAGGAAGGAAGGGAGGAAGGGAAAGAGGGAGGGAGGGAGAGAGGGAGGGAGGGAAAGACACCTGAGTAAGAATACCATTGGCCCCACCCCTAACCAATCATTTTGCCTTTACCTAAAAACTGCCACTAATGGTAACCTCAGTACCTCCTGGGCATCCCTTTTACTTCTGAGAAGCTCTAATTGTTAAGAAGTTGTTTACAGGTTTGCCTCCTCTCAACTGATGTACACTCTTCTTGCTTCTGCCCTGTGAAGCCAACTAGGAGGAGATTAATCCTTCTTCCCCATGACAACTTCAAGATGTTTTTCATATCTATTCTAAATCTTCTCCCAGCTAGACCTCCCAAGTTATCCTGATGTGGCATGGTGTCTGTGATGACACAGTCCTATTCACTCTTTTCTGGACATATTCTATTAATACACTTCTTAATATATTCCAATGAAAAGTGAACACAGTACGGCAGATTTGACCTGACATATAGCACACACACACACATACACACACGTAATTGTAATACAAGACAAAATAGATTAAGTGATAAGAGAAATATACTGAATATGCCATAGGATTTCAGATTTTAAAAGCATATTTTGCTGCAGGAGATTCAAAAAGGTTTTATTAAGACAATCACTTTTAAACTTGAAGGGCCAAAGAAACATAGATCAAGACTGGTAGGGAACTCATAGGCCATTTTGGTACAACCTCTACATTTTACAGATGAGGAAACTGAGGCTCAAAGAACATTAGTGATATGCCCAAGATCACACTGGCAGGAAGTCTTAAAGTTTTGAACGGAGGTCTTCTGACTCCAAAGCCAGTGTACTTTTTCCTATATCATACTGCTTCCCAAAGGATAAAGAGAATTTAAACAGACTTGGGAATCATCCCCAAAGACATGAACAAGGGCAAAAGAGTGGGAAAGCAGGGATAAGAGAACTCATGAATGACAGGGTGAGTTTCAGTTTAATTTGGTGAGCGACAGGGAACTACTAGAGATTTGAGTAGGGGAGTTATGTGCTCAGATATGTGTTTTAGAAGAAGACCTTTTTCCATCTCAGACTGAGCCTGTTTCTTTTTCAATGACAGTAAGTGATCTGTGATCATTTGGGGGCAATAGCTCACGACTGAGCTCAATCAGAAACCTGGCACACTGAGGTAATTGACAGTGTCCTAAAACACATTTGTACTTCAAAAATTACAGGGTACTAGGCAATATTTATGGGTTTCCCCTTCCTAACTCGTTGCCTGAAACTGGATTTTCTCCTATCACTCTGATCTGTAATAGGTTTGGAGATATTTCTGGGGATTTTCATCTTAAGTGGATAGCATGTTTTTTCTTTCTTATTCCCCCACCCCCACTCTGTCACTCAGCTGCTCTTGATGTTATGTCCCAGTCTCCCCAAAGCCAGAAAGGCAACCTATTTATTACTCCCTTTGGTTTTATTTCTTTAATCTTCTGCTTAGATTAAAGTAGAGTGAGAGTTAATCCCTTGCTGTAGAGGTTGTATGCCTTTCTTCTTTGAAAGGTTTTTCATTGATACCAGCTATAGCACCTTTTGGGATGTTAGATAATTGGTAATGATTTAACACATGAGTTGTTTGATTCATTTATCATTCTACAAAAAGGCTCATCCTAATCCCAAAGTTGAAACTACCATGATCAGACAGGTTCCAAAGTCATGGAGAATGGATGTTGGGATAAACTGAGTCTTGTGGAGAAGGATGTATCCTTCTAAGAGATAGCTTGCCTCTCGGATTGTGATCCCTCTTTCTTCCTCCCAATTCCTTATTCAAAATGCAAAGGCAAGGGTTTGTATGTAGAATGGCTTTTCCTTTGCTGTACATCTTCTCATAGTCATCATCATTGTCATCATATCATTAACATTTAAATACATGTGCAAAGTACTTTACAATCCCTTCTTTCATCTGATTGTTATCTTTCCCATTCTTCATTCAAGCCTTGAAGGTAATCACTCTAGTTTATACCAATCCCTCTGTTCCATAGTAATCTTTTTGTCCCTTAGGCATTCACTGTACACTTCCCATATCCTAGGTACTTATCTCTTTGCTTGGGACTTTCTGCATGTTTCTTGTCTTGACTTCCTCTTGAGATTCTAGGTTAAGGCACTATCCCTCATGATTGGCATAGTGTCTTATACATAGTAACTGTTCAATAAACATTTATGAATCACTGGGATGATAGATCATTCCAATATATCGAATACTGGCCTCACTGAATTCCAATTATAGTAAATGATGAATGGCATAATTCACTTATGAAAACCAATGTCTTGAATGATTTGGGTAGGGGAAAAAGATATATTCATCACGAGTTTCTTAAAGTTTTGTTTTAAAAGAACTGAGATGTACCATGTTGGTTTTCCTTTTTATTCAGCAAACTTAAACATTCTGGGAATATGCTTCTTAATTAGGAAAAAAAGATAACCTAGATAACATTTTATGTATAATACTGATTCATCTAGGAGAAGTAATTTATTGGTATGGAGACTGACCCAATCCAAGACTGTCCCTCAATTTATTTACTAACAGACCTCATACTGGAGATTTTTCCATGTTCATATTTATTAGGAACTTGCCTAGATACACTTAGGGGGTCAAAAATTTCTCTGTGAGTCAACTCAAAATATGCTTCTGCTTGATGCAGGTAATGGATTTCCTATAATAGTGGTGTCAAACTCAAATAGAAATGGAAAGTGGGCACCAAACTATATATCTATAGATCCCTGCGGGTCCATATTGACTTAGAAAACCACATATTAATGTTCTCTATATTCTATTGTGTTTTTATTTATTTCATTAAATATTTCCCAATTATACTTGGAAACGTGATAACTGGGTACTTGACACCTCTGTCCTAGAATGTTATTGAGCTGTTTTTTAGTCATTTCTGACTCTTCATGACCACCATTTGGGGTGTGCTTGGCAGGCATTTTGGATTGTTTTGCCATTTCCTTCTGTAGCTCATTTTTCCAGATGAGGAAACTGAGGCAAATGGGGTTAAAAGACTTGCCCAGGGTCACACAGCTAGTAAGTGTCTGAGGCCAGAACTAAGGAAGAGGAGCCTGACTCCAGGGCCAGCACTCTATCTACCCTGTCGCCTCGCTTTCCCGTCCTGGAACAAGATTAGGTATTTTCTCAGCCTCAACAAAGGCTCTTTGTTTATTAGTTTCTTTCACTGATATCCTTCCTCCATTTTTTGTTTCTGTTTTGTTATACTTGTCCAGAGTCTGTCTTTTCTTGCTCCAATTTCTATTGGGAGGTTTGGTTTAAATGGTCAAGATATCTTGGGCAATTTGAATTGTTGTTTATTTCAAAACCATTCACATGGCAAATGAATTGTGCCTGATGCAAAGTTAAGCTAAATTGGAAAACTCTAGAACTCTTTGAATATTAGGAGAATAGCTGTCCCAGTAGCAGGCAAAGGAATTGCCATTGCTTTTGCTTCCTTTTTAGCATCTAGATGGCCCGGAGCCAGGAAGAGCTGAGTTCAAATCCATCCTCAGACACTAGCTATGGGATATCACTTCCCCAAGGCATTTAATCTGCTTGTCTCCATCTCCTCATTTAATGAGGAGTATAACAGCACCTGTCTTACAAAGTGCCTGATCCGTGATAGACACTAAACAAATGTTTATTCCCTTCCTCTTTCCCGCTTTTTCGGCACAACATGTTTTTGCTTTTTAAGACTGGCTGTCATCTTCCCAAAGGTTCTAAGATAGCTCTAGAGGGCACAAGCTGTCAGATATATAATGGAATTCCCATTTCTTTTCTGCCCCTACAAGGGAACGCTTTGGCTAACACGTTATAAGGCTGAAAGGTCACGTATCAGCTGAGCCAGAAATAAAGTTACTTTATTTGTTGTATAATACTCATATTGTAGAAATGTTGGTCATACAGTGTTATCTGGTTCCTGGTTTCAATCTGTAAGCAAAATCTGAGATCTTCTATTTCGGTCTCTTCCAAGGCAGGCAGTTTCTCCACTGATTTGAAGAAGGGTTTTCTTCAGTGACAGGTGGTTATGAGAGGAGGGGGGGAGTATTTTGAAGAGAGTTTTATGCCTCTGGATTGGGTTAGGGAATGGAGGGGTGGGGGTAGGGAGATACTAAGCCGAGAAAGCTGAAAACTGCCCAGTGTCAGCAGGCTTATTAATACAGACAAGGAAGATCCTGTGAAAAGGCGAGATCCTTTCATTCCATACGAAATATATAAGAAATTATATCAATTAGCACCCTAAAAAAGCATCAAAGAAATGTATCCTTTACCTTACAAAATCCCCAGCTTCCAATGTGTCTCATGGATCGTTCAAATTACCCATCTAATATTTTGCCTACTGGGATAGACTAAGAAGCCAGAAACAATTTAGATAATGACACTTCACACTCTCTGCTTGACCTAGTCAAAGAGAATAGCTGGGTCTTTGATATCACAGGTTCCATCCATACTGTGCTGGTAAAAGGAGTTGAAGACCAAGGGCTTTGAATGGGAAGTAAAAATCTGAACTCTTTTAAAGCCATCTTTTCTGTATACTAGAATATGGTTCAGGGACCCCATCTTGAATATGTTTGTGTGTGTGTGTGTGTGTGTGTGTGTGTGTGTGTGTGTGTATGCACAATTAGAACCCTGCTGAACTTACCCTGATGTGATTATTTACTGGAATTGTTGAGCTTTCTCAGCCCACTGTTTTCAGAGGATGCCAGCTTTTAGGAGCCAAGTGATGATTTTAAATAAACTACAGTTGGAGCAGACTCTCTTGTTTTAAGCATCTCTGCATATTAATATATGAGGAAAAATGGACCCTTTGCAATCATTTTATTCGCCCTATAGGTGCCAGGGGACCTTTAGTTTAATCAATACATCTGGTCTTTGCCAGAGGAAAAAATAATTTAAGCAGATGCAATGATCTGGATTTCTCCTGGGTTTTCTAGGTTATTTTCTATGAAGGTTTCTCCCACCTAAAGTATTTCTTTCTAGGGTTTCCTTTTGGTGTTCATTTAAACATACACACATGCAAAAACAAATTAAACAAGTTCAAAATTAGATCCTTGGGTGATAGAGGGAGGAAGTAGACTTTTTTTTTTTTTAATTCAGTAGCTTTGCCTGAACCCAGGAGAAAGCTCTAAGATGCATCCGAGTCTTTTTCAGTTAAACTCGTTATTATTTTTCTGCTCAGCTGGGTTTGGTATTAAATATGTTTTCCTAACTCTTTTTGAGAATTGAAGGGAGCATAAACTGGCATTATTGACAGTGCCTCAGAATTTTCTCTCTAGCTACCTAGATCAGAGGCCCTCAACCTTTTAATGGAGGTACTGATAGGAAATCCACATGCATATTATGAGGTAGAGGGAGGGAAAAGCTATCCAGGAGCAACAGAGAGCAGGGTATACTGAGAATCTCCAGCCCTGCCTCCATTCTGCATGTTAAGGAGAAATACCAACATGTTAAGGAGAGAAGAGCCAAGCCATTAGGTTCCAATGACCTTCCTACTTTTCTAGAAATGATGCCTCATTTTCTTTGACCAAACTGGGGCCACTGTGCAAGGGGACAATGCTTTATTTCACATGTAAATAGTGCATAAATTTGCTAAGGTCAACCAAAATTTGTTCTAACTTGTCCTTTTTGGGGATAGTTATTCTTCCTTGAAAGTAGTCAAATATCAGGTTCTTCTAATAGCTATTTATTGCATTCAAGTCATTTTCAGTCATGTGTGACTCTTCATGACCCAGTTTAGGTTTTTCTTGGCACAGCACTGGAACGGATTGTCATTTTTTTTTCCTCCAGCTCATTTTACAGATGAGGAAACTGAGGAAAACAGGGTTAAGTGACTTGCAGAGGGTCACACAGCTAGTGAGTGTCTGAGGTCAGAATTAAACTCAGGTTTTCCTGACTTCAGGCTCATATCTGGTTGCCCCTAGTAGCCATAGATCAAAAAGAGAATAAAGATAAAAGGCTGTGAAAGTTAAATTTATTTAAAGCATTCTACTTGGGATCCTTTGAGAATGTCCTCCTCTTCCTCCTCCTTCTCCTCTTCTTCTTCCTCCTTTTTCTCCTCTTTCTTCTCCTTCTTTTCCTCCTCCTCTTCTTTCTCCTCTTTCTCCTCCTTTTTCTCCTCCTTCTCTTCCTTCTCCTCTTCCTTCTCTCTCCCCTCCTAATTTATGTCCTGAGTTCTGTTACTCCTTACTTTGTCTTTGCCTCTGGTATCTGCTACCAGATGAGTAGTGCATAAAGGGACAGAAATGTAAACTTTCTTTGGATGTAGAAAAAAAATAAAAACTAAGAAAAACCACATTCTTTATTGTTCTAAATAACTTTCTCTATGAAAACAATGACAAATGTATGAAGAGCCATACTACATCACACTTGCAGTATATTTTATTTTATTTTAATTTTTTATAAAGCTTTTTATTTCTTTTTTTTAAATAATCTGTTTATTTATTTACAAAGCATATGCATGGGTAATTTTTCAACATTGACCCTTGCAAAACCCTTTGTTCCAAATTTTCCTCACCTTTCCCCCACCCCCTTCCCCTAGCTGGCAGGTAGTCCAATACGTGTTACATATGTTGAAATACATGTTAGATCCAATATACGTTTACATTTTATACGGTTATCTTGCTGCACAAGAAAAAGCAGATCAAGAAGGAAGGAAAAGAAAAACTGAGAAAGAAAACAATATGCAAGCAAATAATAACAGAGAGAATGAGAAGGCTATGTTGTGTTCCACACTCAGTCCCCACAGGCCTCTCTTTGGGTGTAGCTGATTCTCTTCATCACTGAACAATTGGAATTGGTTTGACTTATCTCATTGTTGAAGAGAGCCATGTCTATCAAAATTGATCATCATATAATCTTGCTGTTGCCATGCATAATGACCTCCTGCTCCTGCTCATTTCACTCAGAATCATTTTATGTAGGTCTCTCCAGACCTCTCTGTATTCGTCCTGCTGGTCATTTCTTACAGAACAATAATATTCCATAACATTCATATACCACAATTTATTCAGCCATTCTCCAATTGATGGGCATCCACTCAGTTTCCAGTTTGTGGCCCCTACAAAGAGGGCTGCCACAAACATTCTTGCACATACAGGCCCCTTTCCCTCCTTTAAGATCTGTTTGGGATATAAGCCCAGTAGTAACACTGCTGGGTCAAAGGGTATGCACAGTTTGATAACTTTTGAACATGGTTCCAAACTTGCAGTATATTTTTAAAAATATATTCTTTATTTAGATACAAGTGAGCTAAATGCATTTTTGAGCATAACATCTAAAGGGAAAATAGCAGAGAGAACTCCTCTGTAGAAAGTATATAATGATCATTTGACTTTGACAATGTTCATGTTCTAATAGCTGACTTTATTCTTTCTTGGCCTATACCCAGATTAATGTAGGCTTTTCCTTCACACTCAGATATCCCAGTTTATTCTTCACTGATAAGTGGTCAAAATTTTCCTTAAACTTTCCTATTATATCACATTTACATTGTTTTAATAGTAACATTAGTTCATCCATTAAATTCACTTTAATGTTTTCTAGAATACTTGGTTTTTAAGCTTATCTATACTTTTTTCAATCTTTTAAAGAAATTGATAATTTGACTAGAGCTTCTTCTATTACTGAAGGCATCATGTCTGTCTTAACTCTTCTTAATTCCCTGACATACATTTGATTAACTGATTTGGCATGACTGAGCATGTAATAACCTTTCTTTAAAAAAAAATTGGATCCCTTGCCTTTAATTCCTTTTATTTTAATCTTTAATGTGTTTATAATCTTTCTTTATCAGTAATTCTATCTTACATCCAGTTGAACCCCCCCCCCCAAAAAAAAAAAACCTGTCATAAGCATGCATAGTCCAATAAAATAAGTTCTCACATGGGTTATAATAAAAAAGTATCTCTCTCTGCATTTTAAGTTAAGTTTTTGACAGGAGAGGTATGTTGATGGCTGTCCTAGGTTTATGATTTATCATTTTGCTGAACAGAATTCTTTTTCAAAGTTGTTTTCTCTATAGTGTTGTTATTATATAAAATGTTTTTTTTAGTTCTGCTCACTTTGCTCTGCATCAGTTCAAAGAGATCTTCCCAATTTCCTCTGAAAGTATCCATTTCATTTCTTTTGGAACAAAAATGTTCGAATATATTCATATACCATTATTTGCAGAACCATTTGTTGATTAGCCCATTAGCTTTCAATTTTGGTCAACTATAAAAGGAACTCCTATAAATATTTTTGTACATATAAGATCCCCTTTCTCTTTCTTTGAACTCTTTGAAGTACAGGCTTAGTAGGGGCATAGCTGGGCCTAAGTTTAACAGATTTTTGAGCATAATTCCAAATTGTTTCCAGAATAGTTGGGCCAATCCACAGTTCTGCTAACAACATATTAGCGTGCCTGTTTTCCCACAGATTCTCTAACATTTGATATTTTTCTCTTTTGCCATTTTTGCAATTCTGTTGAGTATGAGATGAAACCTCATCATTTCTTTACTTTGCATTTCTCTAATTATGAGTGATTTATAGCATTTTTTTCATCTTTTAATAATAGCTTGGATATCAGATCCCTTTCCAGTAAATTAAACAAATGTTTATAAAGCTAAAATCCATAGGAATAAGGCAAATTAAGTTGACTACCTTTTCAATATGTGTGTGTATGTGTGTTTTTGTTTCTTTTTTTGGCCATGATTCTTTAACTTTTTGATTAAAATAACTTGTATTATTAATTATTCTCTCTGTATTTTCCAGTTATTTTGAAGCTTGGAATCTAGTTCCCAAAATGTAACACTTTAGAGAATAGGATTGACCCCAATGATTTGCCAAATTGTATCATTTTTAAATAATAAATAATAAAAGCTTCAAAAAACTTATTTTCTTGTTTTGTAATTTTCAGATACTCAGATACCACATGCATGATCAGACACTTTCCCATAAAATTGGAAAAACTATTTTTAGAGCTTGCCACAGCACCTAAAATTGTCCACATTCCCTCTAAACACATATACCTTAAGATACATTGCCAAAATACTAATCACAAATTACCAAATATAATATACACAAAATATAATGGAAATGATCATGGACTTTGAGATCTAAGCATCATGATGCGTTTTTATATGACAATATATAATTATAATTACTTTAGCTAGCCATTGTATGTTCAAAATATGCTATTGAGTTTTTATATGTGTGTATGTGCTAATTTGGTATTTGAAGTTTCAATTCCCCCAAAATAACATCTTTTTAAATGTTAGGACTAGGGATCTAATGGTCAGCTAAGTTGTACCATGTTTCCAGTTAATCAATATTTGTTCAATTTTGATTGATAAATGCATACAACACAAATTCTGAATGCATGCTTATCTTTACTTAGTGACCACCCCCTAGGCCAAGATCAGTGCTATCTGGAGTACAGTTTCCATTGTTACCCAAAGCTTTTTGGGTACAAGTTAGACCAGACTTTCAATACAGCTATTGTAATGCTGGAGAAACTGAAGCAAGATAGAGATTACAGAGTTTTTAATATTTTATTTGGATTTCTGAGAGGGAGAGATTTTCTGGGACCAAAAGAATCCATTTTTGGTCTCAGGGCTGAATCAGACTTTCATCTCAAAGAATCCAGCCGCTAATGTGAGTTTCCCATGAAATATATACACATGTGGCTCTAATTGATGGGGTTAGACCAAGGCAAGGGATGGAGTCCTAGCACTGAGAGCAGAATGGACCATCAGTTCAGTTCTGACAGAGTGAGGATTATATATTCAGATAAACTGGGAGGATTTAGGTGCCAGAAAGTCTGAACTCCCCCTTATCTTGAGTTTACAATTTATAACCTTAGAATAACCAGCCCTAAGTTATATCAGTCCTAATGATCAGGAGGGGGGGGGGTTGTTGCAACCAGAGGGATTGAGGCAGAACAATTCAAGGAACTGAGGCAGAACAATTTAGGGAAACTGAGGCAGGACAATAAAAGGGAACTGTGGCATAGCACTATTACATTCTTTTCTTGCACAAAACAACTTTAGTATAAGATAAATGACTGTACTGAAAGTGAAGAATCTGGATTTTCATCATCTTTTGGCCTTTGAAGATTTGTTTTGTTTTCCTAACAATGAAATGTGGATAGTGTTGTCACATGGCATGATAAACACTAAAAGGATAGAATAGTTTCCATTTAACTGCATTGTACAACTAGGACTATAGTCATTTTAGTTCTTCCAACCAATTGAATTTCTTTCATTTCCTATACCATGTCTGAGAAAAGATTTATGCTTTTAAGGATGAATTTGGAAGCCAAAGTCTGCATCGCCATACTTAAACAGTTATTATTGGGATAGCCTCTAGTCACCTAATAGCCTTTTCTCTTTTCATTCAGTAACATATTGCTAGAATAGTAGAGAGAAAAACTCAGACTTGACAGAGTTGGGAAGGTAAAATTTTGTTTTCTATCCTCCTCTCCTCTCAAGTTATTTAAAAGGGTTAAATGCTGTGTGGTACATGGGCCAACTCAAGAATAAGCTCTCCAGTTTGGGTGATGGAACTGTCCACCCTGTTTTAGCCTTTGTGACAAAGGTTACTTGGCTTTGTGTGGCTTGCATGCCCCTTTGTTTCTTGTGTGTCTTCCAGTAGAGACTTCCTTGTTCAGATGAAAGTCCTAGCTCTTCCTTGCTATCTCTTCCCTAAAAAAAAGACAGGCTGGTAAAGTAAAATCATTTAATTCCACATTGTCAACAAGTATTTTGTGCCTAGACTGTTCCAAGCACTGGTTTCAATGCTGCGGAAACTGCAGATTCAGGTATCCTAGGTCTGTGGAGATATAGGAGGGAGGGAATCCAAAGGGAAAGGGGCCCTCTTCTATAGGAAAGAAGTCTTAAATAGGACCTTCCTCCACATAAGTAAGTGGAATAAATTATCTCTGAGTAATTCACATTCTGAGGCTGTGAATTACAGGTACTTTTCCTCTAGCCTATGCAACAAGTTAATTCTATGAATTCTTTATGAGCAAGGATAGACTCATCCTTTAAATATGTGTCCCTAATGCCTAGCAGAAAGCCTGGCCCATAACTGGTGTTTAACACTTCCTGCTTGATTGATTGTGACCCAACTTCTTTGGGGGATGGACATCAAAAAGCCATATTCTTCTAGTGTTTTGGGTTTTGTAAGAAATGGGTTAACTGTATTTTTTCCTCCCTCTCTCATTTCTTCTCTCCTTCCCTTCCTACTTCCTTCCTCTTTTCCTTTCTTCCTCCCTCCTCCTTCACCCTTCCCCCTTTCTTCCCTCTCCTTTCCTTCCTTCCTTCCTCTCTCCCTCCCTTCCTCCTTCTCTCCCTTCCTCCTTCCCTCCCTCCCTCCCTTCCTGTCTTCCTTCCTCCCTCTCTCCCTCCCTTTCTTCTTTCCTTCCTTCCTTCCTTTTTTTCTGGATTTCTTTATTTTTCCCAACTCCCTTTCTTCATTTTTCCGCTCGAATACTAACTCACCTGTAAGATGCAAAGAAATGTTGATCAGATCAAGGTAAACAATCCTTTTCTTCCCAGCAAGAAAGAAATGACCTTGAAGGTAGAGTTTTATACTGAGGAAATCAGATTATCACTTATAGCTTCTAAAACTGACAGAACAGTGTTACTGCTATTACCTTCATAACTGGGAAGAATTTAGAAATTTCTAGATGTCATTCACCAACATAGAGAAGTACTTAAATGGAATTAGAACTATAACATTTCTAGTGAAGGACTTCTTCCCTTCATGAGGAGTCCAATATCATCTATAAAATATCAACTAGCTTTGGTTTTAATTCATTAAGTGAATAAACATACCCAAGGTGTATCATCACAGCTCCCAATTTTTAACTAGTAATTGGCATGAAAGTGGAAAAGGAGACTTTTGTCGGCCAATTCTTCATTCAACATTAGCTTGCTTTTGTTTTTGTTGATTTATAATAGGTTCTCAGTGGACACTTGAATGGCATTTAACTAGATCTCTGATTCCAATTATTCCTTCTCTAATTTTCCTAGCCTTATTAGCAGTGCCAATTATTTATTTGTCCCTGAGCTCTGCTGAAACAGTTTTCTAGAGGATGTGGGAAGCGTGTCTGATTTAATTTGATTGCAGTCTGTTGTCTCTTTTGCTCATCTCTGTGTACTATGTGGATGAAAACTTTGCACTATGAGATTTCAAGGAAGAGTTCATTCAGGTCTTCAGGAACTAGCAACCCACTTTGGTGTCCCTTCTGTCTTCCTTTCCTTGAATGACAAGTTCAGGACTTTTTTTTTTCATTCCTCCCTGCTCCCCCCCCCCAAAAAAAAATTTAAAACCTACACTGGATAGCAAAACATGAGTACTAAGGACATATTTCATGTTGAATTTTAGAAAACTGAACATAGCAACAACATCCCATTTGTGTTTATGGTTAACTCACAGATACCTGAAGGATCAATGATTTATGTAAATTTAAGTAATTGTAAAGCTGTAATCTATCCATATCTTAACTGATAAATCCTAGAGAATGGCTTCAGGCACAAAGAAGTTCAATTAACCATCCATTCTACTCCTACTGTATTCTGAGAACTATGCTGGTCTCTGGGGACACAAAGAAAAAAAAAGCAGACCCTTCCCTCAAAAGCTTATATTCTATAGGGGAAGACAATAAATAAGTATCTAAAAAATAAATTTTAGATAATTTTGTGGAAGATACAGCTAAGCAAATCAAGAAAGGTTTCATTAAAGATGTGGTGTTTGATATGAGCTTTGAAGGAAACCTGGAACAGTAGAAGCAAAGGTGAGGAACAGAAAGATACAGAGTATGTGAAGAACAGGTAGACATCCATTTTGGTTGGACCAATGAATGTGTACAAAGAGGTAATGGCTAATAATGTCTGGAAAACTAATTGGATCCAGGTTTTAAAAGACATTAAATGACAAACTTAGGAGTTAGCATTTGATTGTAGAGGTAATAAGGAGTAACAGGAGTTTGTTGAGTATGGTAGTAACATGGTCATATCTTTGGCAACTAAGTAAAGAATGTATTACAATTGGAAAAGAGTTGAGGCAGGGAGATTATTTAGGAAGTTATTGCCATAAATTTCCCAGATGAGAAATTTTAAGGACCTAAACCAGGGACTTGGCTGTATAAATGGCAAGAAAGAGACAGATGGAGGGAAGATGGACAAGCTTTATCACTTTTTTTTAAAAAGAAATATGAGGTAAGTATAAGGAATCAAGGAAACTTGGGATTATGAATCTAAATGATTGTGAAATTGATATCCTTGAAGGGGAGAAATCTTGAAGTGCAGTAGATTTTTAGGGGAAAGTTCTGGTTTGAAGTTGAGTTCGAATCATTTATAGGGCATCCATCTTTGTACACTTTGGAACTCAAGAGAGAGGCTAAGGCTGGGTATGTAAATCTAAGAATCATCTACATAAAAATGATAATTGAATCTTTGAGAACTGAAGAATTTAGATGACACTTTTCCAGGGTGATAGTGCTAACACAAAGAGAATTTAAAAACTCCAGTTTGCCTGACTCCACAACCAGCATTCAATCTACTATATCATGTTGCCTGATCAACATCATCCTTAACATTTCACAATTCTTTAGGTTTTTGTTAAATGGAAAATAGCATTTAGACAATCTTTCTAAGTTCCCCTCCCCTAGTTTTGTTGTGTGTGCTCAAATGATTTGTGTAATATTCTAATTTTCCAAGTCCAACCCAGGAATGTATCCCATATTTCATGTGATAGGAAGCCATCAGTCTATGATGTTTTGTGCATATCCACCTAGAAACAGAAAGATGGACTTCTGGAGACCTCACCCAACATTTTCAGTGACTTTTCTTTTAGAGAACCTCTCATCAAGACATAGCCTTCTAAAACCCTGGCACGGTTTCTCTAAAGCAAGGTTAAGGAGAACACTTAACTTCTTTTCTATGTACAAAGTTGAACATCCTTGTTTGACCTCAATTTTCAGTCTGAAACATAGGCTGTGAAAGCCAAAATCCTTCTGACTTTGGGGAATTTAATACAGCAGGTGGTAGCAAGTTGCCACAAGGATAACTGGCAAGTAACAGCCAAGTTTCCATAGTGACTGTGCTTTTTGATCCTTCATTGTTGGCTCCTGCTACCCAGAAGCAGAAGTGGAGTTGTGGGATATACAGAACACCCAGCTGAGGTATGATCTGATAAAGCAAGCATCCCAGACAAGTGAATAGACTAGTGGTTGAGGAACCAGTTATAATTTGACAGATTAAGGAAGCCTCCTATACCATAGGAAACTGTTGGAGTTAACCAGAGAAAAAAAGCATCATGAAGTGGCTAGTGGAAAGCTGCAGTCAGGCTGGACAGATGCTATAACAGTGCTTCTGAGGGAGATTTGTGGGGTTCCTGGTGTGTAAATGAGCCACTTGGGTCTTGGGAACCACAAAACAAACCATGTAGATGAGTTTTTAAATAGGATTTTTTCCTTAGGCCATAGCCAGTGGGAGAACATGGAAAAACACTGGGGATTTCAAGGAGAAGTTGTCTGTCATAGGTCTTTTCAGGGGAAAGGGTAGGAGGGGCAATGTCATATTGCTGTAACTCGGAAAAGATTTATTTCTTAGCCATGTTGGAAAAGAATTTGATCAAGAGTCTCTCATGGAGTGCTGAATGGCAACAAGGAGATTAGAAGGTTTATAAACCATCTCTATTGCTAAAGAGAGGCAGGCTGGGCCGGCAGCGAGAAAAGCCTAGTTTTAAATCCTGCTTCTGACATTTACTAGTTTTATGACGTTGGATGAGCATGTCACAGAACCTTTTGGAGTCTGTTTCCTGATCTGTAAATTAGAAATAATAATGCCTGTAGTATCTACCTCACAGGATGGTATTGAGATTTAAATGAAGCAATGTATATAAAGTGCTTTGCAACTCTTAAAATGCTCTAAAAATGCCAGCCATTATTATTGTCCTCATTCTGAAAGCCCCCTGGGGAGTAAAGGACAAGGTGTGAGGAGAAAAAACAAAGGAAAATAAAACACTACCTTTAGAGTTAGAGAAGCTGGGTTCAGATTCTGACTGCTGTTTATTACCCATATAAATCATTCAATCCCTCCAGTCCTCAGTTTTCCCATCTACAAAACAAGCATTTGGAAGTGATTTTTACCTCCCTTTTAGCTCTAAGTGCCATGATTTGGTGGTTCTGTTTATTCTTAGTTTATCCAACTAAGAATTCATCTTTGAAAAATTTGGCTTAAGTACGAAAATGTTGCACGGCTTCATGTGTATAATTGATAACATGTTGTTTACCTTCTCATGGGTTAAGGGAAGGGAAGGGTGGGAGAGAGAGAGAGACAGAGACAAAGACAGAATTTAGAACTCAATTTTTAAAATTGTTTAAAAATTTTTCCCATGTGATTTTTCTCAGAGAAATGATTATTTAAAGAACCATTTTTTAAAAAATCTAGCAAGGGCAAGAATCTAACTGTTCCTTCAAACCTTATCTTTTCCATTCAACCAGTTTCATCTCTGTCCTCCAAATGAACCCCACATTTTCCTGCCTTCACATCTTTGTTCATGCCATTTTCTGCACCTTGCTTCTTTGCCCTTTGTGATTCTGCCCAGCCTTCCAGAGATGGCCTACAACAGTGCTCTTCATTTTCCTGCCCATTTGTGTCTCCACTAAGGAAAAGTTTCAAGATGGTCAAGGCCAAGGGAAGAGATGAATCCAAAGTCAAGGGAAGTAACGAAAAGCAGCAGAGGAAGAAGGATCAGGTGTTGTGTAGGAATCTGGCCACTTAATATCGAGAGACAGATCCGGAATCCTCATTTCTATAACAGCCTTGTTTCATGACATGATTTTCATTGGCTATTAATGAAGTTTGAGCACAGTCCTCCTCTCCCCACCATCGTCTGGGAACAGATGACTGCTTGTGTGTGCTTTGTTCCCTGTGTATATGTGGATGTTTTAATAGCCCAAGGGAATATCAAATAAGCTTAGACTCCAATCAGGCTGAGACTCCAGGATTCACTGTCACTGTCCCCGTTCCGCTGCTCTGGTCTGTGTGAACAAGAGGCATCTTTAGGGAACAGTCCATCTCACTCTGGTTGCTATGGTAAAGCCTCTACTGGTGCCTGTTTGGAAGACTGTAATTGCTATTCAACAGCTGTTTCCTCTCACCCTCTCCTGAACGTTGCACAACTTAGGGCTGTGCAGTACAGCACCATTCTCTTTGCCTCGATGGGCTATGGTCAGCAATAAGTGTACCCTTCCTCTTCAAAATTCAGGAACGATTCAACTGGCTTGAGAGACTAATTTTGCCAGTGTTAAAACTTGGCGGGGAAGGGGCTTACGGGAAGCTGGTAACTTTGAAATCAATATTGCAAATGCAATGCAAAAGAATACAATTAACATGTTTTGCAGGGCCTATTAATTCCTTCAAAAAGCTGTTTATTAGGCAGAAGAACTCCAGAGCCCATCCTTGGATTAAACAGGTTCTGTAATGAAATGTAAATGGTGTAATTGGGCTTGTTCTGAAAGTATTTATTCTTCACCTGCGACCCGCCTGATTGCGGTTTGACAACACGAAGGAGTGTGCATCTCTTGGTTAATGACAGCTAATTCCCCCAAGCTAATGGAGTGGGACGCCCAGGCGCCTGGTTCCTGGGATGACAGGTCATGGCTAGAGCTTGGCAGTGATTGGCACCAATCCGAACACAATGTAACTTTAATTACAGTAATTCCAAATCCAAAGCCAGCATTTAGCTGCCGGAGAGAGACTCTTAATTTTGCAAATAGATGTCATCTAATGGGCTGAACTTTCATTAGCCAAAAATGGGCTGAGGCAGTCCCCATGTCCTCCTCGCTCCACCCTCCAACAGGTAGAGCTCCCATCCCCATCAGCTCAATGGAGGCACCAAGAGTGCTGCTTTGCTGCCAGGTGAAGCATATGCATTTGCTCACAAGTGTGGCCCACGGCTGCCACAAGGGAGATGTGGTGCCATGTAATATTTAAACATGGCGTTTGCAGTGAGGTGTGAAATCCCTTCTCTGAGAACTCATGTAAGGAAGATGAGTTTGCTGCTGTGAAGGGTCGGCTCTGGTTCCCCTTCCTCCCTCCCCTTTCCTCCTTCAGCAAAGTTCTTCTTTCAAGATGAAAGATTCTGGATGTCTCATATGCATTTCCTCTTCCTACAGAAAAGCACCAAGTTGAAAATAATAAAGTGACAGAAGCTTTAGCTCTATTACAGACTCCTTCTGAGCTGGAATCCACAGAGACGAGGAAATGTTGTCTAGACACACTGCTGCTTTATCTGATTTGGCTCTGGCTTTTCTGGGCCTTTGCATGATACCTGAAATAATCAGTTTCTTTGAGCTGAGCATTATATATGTATGTCTTGGAATCACAGAATTTTTGTCCTGGAAAGGCAGTCAGTCACTAAGCATTTATCGAGCACTTACACTGTTCCAGAAACCCCGCTAAACCCTGGAGGTACAAAGAGTGCACTATGTAAATAACCTGGTGCTTCTGAGCTCTTTGTAGAGTAAGTGGAAGGTACTCTCAGGTGGGTAGGAGGGTCTGTGAGATGGGAGCAGTCAGTTCTTTAGAATCCACTTCCCTCATTTTATAAAAGAAGGAGCTAAAAATTAGAAAGATGGAAAGAGTTGTCGTGGCAGCCTGGAACTGGAACTCGGATCTCCTGAGTCCGAGGCCAGTGCTTTTTCTAAACCAGCACACTGATAATTTATGAAACCGTGTTGTTCACACAACCATTTTTTATAATTAATAGTGTTCAAAGAAGACTTGAAGATAAGTACAAGGGATTTAGCAGTCCACAAATGTTATTTACTATGCCACCCATTCCTTTTAGAAGATACACAGGGAAACAACAGAAATCAATATTCATTACATCTCACCTAGCACAGGTCATTTACTCTCATTGAGCATGCAGGTGAATGAGTGGCTGTTGAGATGAGTGGTTGAAGCTGCATCCTCACATTTAGCTAAGAGGCCTTGGCTTCTAGAAGAAATGAAAAGAGGTGTCATGTTCCCAAAACTCTCAGATGAAACAGGAAAGATAATGGTAGCCTTGCCATTGCCCAGTGTTTGCTATTTAGATACACAATAGATTTAATTTCATCAAATTCCAGGTCTTTTCTGGTTTGGGTTCTTTGTTTTGAATTTATCTTGATGCTTGTCATTTTTATTTGCTCCTTCCCCTTTACAAACTTCCATGATAACAAAGCAAAGCAAAAACACCCAGGAGAGAGACCAGCTCTGACTAGGAATATGGTATTCTAAGATATCTATAGTCCAACACCTCAAGAAGGAAGAATTCTTCATCATCTGACCTCTGAAACCAAGTTTGGTCCTTGACTTTAATCTGAATTCTGATGTCTTTTAGTACTCTGGTCATTGTGTATATTGCTCTTACTCTGTATTGATTCTATAAGTCTTCCCATATTTCTAGATTCTTTATATTTATCATTTCTTATGGAAAAGTAATATTCTTTCCAGCACCATAATTTGGCTATTATCCAGTCAGTGGGCTTTGGGTTTGGTTTTCTTTGAGGGAAAAACACACAGGGACAGGGAAAGGTTTTTTGATTTGTTTTTCTGTTTTACTTTAAGTGCTGCTAAGACTATTTTGGCATAAACAGGACCTTTCTTCTTGTCATTGACCTCCTTGGGGTATAACCAGTGACAGGCTCTTTACAAGATTGCATTGAGATCCCGAGAGAAGATGTAATCAGTAAGAAAGAGGAAACACTGGGGAATAGCCCCAGATAACCAAATCAAAAATGCAGCATCAGTTCAACACAAACTCACTCTGGCCAAGCCCCAGGGAAGCCATAACTGAGAGATGTGTTGCACCAGCTGCCCAGATGAGTGATGTGTTGACTCGTTGGATGCAAAGCTGTCTGGTTATCTAAAGAAAGTCATCCGGACTGTGGTGATGAGTATCTGTCCTGCCACAAAGGGCATCCCTGTAGGGCCGAATGGCAGTATCAAAAGCTGATTGACATTAGGATCCCTGCCTCCCCTCTCTCCCCCTAACCCAGTGGATGCTTCTAGAGATGGGCCAGGTCTCAGCTCTGGTGCAGCTCATGTGGAGGAAGCAGGGCTCAGATGCCTCATCAGAGTTGAGCCGCCTAAGTCAGCTAATGATATTCAGCAGTCAGAAACTGTTTGGGTGACATGAGCAAGACCATGACGCTGTGGGCAAACAGGCTCCTGCACTGAAGTCTACTAAATGAGATGCTGAGCCCAAGCAAGGACTTGCACTAGAAATGAGGGAAAGGAAGCCGTGGCTAGGCAGATAGGAGGAGACTGAGGATACCCCTCTTTCCCTCTTAACGTTTCCCCTTGGAAACATGTCAAGAAGGAAGAGTTCTGTTCTGTCATTTAGCTAGAGACTTCATTTTTCCTAAAAAGATCCCTTCACCCTTCAGGGCTTTTTCCTTAGCAACCCAGAAAGGAAACACACAGCTCCCTCCCCCTAAAGAGTACAGACAGAAAGCTCACTTTGGGTAATCAACATTTGCAAGGAAGTCTCCTAACTACATGGCCTGGGCAAAATATGCCATTCCCTCCTGGCCTGAGCCTACTGTTACTAAATTTCCCACATTGTCATGGCAGAGATGTTCCAACCATGATGAATGAAGAGAATGAGCATGGGTGGGACAAAGATGGTGGGACAAGGTAGGAGTCCATAGACCTGGCTTCTGTGCGAGGGTCTTCTTGGGACCCCCCCAGGCCCTCTCAACTTCCATTCCTCTCTCTTTGGATAAAGATAAAGGCAGTGTGGTACAGTGGGAAGAGTCTTGGGTTTAAATGCTATTTCAACTGTGAACTGCATGATGCTGGACAAATCATTTCATTTCTTCAGTCTCCAGATTCCTCATCTGTGAAATGAGGGAATTGGACAGGAGAATCTACATTGCTCCTTTTAGCTCCAAATATAGACTCCTGTGTATCTATGTCATGCTGGGAAGTTCTAGTGATAGGAGAAAGTTGACAGTATTTTTTTAAAAAAGGATTAAGTTAATTCAAAGTAAAATTAAATGGTGGGGACCAGAAGACAACTACTTCATTTAATGAACTCATTGCCTTTCAAAGGTTCAATGATCATTTCTATGCAGATGATTTTCTATATCCTGCCCTAGTTACTCTCCCAGATCATCATCTTATAGCACCAACTGCCTTTTGGACATATTGAACTGAACATCCAGTAGGCATCTCAAAACTAATATGTCCAAAAGAGAATTCATTAACCTGTACCCCCCAGCCTTCAGCCTTCCCCCTTCTGAATTTCCCTGCTTACTTTCAAGAGCATTACCATTTTTCCAGATATCCAGGCTGGAAACCTCAGATCTCTTGCTCTCCATACATGTCAAATTCATTATCAAATCTTGTCATTTCTAACTTGACAGTGTCTCTCATCTATATCTCCTGTCCACTCACACAGGTTCATGTCCTCTTTCCTCTGCACTGGTGCACTAACCAACCTTCTCACTGGTCTCCCTGCCTCAAGTCCGTCCCACTCCATCTGTCCTCTACTTAGCTGCCAAATAGATTTTTTGAAGCATATGTTTAACCACGTTGCCTCCACAGTCAGTGAATTCCAGTGGTTCTCTGCCACCTCCAGGATCAAATATAAATTAACTCTGTTTGACGTTTAAAGCTCTTTATCCCCTACCTACTTTCTCCTCTTTGACCCAACTAGACTAACCCACTTGCTATTCCTTGCACACAAATTCTAGCTCCCTTGTCTCTCTGCATTTGCACTGACTTGTCTTCCCAGACCTGGAATGGTCTCCCTCCTGCCTTTTGAAGTTGATTTTTGCCAGTGTCCTCCAATTGTTAGTGCCTTCCTCATCCTTGAGAGTGCTTTCTATCTACTCTGTATGGAACTGTACCTAGTTATTTCCATGCTGCTTCTCCATTAGAATGGGAACTGCATGAAGGCAGGGATTTAATCATACTTTTATTTGTATCCCCACCCCTTGTAGTGGGGTGTAGTGCCTGCCTGTAGTAAGTGCTTAGGAAATATTAGTTCACTGACTGACTCCCATTTCCAGGGACATCTGACTTTTTCAACTGCTATTTTCCAGATACTTTAATTTAATTTAACAAACCTATATAAAGTTCCTGCTTTGTACAGAGCACTTTAAGGGAGGCTGGGAATGGAAAATCAAAAGAGTTTCTGATTCCCTTCTAGAATAGTGACATGGGGATGGTAGGTGGGTGGGTGGAGGAGGGGAATGTACCACATATGCCTAGAAAGTAAATAACCAATCATAAAAAAGGGGAAAGGCCTCACATGTGCAAAAATGTTTGTAGCAGAACTTTTTGTGGTGGCATGGATGCCCACCAATTGGGGGAATAGCTGATTAAGTTATGGTACATGACTCTAATGGAATATTATTGTTCTATAAGAAATGATGAGCAAGCTGATTTCAGAAAAGCCTGGAAAGACTTAGATGAACTGATGCTGAGTAAAGTGAGCAAAAACAGGAGAATATTGTACAGAGTAACAGCAACACTGTGTGATGATCAACTTTGAAACACTTAGCTCTTCTCAGCAATGTGGTGATCCAAGATAATTCCAATAGGTTTGGGATGGAAAATGCCATCCCCATCCAGAGAGGGAATTATGGAGACTAAATGTGGATCAAAGCATAGTATTTTTACCTTTTGTGTTTGTTTGTTTGTTTGTTTCTTTTGTTTTTTTCCCTTTTGGTATAATTTTTTTTGTACAACATGACAAATATGGAAATCTGTTTAAAAGAATTGCACATATTCAATCTATATTATTAGATTATTTGCTGTCTTGGGGGCAAGGAGGTAAGGGAGGCAGGGAGAAAAATTTGGAACACAAAATCTTACAAAAATTAATGTTGAAAACTACAAAAGAAAGAAAGAAAATAAATACAAGCATATAACAATCATTTCAGGATGGAGAAAGCTATAGCAGCTGTCTGGGAGGCTGGGGAGAGGGAGGGAGGTGGGGGTGAAGAAGGAGAAGAACCAGGAAAGGACTCAGGATGTGCTGACGAGAGAAGTCCAAGAGCTGCTGTCATGTGGCTGTCATCAAAGCTACTGCAAATTTAAGCTGCATTAATAAAATGATAATGCATCTATCCACGATTGTACCTCATATAGATTTCTCTGGTCAGATCACATCTGCAGCATTATATTCAGTTAGCTCTGAACCATGCAAAGACAGTGTTAAAAACTGGATTGTATTGTGGTGACCAAAATATTGAGAGTATCTGAAACCATGACATAAGAAGAGTGATTGAAGAAATTGATGCCTTTGAACTTTAGGGAGAATTATCATCATTGTTATGATAGCTTACATTATATAATACCTGCTGTGTTCTTGGCACTGTGCTAAATGCTTTATAATTTTTACCTTGTTGGATCCTGATAACAACCTTGGGAAGCAAGTGCTATTATGATCATATTTTACAAGTGAATCAACTGAGGTAAATAGATATTAATTGTCTTGCCTAAGGCCATATGGCTACTAAGTGTCCAAGGCTGGACTGGGCTTTCTGACTTCTATGCACGGCTCCCCGTTCAGTAGCTGCATTCAGATGCACCAAAGACCAGCTCACGGAGGAGAGCATAGGCATTCAGTGGAGTGCATCTATGAGATGGGTGGATATTATAGGGAGGTACGTTTTGTCCCAGTATGAAGAGTTTCCTTACAATTAGAGTTATTTAACCAGGAAATGGGATGATTCCCTATGAAGGGAACTCCCTATCACTAAAAATACTTAAGGCTGGATGATCAAGGATAGTATTGATGGGATTCTTACATTGGATAATGGTGACTACTACTGCTAGTACTTTTAACTACTACTACTACCACTACCTATCATTTATTTAGAGCTTTTCAAATATCGTTTCATTTTTATCTTCACAACAAACCTGGGAGCCAAGGGCTATTATTATCCCCATTTTACAGATGAGGAAACTGAACCTCAAAGAGGTTAAGTGAATTGTCCAGAGTTGCACTGAGGTCACATTTGACTTGGTTTCATGTCTAATGCTCTGTCTATTGAGCCCCGCAGCTGCCACATAACCAGATAACCTCTAATGGGCACTTAAGATTTTGTAATTCTGTGTGGGTTTGTATTCTTTTTGTACTAGATTAGAAGTACCCAAACAGTGGGGGCCAAATTATCTTGGTTCCTTTTTTAAAAATTTTAAGTTCTGCTCAGTGCTTAACACAGTCATAAAACATGAAATTCCAGGTCCTCATTCTGAGATATAAGAAAGCTATTAGGAAGGACTGGGCTAAAATAAGAGAAAATTTACTGTGTTCCCTCTTTTTCTATTTGGAGAATTTCTTGGATAACTAATGGGCAAGTCCATGGTCTCCTGTTTTCTCTGTCCCTGTATCTTCTTTCACCTCCCTTCACTCCACCCCCCGCCCTTAACCAGCTTCCCCTTTGTCCATTCTGTTGCCAGCATATTGATCTTGTCCTTGCCTTTGCTAGTCAGCAGAGGTTTCAGTCCTGACTTAGCAATCAGCTTGCTAAAAGCCATCCCAAGTTGATTTCTAACAGGGAGACTTACATTAGGGGCAATGCCAGCTGGGCTTGGTATGACTTGTAATACTGTCGTTGAACCAAAAATAGCAGCAGTCCAGAATGTTGGCATGGAGAGCAGGCTGCTTTCACCTTCCACCTGGGACTGTCTAGCCATCTTGTAGCTTCTGACTGGGCAGACTGAGGGATGTATGATCTGCTGCACATGTTGAACACCAGCTCTTCAGAGACACAGAGGTTGTCAGGGATCGGAGAGGTTTTTGGTGTGATAGGAGGGAGGAGGGAGAAAAGAAGAAGGCAGGCTTCTCCTTTTCCCTCGAGGAAAAAAAAATGATGCCTTCCTATATGTAATTGTAGTGATTTTACATAATTCTACTATCATTCTATGTAGTTCTAGTGATTAACTAATTTCCCAGATTAATCTCGAATATAGAAGATGATTGAACAGTTTATGAGTTATCCAGATTTATTTCTGTCTCCGAGTATTTACTTTGGAACCCATCTACCACCAGTAGTTTTCCTTCTCAAAGAAGAGGGGAAGAAGAAGTTGAAACCCTAATCATTTGATTATGTGACTTACCCATGGATTTGGTTTAAAAAAAAAAAAAAAACTTGGTAGCAAGGACATGATTTTAGTACTACCAACTGCAGTCAGCTTTCTCGGTTACAATACTTTGCCTGGCGTCTTTATGCCATGCCATTGCCATATCTAGACTACAGTAGTTCATAGAACTCAGAGCTGACAGAAGCCCTCGATTGCATCCATCCCACACCCCAAATTTTATAGAAAGTGAGACCCAGGGAGGGGAAATGAACTGAAGTAGGTCACATAACTAATGAGTAGCAGAAGCCTGGGACCCTGGACTCTTACCTTCCTGTTCTGTTTCCACAATCAAGCATTGCCCCGAGGCATTATGGTATTATACTGGCAGAAATCCCAGCCAGTGAGACCAAAATGGACTAGGCTAGAACTAGCTGGGGTCTAGTGTAGTGTATTGTTGTTCTTTAGTCATGGCCAACTCTTTGTGACCCCATCCCAAATGGGATTTTCTCGGCAAAGATACTGGTGATACAAATGAGGAAACTGAGGCCGACAGGGTAAAGTAACTTGCCCAGAATTACCTAGCTAGTAAGTGTCCAAGGTCATATTTGGACACATGAAGATATCTTCCTGATCCCAAGCCCAATATCCCTATCCACTTAGCTGTCCCCTCTTTTGTGTATGTGTGGGGAGACATAAAAAGGAACTCTTCACTCAAAAGCCTTTCAAATGACTGCTTTCTGTCTTACTGGCTGGCAGGAGAGCTCCAGGGATTTGTGTGGGAGTGGCTCTGTACTTCTACCTGTTGTCCATTTGCTAACCCCTCCTTTCCCTGCAACCTAGTAGCACTTAATCATTATCTTTGTTTTAGCCCAGATTCCCTGGGAAGCTTTAGGTCTACTAGTCATTGCTCGTATTTTTGGTGAGCCTCTGAGGCTCTGAGAGCCCTGAACCTGTGTTTTGCCCTGATGAATAAATTAGACTCCCGGTTTCTTTTTCAGAGCAAGCAGATGGCTGTGTAAAACAGGCTGGAGGTGGCAGGTAGCATCCAGTCATTAATCTGGCTCTCTTGATCTTGCTAGTCTGATCTCATTCCCTCACCATGTGACACCCATTACAGACTGACAGCAGTTTAGAAGCCTCCTACAGCATTTTCCTGAACTAAGAACTCTACCAGGAGCAGTTAAAGAGTAAAAAGTGATGGCCCAGTGGGTTATGGGACCAGCATGACTCCCTAATCCAACCAAATCTGTGTCTGGAAAGGCGAGCGCTAGAAAGGCTCTGTGACTGTTCTGTCCCTCCTTCCATCCCAGCACTGTTGTGGCCGGGGAGGCTTTATCAGGGCGTAGACTCCATCTCCAGGCCTTCTCCTGTCAGCCCCTGCTGGGCTGGCTCATTATCTCCCCTTACCCTGCCTCTGTAAAACTGCATTGCCTTTTGGGATTTGGTTTATGTGCACCATCAGGAGCACATACATCTGTTGAGCAAATATGGTCCCTGCCCTCATGGAGCTTTTGTACAAAAGCAGATGGCATCAGTGCAAATGTACAGATTGTCACACCATGGTCATGGCTGGAAGCAGAGCGGGCCTTAAGGAGTCTATAGTTAGTGGATGTCAGGAGCAGACTAGGATCGAGATTCAGGGAGCAAGGTAAGCAGTAGCAGTCAGGAACAACCATTAAGAATATAGAGAAATGGAGCAGCGAAGTCAGGGAATGGTAGAAATATACCTGCACTGGGCAACAGAAGACCAAGTCACATAATCCCTCTAGCCTCCACATCTCCAAGAGATAAATAATAATAATAGCAATAAAAATCTCATAGTTCTGTGGAAATATGAGCTATTTTGTTTGTAAGCATAATGAAAATAGCTCACATTTATGTAGTGCTTTACCATTTACAGAGCAATTTTCTCAAAATGATTCTTTGAAGTATATAATGTAAATATTGTGATTCTCATTTTACAAATGAAGAAACTAAGACAGTAAAATTTTATGGATGACAGCCTGTCAATCAACAAGTCTTAAGTGCTTACTGTGTGCTAGGTATTGGGCTATACTGGCAAAAACTCAACACATTTCTTGCCCTTGAGAATCTTCCAGTATAATGAAGGAAGGTGACACATAAGAGGAAGGTTAGAGCACTGGGCTGAAGCTAATAAGGTGAAATTCAGTAGGAATAAATAGGAACAAATTCAATAGGAATAAATGTCAAGTATTGCATTAGGGTAAAACAAAATAAACTTCACAAGTATAAGACAGGAGAATCATGGTTAAAAAGCACTTTGGGAAAAGATCTGGAGGTTTTAATGGACTGCAGGTTCGTTAAGAGTCCGAGCTGTGATGTAGCAACCAAAAATGTTATAATTCAGCCCTGGGCCACATTAAGAGAAGCATGTTGTTATCATTCAGCCTTTTTTTAGTCATGTCTGACTCTCCAGGACCCCATTTGGAGTTTTCTTGGCAAAGGTACTAGAGTGGTTTGCCATTTCTTTCTCCAGCTCTTTTTACAGATGAGGAACTGAGACAGACAGGGTGAGGTGATTTGCACAGGGTCACACAGATAGTAAGTGTCTGAAATCAAATTTGAATTCAGGTCTTCTTAATTTCAGGCCTAGTGTGGTAACACTGTGAGGTAACTGATGCAAAGATTATTAGCAAAGGCCTCTATCACTGAAGTAGGGAGCATCTGGGCTAAACATACCTTGTGTTCTTGCTGAAGCAGGAATGGATGTCCTGGGCTGGATGGACCCAGACTGAAAAGAACAAATCAGTGATAGCAAGAACTGGGGTGCAAGTAGATTCCGGCATGGTGATGACTCCCCAGATCAGCAAATTGAGGATATATAGCTCGGAGTTGAAAACAGAGAATGAATGAATAAGCATTTAGTAAGAGCTTTGTTTGTTGTAAGTGTGAGAATACGAATAGTAAAGTAAGAGCCTACCTGGTTTCAAGAAGCTTGTACTCCTTAATTAGAGGTGCAAACACATGAGGGAGTTTGGCTGCAGGCTGGATGAAGAGGTCCCGAGTCAGTCAAAGGGTGCACCACTGCCAGTCCATCTGCATGGCAGCTCCCGAGGGTCTGCAGAGAACAGTGATAAGGCAGATAACGTATCCCCAGAGGACCTAAAGATGCTATGGTCTGACAGAAGAGAGAACTTGGAAAACCTTCACCTAATTAGAAGGATTGTAGTGGGCACCCCCCCCCCCCACCTCATTCATATAGCATGAAACGGTCCTGGGGTTATGTGTGTGGAGGCAGGGGGTTCCTGCGGGTGATGTGCCCACCCGCTGAAATTTGGATTTCCCTACCAGAGGTGTAAGAATCGGGGAGGAGAGGTGAAGGAGCATGCTCTGGGATATCTGCCTCTGATAAATGGTTTCCAGGCCTCCTGGGTGATGGAGGAGCCTGGGAGGAGTTTCCCTAGTGGGACAACTCCTGCTTAACCCCCCCATGTAGGTCTTTCTGGGTGTTTTAGTGTTATTACATAGGACCGTATGATCTTACTCTGACAGATAACAATGGGTAGTGTGTCTGAGTCTTTGTCAACTTTTTAAGACAAGATATATCTACTAAAGTAGAGAAAACCTGTATCCTGCTTGAGCAGGGGGAGTTCCTCCACCATGAAATCACAGATTTTGTATTTCTCTATGATGACTGAGAGGGGAGATAGAATGAAGGTAGGCACCCACTTCCCCGTATGGTTGTGAAGGATCAGGATTTTTAGTAAGGAAGTGTGACGGCCGCTAGCACCCAGGACACCCCAGAATCAGCCAGAGTCAGGATAAGCAAAAGGCCGGGTAGAAGCGAAGGGGATAGAAGCAGAATCTAGGCAACCACCTTCTTCCTTGTCCATGGCCAAAGTGACTCTGGCTAGTCTTACTCCACCCCTAGTCCCTCCTACAATCCTCTGTATACTCCAATCACCGAGCCAGCACAGGATAGTGGGAAGGGCCATTCCCCAAGCATATGCCCATAGAGTGTCTTCCTATCGGTAGTTAGCCCCAAGTGCTCGGCTGCCCTGACCTCAGTGCAGCCACTCTACAAGGAAGGAAGATGCTTAGAAGTAGACTCCAAAGCTGAGAGTGCTTAGCAACGAAACAGAACCTGAGAGAAGGTTGATGAGTCCAATCCCCATATTATAGAGATGTTCTAAGTTCAGGTTTAAACCTTCAAGCTCAACTTTGCAAGGGGAGTCGCCCCAGGGGCCTTTGCCATGTTGCTCAGAAGAGGGGAGAGCTTCAGGGACACGGCCTTCGGTATTTTAGCGGCCCGTGGCTGGGAGTGGTTGCTGTAGCTGTCCCATGGGGACACTCCAGGCAGAAGTAGCAGCATGATCCAAGGAGGGCAGAGATCAAAGAACGTTCAGTGTGTGAGGGGAGTAAGAAACAGGAGAACAGGTAACGAAGCAGAGAATATCTAACCAGGAGTTGGAATTGAATACTCTGGAATGTGGTCTTTCTGTAGAAACAAGTAAGAAAGCTAAAATCTTGCCAGGTGATGTGTTTGAAAGTACATGTGGAGGAAAATGGATTTGTTCTCTTTTCTTGGGAAGTCACTTACCCATAGCCAACTTTCCACCATTTCTCAGGTCTTTGTCTTAGGAGGCAATGAGGCAGCTTTGGCACCTTGGATAGAACATTGGACCTGAGTTCAAATCTAGCCTCAGCATCTTGCTAGCTGTGTGACCTTGGACCTAATTGTTTCAGTTTTCTCAGCTGTAAGATGGGAATAATAAAATCACTCACCTTGTAGGGTTGTTTAAGGATAAAATGAATTAATATTTGTAAAGTACTTAACTAGCACCTGGCATGTAATAGATTCTACATAGATGCTTATTCTCTTCCCCCTTCCTAAAGGACTACAAGGTTCTAAGATCCAACCCCAAAACACTTTCGATTCTGTTCAACCATTTTTCTTTCTTTTTTTACTTTAATAATATTTTATTTTTCCCAATTATATATAAAATTAATTTTAATATTTATTTTTATTTTTCAAAACATATGCATGGATAATTTTTCAACACAATTTTTCATGTAAAACCTCATGTTCCAATTTTCCCTCCCCTTTTCTCGCGCCCTCCCCTTTCTAGCAAGTAATCCAATATATATTAAACATGGTAGAAATATACTAACATTCATTTTTTAGAAATTTTGAATTCCAAAATCTCTTCCTCTCTTCCTTTCTCCCCTATTTGAGATCATAAAATATATATGGTACAGGTTTTATATTTATATTTATATATATATATATATATATATGCAGTCTAAAACATTTCCATATTAATCATGCTGTGAAAGAAGACACCGACCAAAACCAACCCATACAAAAAAACTTACAGAAAAAACAAAGTGAAAAACATCTATTTTGTTCTACATTTAAACTCCATCGGTACTTTCTCTGTAGGTAGATGGCATTTTTCATCATGAGTTTTTTGGAATTGTCTTAGATCATTGTATTGTTGAGAATACAGAACAATATTATTTCTGTGTACAGTGTATTCCTGCTTCTGCTCACTTCACATGCAAGTTTTTCCAGGTTTTTCTGAAAGCATCCTGCTTGTCATTTCTTATAGCACAATAGTATTCCATCACAATCATATACTACAACTTGTTTAGCAGTTCCCCAATTGATGGGCATTCCCTTAATTTCCAATTCTTTGCTACCACAAAAAGAGCTACTATAAATAGCTCTTTTTTTTTTTTTTGTACAAATGAATCCTTTTCTTTTTCTTTTCTTTTTTTTTTTTTAAGTCTTTTGGATAGAGACCAATGGTGGTATTTCTGGGTCAAAGAGTATGCAGTTTTATAGTCCTTTAAGCATAAAATGCTCTTCATCATAATTGAATCAGTTCACAATTCCACCAACAATTCTGTGTCAGTGTATCTCAATTTTCCCATATCCCCTGTAACATTTATCATTTTTCTTTTCTTTCATATTAGCCAATCTGATATGTGTGAGACAGTACCTAGAGCTGTTTTAATTTGCATTTCTCTAATCAGTAGTAATTCGGAGCATTTTTTCATATGCCTACCAATAGCTTTGATTTCTTCATCTGAACACTGCCTGTTTATAGCCTTTAATCATTTATCCATTGAAAAATGACTTGTATTCTTATACAAATGACTTAGTTCTTTATATATTTAAAAAATGAGGCTTTTTAAAAAGACACTTTCCATAAAAAATTTTTTTTCCCTGACATTCTGCTCTCCTTCTAATTTTGGTTGTATTGGTTCGATTTGTGTAAAACCTTTTTAATGTAATGTGATCAAAATTGCCAGTTTATCATCTCATAATGCTCTCTATCTCGTTTGGTCACAAATTATTTTCTTCTCTATTAAAATATTCCTTGTTCTCTTAATTTGCTTATGGTATCATCCTGTTCTCTCATTTTTCATGTGATTCAGATGTGTATAGTTGTTGTTTTTTGCATGTCTGCTTAGTTTAAGTCCTAAAATGAGGGTTAGAATTTTCATTTTAAGTTTTTTAAAAAATCAATTATTGAAATAATGTTTAAAAGAATTGCAAAATTTAATGTATGTCAGATTACTTGCTGTCCTGGGGAGGGTGGCAGTAAGGGAGGGAGGGAGAAAAATTTGGGACACAAAGTTTCACAAAGGTGAATATTGAAAATTATCTTTATATGTATTTGGAAAGATAAAATACCATTTTAAGAAAGTCATTTGAAAAAGTACAAGATAAGAAAGACCTGGCCTTACTGTACAGTTCATGTGAAAAATACTTAGGAATTTTAAACAAGTGTGTTTAAACAAGCCAAGGTCACCACATCAATAGAAGTATAGTGTCCATTATATCACGTACTAGTCAGAACATTTCAGGAGTATTGTTTCTGGCTCTGGGCACCACATTTTAAAAGGATTATTGACAAGCTCAAGTTTACAAGCACAACAATCCTCAGGAGGTGGGTAGGGCAAATACTATATCTTATTTTATACAGAAAGAAACAGGCCCAGGGAGGTTATTACTTCCATGGTCACACAATCACCAAATGTCAGTGCTGGATCTGAACCCAGGTCTCCTGAGTCTCATGTTCAATAGTTTTTCAATTCTGCCCACTGCCTACCTTGATACAGTAGTCTGAAAGCCAGATCCATTTGAGCTTGCTGAGGAGACACCAGCCTTAAGGTCAAACCACTTTGTTGTCCTCCAAATTCCACTTTGGTACAGAGTTCAAAGAACTCTGCAGGGGAGTTATTCATTGATTCATTAAGATTAAGGCCTTGAGTTTTCCCAACTTCCTATTCAGCTCAGTTACATCAGAGGAAAATGCTTTTTGCTATTTTCTTTCAGTCTTTACAGGAGGAGAGCTGAATGTACTGAGATTTCTGTTCTGTCATGGCTGTGAGTAGGCAATCTGTGTAGGTGGGTGGGATTTTATGCCCACAAGTACACATTAGTACACACACGCACACCCCATCCCAACCCCTTATAATTCATTGGCCTTAGCAGAATTCTAATTATAAAGAACATCAGACTGATATTTGCAAAAGATACATATCTTGGTTACACAAGATTACATGATAAGAGAAACTAATAATTTGTCTTTTATCTTCACAAATGTATTCTCACTACCCCATTTCTTTCTCTTTCTTTGCATTCCTAAATGGATGATATTCTATCTTTAATAAGCACTTTTTTCCACATTAAAGGAATAATTTTTTGCCCATCCCATAAGTTTGATCTACAAGTTTTGCCTACCATCCCAGAACGTTAGAATTGAAAGTGTGGTCTCACCCTTTTATTTTGTAGATGGACCATTCAGTTCTCAGAGTTGTACAGCTAGTTGATTGCCACAGCACTAGCTCACTTAACTCACAGGCTCTCCATCATATCAAACAACCTCCTTCTCTTTTCCTTATTAGTTAGCTTATTTGTTTCTCTGAAGGCTTAAAGTCCAGCACCTTTGCTTTTCAGCTGGGAAAAAAAAAAAGCCATTATTCATCTGACACTTGCTGCCTTTGTTAATTATCATCACCCCTTGATTTGAATTTATGGATTTGTTTCTTTGGTTGTCTGGCAGGCACTTCCCTAGCTCAATGCCTGCTTTGGGACAGCTCTCCCCTTGTCTCTGTGCTGTCATAACTGGAAAACAACTGTACAGAAATGACACAGACATAATTGCAGTCATTTTTGATGTCTGGAGCTACCATTACCACTCAATTTAGCAGGAATCAAAATATGCCTACAACTGCGTTTGGTTGCTAGAATGAACAGAGATGATTAATAAGTGAAGCTTCCTAGAGCCTGGCCTGAGTATAGAAGTATTGGCTTCCTGAATGAGCCCAAGGATCTCTGTGTTTGGGAAGAGTTGTATTGCAAGGGAATGAATAAGAGCTTAGTGCCAGTCCCTTCTAGCTCCTGCCCAGGCCTCCATTTTCATCCCGGAAGCAGCTCTCCAGTTTCAGCGTGATTCAAGAAGGAAGGGGCCAGGAGAGGGAGCAGGCAAGCCCCCAGCTCAGAAAAGGATCGCCCAGAACTCTGGCAGAGCTCGGGAGCAGAGGCGAAGCTTAGGATGAGAGGCAAACTTAGATGCACTTCAACATAAAGTGATGAAGTAAGTACCTATTTCCAATGTGCCCTGAATCCTTCAAACCAGTGACTGGTTTGGATCTGCCTCTGTCCCAGAGTTACTGCTTCAGACACATGTCAGAGCAGGTAGAAGGGCAGGGAAAATCAGGGAAATGTCAAAGGGACTCTGGCCTGGTCTAATCCTCAGTTCCTTGCCAGCTCCAGGACCGCTTCCCTGGAGACTGAGGTCAACCCTAAAGCAAAGCCAGGTGACGACCTTAGAAGCTTGAGTCTCAGGTTGGTCTCCGAGACTCACTTCTCTCCCTCCAGGTGTTCACTCCCTGTGCATATAACAGCTCACCCCAGAGAATGCTGGGAGACTGTAGTGGTCTCCTAATCCAAACCTCTCAGTACAGGGCCCAGAGTCAGAAGGAGCAGGGTTCAAATCTGGTTTCAGACTCTTACTAGCTATATGACCCTGCACAAGTCACTTCACCTTGTTTGCCTCAGTTTCCTCATCTGTGGCAAACTACTCCAGTGTCTTTGCTGAGAGAACTCCAAATGGGATCATGAAGAGTTGAAAGTGACTGAAAAATGCCTGAACGACAACAAACAAAAGAGAGCATGATAGAGGAATGTTGAACAGAAAGAGAAGAGGGATCCAAAGCCATGTAGTTTTACAATGATATCAGCTTTGGGAAGAGAAATGAGAATTCTGAATCAGCATTGGTGCAAGGGGAGGGTAGAATGGCTGCCAAATTGAAGATAGCAATAGTTGATTAAAAGAGAGAGTAGTTGAAGAGGAGAGAACAGTTGCCAAAAGAAAATGAACAGAATAAAGGAATTCAGCAAGAAAAAAGGAAAAGGGGATATAAAGAGGTGTATACTTTGGTGAATGAGAGGCTTTGGCCTATGGATTACCTACTCTTGCACTCCAGGGTCTTCTGAAGTCTAAAGTTAAGTGGCAGAGGTTTTATAAATGGAAAAAACAAAGGCCCACAGAAGAGAAATAATTTGTCCAGGTTTATACAGCTAAGATGGTGGCAGAACCAGAACTAGAACCATGTTCTTCTGTTTCTGAGTTCATCTTCCCAGTTGAAACTATTGTCCCTCATCTGTTTCTCAGTGAGACATAAGCAGGAAAATCATGGGAGTCGTCACATTCAGCTGGCAAATTCTGTTCTGATGAGAATGGTCCAACTGCTCCACATGCTTCTGGGAACATCTGATTTGAAGGGAGAGAGACAAGCTGCAGTGACAAAATCACAGCCTTATGGCACCTCTCTTCCCTTTAGTTGAGGAAAATAGCATTATTTTTCCCACTGCAAATATTGCTCAAAGTGAAAATTAGGAAGAGGCAAAACATATTCTGTTGCCAGCAATGCCTCGATGCTGTGCCGAAATGTTGCCTTTTCCTCCAAGGACAGCATAAGTGAGTGCTTTGGGACTCCTGTAGTTAATGATGGGAACTCTGGTAATGAGTTCTCTTATTCTCAGTCTGACCCCGTGGTGAGGAAAATCAAGTTGAAATTAAATCAAATTTCAAATGTTAAACCAACCAATTAAAAAAAAAGCAATCACATAGAAACATGCATTTTTCAAAACATCATTGTTTACTCTGTCATAATTAATTTATTCAGTGAGGAAAGTTTGGTTTGTTTAGAAAGGATTGTTAGGAGCAACCAACAGGGCTGGAGGCCCAGGCCTAATTTCACATTTCCAGATGTAGGGGCAGGATCTCCCTTAGTGTGGAAACTGGAAGAAACAACTAGACAATAAATTCACCCTCAGGCAACAAGAAAGAGGACCGCTGGACATTGTTGCTTTTTACCTATTGGTCCTGTTGGAATATATTTGTTCAGCATCCCTTTGAAATCAGCCACCTTCCCCAAGGACTATAGAGAAAATAGTGGCGCTGTCTAGACCATCAGAGTCCAGAGATCTCTACTTTGATCAGAATTAGTCAGTGACAAAGCCTAGACCAGAGGCCTGTTAGAAAGAAAAGTGAGAAAATGGGGTTTCCTGTGTATGTGGACATGTTTTACCTCCCTTATTAGACTTATAAGCTCCTTCCAGGCCTACAGTGTATCTTCCACTGAAACTAGCTCTACATTAAACACATATCTGATGTTAAATACATGTTGTTGAGTAGAACTGTATTAAATTAAACTGAACTGAATGGAATTGCCTGGTATGCTAGCAATCAATGACTTCTGAGAGTAGAGAAAGTCCCAGGTCTGTGCTGAGAGGATCACTCAGTGACACCTGAGACAATTTTTGGTGTTCTTCTACTAGTACTGCGGCTATTGTTACTGAGGAGTATCCGAAGAGTTGGGTGGGGAATTTGGTGGCTTTTAGTATGTTATTATTAACTTTATTAATGGAAGTAGTTTGATTTATGCTATCTGGTGAAGTTGAGGTTATTATAACTATTGAATTATTTGATTCGTTAGGTAATTATTGTGTGGGCCATCATTGAAATGGGGTATCGTTATTGTATGGTTGTAGGGGGTGAGCAATGGTATTGCTGGATTGAACTTTATTACTATTTTAGTAGTTTTAGAAGTTATTCGAAGTCTTTAATATATGATTAGTAGAATTAGTGCTATAGAGACTATAAAGGATAAGAAGTAAGATTTAATAAGCCCCTTTTGGGTAGAAGTAGTAGTTGATGCTGTGGTACTATGAAAACTGGCTTGACTTTTTGGTCCTGTTTTCTCGTATCAACATATCAATGAGTATGGTAGCAATGTGTTGGCCTATTTGAAGACTTGCTAGTGGGTTTAGTTGGTGGATGATATGTGTAAAATGCCCTAGTATGTTTGAGAAGTTATGTGTATGGGTTAAGGGTTTGATTGGTATTTTGTTTGTTAATATGTTAAGTTCTAAGGTGATTAGAATTCCTAATACGGTTACGATTAGGGCTGAGAGTTTTGTTAAGGTAGGTTATATGTTTGTTACATGTGTTAACATATATGTTAAGGTAGGATATATGATACCTATGTCATATGTATATTATTATATGATAGAGGACTATAAATGTATGCTCTGTATACATAAATATTTATAATTATATTATATGTAAATTACATGCTTATATAATAGGGGAATATATATGAATGTCCTATGTATAATTATGTCTTGTAACATAAATATTATGTAATAAGTTTCTTTTTTTTTAATTTTTATTTAATAATTACTTTATATTGACACTCGTTTCTGTTCCGATTTTTTTTTCCCTCCCTCCCTCCACCCCCTCCCCTAGATGGCAAGCAGTCCTTTATATGTTGGATATGTTGCAGTATATCCTAGATACAATATATGTTTGCAGAACCGAACAGTTCTCTTGTTGCATAGGGAGAATTAGATTCAGAAGGTATAAATAACCCGGGAAGAAAAACAAAAATGCAGATAGTTCACATTTGTTTCCCAGTGTTCGTTCTTTGGGTGTAGCTGCTTTTGTCCGTCATTTATCAATTGAAACTCAGGTCTCTTTGTCAAAGAAATCCACTTCCATCAAAATATGTCCTCATACAATATCGTTGTCGAAGTGTATAATGATCTCCTGGTTCTGCTCATTTCACTCAGCATCAGTTCATGTAAGTCTCGCCAGTCCTCTCTGTATTCATCCTGCTGGTCATTTCTTACAGAACAATAATATTCCATAACATTCATATACCACAATTTACCCAGCCATTCTCCAATTGATGGGCATCCATTCATTTTCCAGTTTCTAGCCACTACAAACAGGGCTGCCACAAACATTTTGGCACATACAGGTCCCTTTCCCTTCTTTAGTAATAAATTTTAATACTGAGATAGTATATAAATTGAGTTTTGCAAATTAAAAAGAAAGATTTTTTTTTTGATGTGCAGGAAGTAATTTAAAAAGAATATCGGCTTTGGGTGTTGATGGTGGGGCATAGTGCCTTCTTCCTGATGGGACCTAGGAAAGAGTTTTACCTTCATAGCTGACTTACAAGGCCAGTGTTTTGGTTAAATTATTTCCCTCTGACCTATGACTTTTTCCTATTTTCCTGTTTTCATTTCCTTTCTCTCCCTCTGCCTTATTGGTTCTTATGCATTCTTCTCTCCTACATTTTGGGTAGAAGATGTTTAGACATGCTCAACCAAGGCAGTTTCCTTGTTGTTCTACTGTACTTGAAATTTTGTGCCCTAATAGGCTTTTAGGCAGCCTAAGAACTCATTTGATAAGGATTTCAAGGAAAAAAATAAAAGGAGGGGAAAGGCTTTTCTGCTAAATATCAAGACAGTGTACATTAGAAGAGGTATTTTCTGATTTATTTTGATATTTATTTAATGTCAAAAGCTTTCTCCTCCTTCACCAGCTCCTAAGTGATGATGTTCTTTTCCTACGTCTTGGATTTTATTTAAATCATTGATTTCTTTTTCTTCTTTTATTTACTTAATCAATTTACTTAATTGAATTGAAAAAAAATTAATTTAGTTCTTTTGTCCCACTTCCCACTCACTTAACCGGGTTAGCATAAAATCTCCCTCTCTCCTTTTCTTCAAATTCTTATTTTTATTAATTTTCTTTTCTCTCACCTCTTTCCAAGAGGTTTTTCTTTGCTTTGTTCTCTTAATTATTTGGGAGATGGTGAAGTGAAACCACCCTATTGAGCCTTAGTTACCAGAAAAATAAATTCTAAAAAGGTTTCACATTTCCATTTTAACTGTATAATTCTGCCTGTCTTGCTTTTCCTTTTTCTCCTTTTCTTCAACATCATCACCACTGAATATATATGCATGTGCACATGTGCATTCATGGTGCACATGTACACACCCATCCACACACACACACACACACACAGACATATAGTATGAAAGCCTATTTCAAAATCCTAAAAAAAGGATCATTATTTATGTTCTTTAATTTATATTTAAAGGGAATTTTGGTCCTTTGTCATCATTCATTCTTTCTGGACATTTCTCTCACTGTAGTAGGTAATATTTGACTTATGTATGTATTTATTCTTTGTGTATTCAATCTTTGTTTGCTTATTGAGTTAGTTTATCACAAATTTTTTGCTGATGGTGTCCAAATGGGAACCCAAGGCAAAATTAAAACTTGAAAAGGAATAGAAATTGTTAGCCAATATCCTTATTTCAACTCCATCATAGCTGTATTTTCAGATTCTTGCTGATCTTATATCCTTGAAAAAAGAAGGAAAAGGGCTTTGTTTGATGTAGTTGAATGGCAGGGTGTTTAGAGAACTGAACTGATTTTTTTTTTCCCCTGAGGCAATTAGAGTTAAGTGACTTGCCCAGGGTCACACAGCCAGGAAGTGTTAAGTGTCTGAGTTCCGATTTGAACTCAGGTCCTTCTGACTTCAGGGCTGGTGCTCTATCCACTACACCAATTAGCTGCCCCAACTGAACAGGATTTTAAGAGACCTAGGCCAATTTTTGTCACTAATTTGACATGTAACATGGTTAAGTGACCTCATCTCTCTGACTTTTAATTTCCTCATCTATAAACTAAGAGAGTTGATTATCCAGAATCTTTTTTAACTCCATTATTCAGTGATTCCAAATAAAGAGTTTTTAGGATTCCTGACCTTGGCCCTTCCAAGCCCCCAAACTAAACGCGGAAAAAATTGTTGCTTGCTTCCTCCTTTCCCCTATCACCCTGTTTAGGACTGCAGCCCTTCTCCATGGGGAGTACTGGCTTTGGGAATTAGTCCTCATTGCCTATAGTACATAAATTAAAATTCTTTAATCTTGGGATTGAAGCTCATCTAGTAATGTGACCTCACCTTTGCTATCTAGTTTAATTCCCCAACCGTTTCCCCAACCCTTAACTTTCTGCTACAGCTAAGTTGACCTGCTTTGGTATCCTTAAAATGTTTTGCTCACTCCACTTAGGCATCTGTACTCATGTTTTGCAACCTGGCTTCTACCTATCCAAATCATAATCATCTTTTAAGTCCCCAGTTCAAGCCTGCCTCCTCTGGTCATTCCAGTCCACATTGATCTCTTCCTCTTAAGAACTTTTATCATAGACTGTCTTCTACTTTATTTAATTCTATGTTGTTAGTCTCATTGGCTTTACTAGGCTGTAAATATTTTAAAAGGAGAGACCATGCTTTAGAAGTCTTTATATTGCCCATGGTGCGTGATACAAGTATTAAATACCTAGTAGTTCGCCATGAATAAATTTGTTGGTAACCCAGAATCTTTGTGATCTGCAGTCCTTAAAATGATAAGATCAAGGTTAAAGAATTCACTGAATTTATGGAATATAAGAAATGGAAACTATAACATATACAAAAACATGAAAGCCTATTAGAATATTTCCTATGGGCAAAGTTGAGCTGTATCATAGAGCAAGAATTGGGTTTTAAGGTTTTTCTGAGGATCATTCATTCTCTTACCTCTCTGGTTAGACATTTGCTGAGAAATGTGTGAGGGCCCCAGGCAGCAGCCATCAAGTGCTTCTTTCCTGAACTTTTCTTTATTAATGAATCTTATCTCTATTCACACAGTGCTCTGTTTACTGCAGACAGTGGGTAATAAACAGAGATCAAGCAGACAGAGATGATAAATTATCTGTTCAATAATTAACAAATTAGCCCCAACAGATGGAATCAAAACAAAATCCTGCATGGCCCCAAGTGCCTACGCAATATTTAATATTTCTTTCCCCTTTTAAGCAGATAAAGATAGAGAAAGCATTTATTAAGGGCCTACTATGTGCTAGACATTGTGTTTCAAACCAGACAACAACGTACCTCCTTCCTCCTGTTAAAATATGAATAACATCTAACTAATGGATTCTACCTCTCCATTTTTGAGGAAATTCTTGCTTGGTGAAATGCTAACAGATCTAGCTTAACTAGTCCCAATATCTAGTCATTTTTGAGAGATGATTAAGTGAATCAGTAGTGGGAAACAGAAGCAAAGATAGTAAAAGTAAAGGATAGGAAGTAGATGAAGGGAAACTAATGCCATGGGGATAGAGAAAGAATAAGACAGATTGAAAGTTTCTTGAATCAATCTTAAGTTGAACAACTATGTTGACTTAGCAGTAAGGGGTCATCTGAGAGTCACTGTAAATTTTTTTTATAAAGAGGATACCCATATTTAGTCCGGTATACCAAATCCCAGCCAAAAATTGTAAGAAACCATAGCTTTATATTTATAGGACCTTGGGGCAGCTACATGGCGTGTTTTTACTGAGTTCAAATCAGATACTTCCTAGCTGTGACTCTGGGCAAGTCACTTGCCTGTTGCCTCAGTTTCCTCATCTGTAAAATGAGCTGGAGAAGAAAATGACAAACTACTCCACTATCTTTGTCAAGAAAACTCAAATGAGGTCACAAAGAATATGATTAAAATAACTGAACAACAGCAATAAAATTATAGTAACCACCAAATGATCAGTTTAAAGTATAGGATGCTTTTGCCATTTGAAGTTATCCTGTAGGAAATCTGAGGGAATTTGTTAAGAGAAATACTTGATGAATGGTCACAAATTTGGCTTGGCTTCAATTCTGTGATGATTTTGTTAGCAAAACAATTGTTCCAGAATGATCAACCTAATCTTATTTGGAAACACAGAAGCCAAAATACTTGGAAGTACTGACTTGGAAGATAGTGTAATGCAGCCACGTGGCTCTGACCAGAGATTAGGTGACCTTGGTTCCTATGGAAGGAACCCCTCACTGGCTGGGTCTCCTTGGCAAAGATACTTCCCTTCATGATGCCCTAGGCTCTCATATATGCACTGACAAGATTGAATTTGATAATCCCATAAGGCCTTCTGAGTTCTGACATTCAATGCCTGTGCATGAGGGATCTAGAGTCCCTACCCACTAGGTTAACAGTGCCAGAGAAGCGATAGGTTAGTGCTCCTTCTCCCAAGGTGTTCCGTCAGTCAGCCTTCATCTGAGTGGCTTTGAGCATCCTGTTTTATGACAAAAAGAGCCAAGGCCAATGACTGAATCTAGAGCCCTATCCAATGACAGATCGAGGACTGAACCTCACACAAGAGTTGTACTTAATAGATGTGCGAGGAGTAAAAGGCCGATTCTTTTTGAGACAACTGCTGTACAGTAGTTTTTCTTGCCATACATCCATGCATAGTCGGCCTGCTTTTCTGTTGCCAGTGACTTCATGGTCTCTGTTCATTCTTTTGGAAATCTCTCCCATGTTTCATCTTCTCCGTGTGGCCAAATCCCTGGAGCAGGACTCGGGGGGAATGTCTGCGTGCTCATTCTGTGATTGACACTCTCCATCCCTAAAACGGAGATTTAAGAGAGTCTCTCTTGTCTTTTCCTTCTTTCTTGGCACAGGCCTAAGGAGCACTTTAGGAGGTGCTTTCCTGCCGGGCAGCCCTGTCAGAAGGAGCCTGCTGATGACTGATGCTGGTTTCAGTCAGAGAGTATATAGAGTGGATAAATGTGCCTGACGCTTTGTGATAGAGCTGGTAATTACATTTCACAATGAGTGATATTAATAGTGAAAGGAGACTTCGGCATGCTAAATGAGAATTGGTATGAATAAAGGCTGTTGGAAGGAGTCGTTTATTAACCTGATAAATTAGGGAAAGATGGACTTTTCACTGGATTCCCTGAGGAGTTCTCCTGGATCTACTGCTAGGTGAGGCACCTGTGTGCTCAAATGTCCAACCTGTCAGAGAGCCATAAGCATAAACTCCTGTTCCTCTGATGAGAATAGGAACCAGGAAAATGTAGTTCCATCCCCAATGCCTCCACTGTGAATGGAGAAGCAAATTGGGAGATCAAAATGAGCCTCAAATAGGGTTGGAAATCATTGAAAAGGAAAAGTAGAAAGACAGAAGTTTATCACTAGCCTAGGCTTCCTACTCCATCTGATCCTATCCCATTCTCCCTGAAGTCATAGTAATTCTATACATGCTATCTCTTATGGATACCAGAACACTATTTTTATAGAAATACATGGCAATGAGTACTATATTTGTTAGGGTTTTTTGTGCTTACAAAACTTACAAGTTTTCATTTCTAGGGCAGCCCAACAACCAGAGGAATGCCTTTTCCTTTGCAATTCTTATCTTCTTGGTTTGCTAAAATGACCAATAAGGTACAAAAGTTGGGACTCACTCTGAAGAGCTTTCAGGACAAAAGAGCAAACTGCCTTGGTGAAAGTAAAAGAAAAAATGTTCTGTGTGGGGACTGTTGTGTTCTATTCAAAACCTTCACCATTCTACTGATCTAAAATTGTTCATACAACATTTCTTGTTTTTTGTCATCTAGTGTACATAAACACTTCAGACTTGGTGCTGAATGCAGTACCTACTATATTGAACATCTAGGTCCTCTGAAACCTTCCAGTCTGAAATGGACACCACTGACATTGAGAAATAATGATCATTCATTTTGATAATGGGCTAACTGTATATACAGAATTATAACTGAGCTTGGATGATTAGCAGCCCAGAATCACATATAAATTGGAAGCAATTAGCAAAGGTACCAGGGCCAGCACTCTAATCCTCAGAACTTTACCTTGGAGCTGCTTCTCTTCAAGATATCTTCCCCTATTCCTGGAAACTATTATAGATCCTGTTGAAGAAGGGAGCAAAACAATAGAATGGAACTGAGGCCAGCTAGACTAGACCCAAGGCTGATATTATTGGAAGGTGCTCTCCAGAAGCAGAATGATTTAATGGCATGATTACTTCTTAATACAACACTTCACAAGGTTTTTTATTAGATTTTTTTCTCCCCTCTCCTTCCAAATGCTGTAGAAACATGCTTTTTTGAAATAAGCACCTGAGGCTGTTATACTTTATACCACTCAGTTTAATTAACTTTTAAATCACATAATGTTGCACAGACACCTCTCAAATGCCATCTTCCTCTGAGCAGAGTGGGATGGGGAAGCACAAATTGGGAGGAGTTCAGTTCTACTCAGGATGGTTTAGCCCCAGAGATTTTAGAATCTTGAAATTGGAAGGGACCATAAAAGTAATATAAGTGAAACACTTAATCTAATGGAGGAATTCTCTTGACAATGTCTTAGATGAGACTTGTCTTCTGTGGAGGAGATTACCATCATTCCCTCATTAGTTCATGATTGGTCTAGTGGGTTAAAACATAATTTCTGTTGGGTCACAGGTTCAGTGTAGACATGGAACACTTTGCTTTTCTCTCTTCCATGGCCAGAAACTATATGCCTAACCTCAAGCCAGATCTCATAAAAGTATGCTTAAAAAGAAACTGGGGAGAAGAGTAGAGATGACTTTGTGAAAGCCCATTATCAATATATTTTTGTTAAAATTCAAACTTTGCTTTCTAATGGGATTCATATGATATCATATATGAAAGAGTAAACAGTTGATAAATATAGAGCAACTGATATTTCACAATGCATCCTACTCTCTTCCCTTCTTTCAATTATTTTCCTTAGCCAAAAAAGTCTTTCAGGTTTTACAGCTCTTATTGTTGTTGATCCTTCATTTTTGAAAAGACAGTGCAACTCTTATTTGGATATTTAAATAGTGACATTCTTATCTAGCATTCTCAATGGACATAAAAGCAAAAATCCCTGCCTAATTCTAAATATGGGGCAGAAGAACTTTCCCCCACAAAAACAAACAAACAAACAAACAAACAAACAAAACTACCTCCAGTCTCTCTTAGGAAAGATTTGGTGACCCTATTCTGATTTTCTCCAGGTATTTCCCATTTTGAGTTGTCTGTTCCCCTCTTCTCTACTTCAAGAAGCCAGGTCAATGGCAGTGAATATGTGAAAGTGAAGGCATAGTTACAAATCCATGATGACCTCATCATCATCAGGCTAGAAAACCATCTGAGAACAAATTGTTCCATGTGCATAGATGTGTACAACTTACACACATATATAATGCATAATCTTTCTGCACATACATGTGTGGATTTCCTTACTGACCCATTACTTTGAAAATAACCCATGGGAAAGCCTCACTGATATCCAGTTTACTAAGGAGCTAAGGATGGATGTAGAATGTCTCCACATCCCAGGATGTGGCTGATTTTATGACTTGCTCAATACATAGCAAATCAGCATTTGTATTTTTCTCAGTTACAATTATCCTTTGTGTTGTTAATCTCCTTATGGGAGCTAGAAGGGAAATGGAGTGGGGAGGTTTGGCATTTTCTTGTTTTCTGGGTTGTTTTTTGTTGTTGTTGTTTGTTTTAAATCCACTCTTTCCTGTTGGCTCAGAAAGACTAGAAGACTTTCCTTCTCTCCTTATGAACTATAAGCAGTAGTCACTTGAATGTTTTCATGGGGATAATGCATGTCACACAGATGCATAATGAAGCATAGAATTGATCCTTAAATTATGGTCTAAGAAGAAGGTATATGGTTGGATTTAACTATGGCATAAGGCCCATTATGAGCTTAGACAAATGATGAAGGTTGCCTGAACAGTAGTCATGTGCTTTTGGGTACTCTGTTCCCAGCTCAATTGCACTTACCCACGAATGCCAACTAGAGGAAAAAGGGCATGACTGATGGCTGACACCTGTATAAAATACCGTTGTCTTGCGTGGCTGTGCCTCTGGCTCTTTCCCAAGAAAAGGAACTGAAAGTCCTTATGCTTATATAAAGCAGAACAGGAGATCTTAAGTGTAAGGGGAAGTGGAGAATGACCTCCTCCGGGCCATTAGAGTGATTTGGAAAACCTACCAACCCATGACAGTTATCACAGCATTCAAAAATCTAATTGTTTATTGAAGACCTCATCAGTGAGCCAGGCACTAACTACATGGTATACAAAAGGGGGTGACAGTGGTTCTCCACTCTATAGAAGCTTGCTGTCCATCGAGGTGAGAAAACTTCAAAACGGTCCAAAATTAAATGCCAAGTTTTAAATAACAGTTTGAGAAAGAGGTCAAAAATTATTATGTGATAACTTTCAAATTGATTATAATAATGTCTGTAGGAGTTCAGAGAAGGAAGAACTGTGTTAGTTTGAGAAAACTTTATGGGGGTGGTGGAGCTTGGGTTCTGGGGCTTACAGATCTGGCAGATTGGGAGAGACCCAGAAAGTGGGCCAGGGTGTTCCAGCAGGATGCAGGGTAAGAACAGCATGAGGAAGAGGCCCCAAGGGGAAGGCACAGGTGTGCTGGAAAGGATGTTGACCTGGGACACAGAGACCCTGGATTCAGATGGCAATTCTGCCATCTTGAACAAGGCACAACTATTCTGGGACTCAATTCCCTCATAGTGATATGAAAGATTGAACAAGGTGGTTTCTTAGGTGTCTTCCAAAGCTAAATCCGCCACTCCTTAAGAAAAGGAAAGGGAACAGGTGTTTATACTGTACCTACTATGTGTCGGGCACTGGGCAAAGCAAGTAATAGTGTGTTTGACCTTCACAACAACCCGGGGGCAGGGGGAGCTGTCTGTGACTTGCCCAGGGTCACGTAGCTACTGAGCTCTGGGGCCCTATCTGAACTCAAGGTTTTTTGACTCCAGGACTAGTTCTTTTGTCTCTTTGAAGGTCTTTGAAGGGCACAGGAAGCTACATGGCCAGAAGAGAAAAGAAGGGAAATGATTAAAGATAAAATTGGAGCGGAAGTTTGAATTAGATTCTGGATGGCTTGGGTAAGACCAGACCAGCCTTCGGCCGTGTGACCCTTTGGATAGACAGTGATAGTTGGATGGACTGGCTGACCTCTGAGATTCTTTCCCATTCCGAGATTCTGTGAGCCTGCAAAGGAGAACTGTTAACAGTTTTAGGTAGAACCACCTCAGCGCATCGTAGACTCAAAGCTAGCAGACTCTGGAGAGTTCATAGAGCACAACTCCAGTATTTTACAGATGAGGAAACAGAACCTCAGGCAGAAGAAGTGACTTTCCTAAGATCACACAAGATAGTAAGTAGCAGAACCTCCAACTCCAAATGCAGCGCTTTTTCCTGTTGCAGAGTCCTTGTCTCCTCAGCAATCTAGCTGTCCATATGGAACTGAAAGAAACATTGCCAGTATGGTAGGCCATAGTTGCTGACAATCTAGAAAATTATTTTAGATCTTTGCACTTTTTCAAGATGGAGAAGGAAATGATCAGTCCTTCTTTTCCCCATGAAAAAAATATGCCAAGCAGGAATTTGCCGGCATTACAGAAATCTGCTTGAACTGCTTTGTGAGGCTTTTCTACCCTGATTATGCTTTTAATTTCATTATTATTATCCCAAACTTGCTTTCTTTTAGAGTTTGCTTTATTTCTTTTAGATTCTTTATTTGGAGCCTCTGTTAATTTGCTTATTTAAAAGATGAATTAAATAAATTTTAAAAGATTTAATCAATTAGAATTAATTTATAAGATTAAATAGAACATAAATTGTCTTTCATATGTAAAAAAGACTCATTGTCAATAGAAAATAAACAGAGTACTTTTTCTGGTAATAGTGATGGATTATATCATTCCATCTGCACACAATCTTTTGGAGTTTTTTATTTTGTAATATAGATTAGAAAATCAAGAGTGAGCATTTGCATACAAGAAGGTTAGAAAAAGAAGGTTTTTTTTATAAAATTAAAAATCCATTAAATATAATTATATATGTATATAAAACATGTTAAATTATATATGTTACATATAATTTAACATGGTTTTATATAAAGTATACGTTATATGTAATCATATACATAAATTATATGTGTATATATTTAACATACACAGTGTTTACTAACATTGTCCAGTTTGTGTTACTGTCTGATCTTTCTTCTCCTATCTTCTGTGAGTATACACTATCCTATCTTTAATGATTAAAGTGTATAACTAGGAAACCCAGTGGCCATCTAAAAGATTTTTCTGTATACAACTCAACCATATAGAAGTACCTCTTTAACTTTGGCTGCCTAATTTCAAAGTGTAAAACAGCAGGCTAACTGGAGATAATTATGAGATTAAACATGAAACTAGTTGCTTTATCAAATCTGATTTCACCCCCTGACCATATCTGAATTCCATTCTTTGTATATTTGTTTTTTTCATTGATTGAACTGAAGGCTTCTGGGTATATACAATAAGATCATGCTTCAATTTAAGAAGATGCAGCAATTGTTTCCTCGGTATTCTATTGATGTTGTGCTGCTTAATCAGAGCTGATAACCGAATTACCTACCTTAAAATCCCCAAATCTGTACTCTAGAGAATTTGTATGAATTATTATATTCAAGAGGCTTGATTCTTAGTGTGACTAGAGTAGTACAATGGAATCACCAGAAATTGTTGTCAAAGAGAAATCCTAGGTAAAGGATTTTTTTATCCAAAGATCCAGTTGGATTTCTAACTCCTCCAGAATAAGGCCTGAGGAAAGAGAGGGATGATGGTGTTGCCTCAGATAAATTAGCTTACAAGAATTATATAAATAATTTATTTGCCACACTGTTGAGGTATAGACATCATTATATTAGAAATATGAATATTAAAAGGGGCCATCCTACTTCTGACCTGGAGATTTCTGATTTATCATACTACAAACTCCCACCATAAAATTGTGTATTGGAAGATCATATAATAATCATGTCAACAAACATGTTAAGGCAGTTAAATATTTGTTTTTTAAAAATATTTGCTTCTTAACTGGAATAAATGTAAAATTTTATACTTAGGTTCAAAACATAAGCTGCAGAAGTACATCTGCTAGCTAGATGGGGGAGGCTTGGGTTTATATCATGATGTTCATGGGACAGAGATGTCTGGATTTTAGCAGACCCAGATTCAATAAAACAACAGGTGGCAAAAAATTAGCATATTCCAATGCATTAATAAAGACATGACAAGAAGAATGGGGAAAGTGATAATGTTGGTAGATTCTGTTACAATCAGACCACATCTATGCGTTCAGTTCTGAACATATTTTAAGAAGGATGTTTACAAGAGTATGTGCAGAAGAAGGGGAAACATGCCATACATTTAACTTGGAGATGACTTAGTGGAATGTAATCAGTCTTCAAGTATATGTGGCACATGGAAGAAAGAATAGCCTTTTTTTTTTTCCTGAATGAATGAATGAAATCAGATTTAGAAGCTGTGGGTAAAAGTTGCAAAGGCAAGTTTTGATTGATAAGGAAAACCTTCCAAAGGATTAAAGCTATTGGCAAGTCAAATGGGTGTATCAAGACAAGGAGTTCCCTGGAAATCTTTAATTGGAGACTGGATAACTACTTCTTAAGAGAATTTCTGCCCAGATAGAGGTTAAATAGATAATTCTTAAATTCTTTTCCAAATTTGAGATTTTGAAATAATGTGAATGAATGCCCAAGATATTTTTGCAAGCTATGGGCCCAAATATTGAAGGAGCCCCAAGACAAATCTAGATGCCATAGAAGTAGTTCTGTGGTAGGTATAATCTACAATTTTCATATTCTTGCTAAAGCAATAGATATTTCTAGCATGTTGTCTTTCAGCTCTCTCTTTCCATGGCTCCCACCTACCTCTCTTACCCCTCTCAACCTCCTAGCCCATACTAAATGCCATGTAAACATGGCATTTAGGTCCATTATTCCTCTTTCTCAGCCTGGCTCTTCAGCTAAATCTTCTAAATGCAGCAAAAACCACTCCTTGGTATACATCAGACATTCAGTTATTTTGATAATGTTGAACATTATAAAACTAGGGAAATAGTAAATGAAGGTTGACAACTGATGTTCAATAGGGCAGGGGGAGCTTAAATCAAAAACTAGGACTCAAATCCCAGCTCAGCCATTTACCAAGCTATACCTAGTCAACTCTCACCATCTCTCTGAGCTTATATAAAATGAAAGAGACAGAATATATGTTTTTTGAGTTGCCTTTCAACTCCAACATTCTATGACTCCTCTTATTCTCAAGTCTAATTTTCAGGAGAAAGTGCAGAAGGCAAAAAGGAACAACTTAAAATCAGAGCAAGTAAGATAGTCCTTCCTTCCATTCTATCTCTCTTCATTCTCCAGAAAATATGTATCACTTTCTCTCCCTCATTACTCCCCAACTAGTCTTTGAGTTGTTGGGAACCTGAAGACCTGCTTATGTTTCATGTAATTAAGGGGCAAAAGGGTCCTTTCTGACAGTTTTTTCCTTTGAGAACCTCTATTACTGTGTGGGAATATACTATTTTTTTTTCTTCCAATAGGTGAAAATTCTTGATTCTGTTAAACTGAACTCTCTTGACTAACTTGTTTTTCTGTGTTTTTCCTCACTGCCTCAAAAAGGCAATGGGGCCAAAATAATTCTTTCTTTCTTTATAGAGTTAAAATGCAGACATCCATGTTGAGGAAGGCCAGAATTAAACCACGGAAATAGTGGAATATATTGTTTAACTTGGGGAACAGAGGGCAAGTTAACATCAGGTCTTTGGTCAATAAGAATTTAGTATGGGCTAGGGGGTTGAGAGGGGTAAGAGAGGTAGGTGGGAGCCATGGAAAGTGAGAGCTGAAAGATGATGGGGCTGTGCCTTGATAAAAGCAATTGTGGAGTGATTAAGTCAGCAGAATTGGATGCCTCAGCATCGGTCACCTTTTCAAATTCTGAGCAGGTTCTACTGCGTTTGCAGCGGGACTTGAGAGCAAACACTGCATGCAGCTGTGAATACCAAAATTCAAGTCAGGGGCAGGGAGTTTAACCAGTTTAACTTGCCCAGGTAGGCAGTGATGTGGTAAGCAGGGTGGCATGGTAAGCCTTGATTTTTTTTTATGAATATGCATTGCATTAGGGTTTCATAGGATAACATGAAGGTGGAGGAGCAAGAATTACGTTTGAAGATGGGAGGAGAATGCATGATTGGTTATGGCAGTGGCTTTCTAACTGAGCTATTTTGAGGAATGAGGGTACAATCTAAGAGGAGCCAAACCCAGCTCATTCAATGTGTTTTTTAGAGGGTAGATTTAGGGCCAGTGGGTGGAAGTTACAGGGAAGTAGAGATTGAATATAAGGATGAATATTTCAACTAAAATTTTTGTTGTTAAACAACAAATGAAATAAGTAGATAATAAACTCCTTATCACCATACCTAAAAAACAAAAACAAAAACACAACAATGGAAGGTCCCTAAAAAGTGGCAAGATAACCAAGAATTTTCTAGAAGAGATTGCCCCTATTGGTATGTTGGGCTAGTTAGCCTCTCCAGTACCCTCAGACCCTCAAGATTCTCTGTTGCCCTAAAATAACAGTATCAGCCATCCTGGAAGCAGCCTGGAAGAATAGACAGTATTCTATTCTAATCAGATGATAAGATGGTGTCTTATCCTGACATCAGCAAAGGCCTCATGTAGGAAAAAAAGATGAAATGGGGGCCTTTGTGGAGCAGGAGTCTGTGTAGTTTGAGAAGGATCAGCAAGTTGTCTGGTGATGAGTATCCAGAATGTATTTCTTTTAAGAAGGGAATGAACTATCCTGTTCTCACTGGTTAGTGATATATGGATACTTATCCTGTGAATTAAAGAAATAAAGCATGGTTATAGGTGTTTCAAGAGACTGTGCCCTGAGATTTGATAGGAGAAGGTATAGCTTGAAAATATCTGGGAAATCTAACCAAAGTTGTGCCTTCTCAGTGCTTATATGGAATATGTCTTTATAAATACTGTGTGTGGCAGAGGTGCCAGATCTCTTTTAGCTGAATGGCATTTGCATTATAGTTAATGTTAAGTAGGAGACATTAGAGCTAATACTAAGAAATTTCCAAATGTGCTTTGGAATAGCCTATTACTTTCTTAGCTTATTCATAACTGAATAGGGCTTATGAGTGTTCCCATGAGAATTTTTTTTTTTACCCATTCTACTGATTTTTCCCAGCAGGGTGTCTACTGTAACCACTCAGGTTAAGGAAAAGAAAAAGCATAAAAGAACAAATGCCTTACACAGTTATTCAGGAAATTAGATTTTTTTTTTCTCCCTTAAGGTCATACACTTCACTGTAAAATTAACCAATATTTTCATAATCAAAATTTGAATGTTTCCTTCACTTGGGGAGACAGGTCGTGGATCTTGAGCTTTGTCATTCATCCTGGCAAGTTGACAACTCCCTAAGTATTCTTTTTTTATTAAATAATTTTCTTTATTTACAATTTACTTTTTCTTAGTCTTTGGTCCCAGTGACTAGACCAGCATGGAAGAGGGAAAAAATTCTCTAGCTCAGTTAACAAGCCAGATAAGATTTACCACACTGTTGAGAGTGACTATTAAGAAGAGTACAGGATTTCTACTACATTGGCAACCCACCAAAATTTACCTCCACAACAAAGAAGAACAGAAAAAAGGGGAAAGGAGGAGGATCATCTTTTTAGATGGGACCTCCTCTATTGCAGCTGGAGTGAACTAATTCCCCAACTATCAGGACCCATTTTACCCCCATCCATCCTTTTCCTTGAAACATTACATCACCCTGTGATATCACTTGTGTAACTGTTCTGGGTTATTCTGCTCATGTTATTATTTAGAGGAGTAGATTTGTATAGTGAAAAAATACTACTTCTTGGAGTCAGAAAGACCTGTGTCCACAGCCCACCCATGACGTAGACTAGCTCTGTGTCCTTAGTGCCAGATGCTAAGTTGCAGAAAAGGGGCTGAACTACATTGGTGGAAGGAGTTTCTTCACCTGGGAGTCCCTATACCAAACGAAATCCCACGGTGAGCCCCAACCCTATTACTTTTTCACTTTTCATGTAAATAACCTGGCCAGTGGGAAGATCTGGGCTAAGGAGTCAGCATGCCTGGATCCTGCATCCTAACCAATCCCTTCCCCTCCCCTCGGGCCTCCCCTCTAAGCAGTGATAAAATGCACTCACTTGTGACTTCCCAACTTAACTATAAAGTCCTTGAGGCCACAGATTGAGTCTTATGATGGTGCACAGTAGGCCATCTTTGTCTCCCATGTGGTGTCCAGCCCGGAGCTTGTACTTACTTGGTTCTCAATACATATTTGTTTGAACGAATGGGTGACCATAATAGGAAAAATATTCCCATCATTCTCAAGATTGAAAATTAAGAACAGTCGTATTCAGGGCAAATCTGCCGTCTCCATGAGAGGCGTTCTTGGAAAACAAGAGAAAGAGGCGGTTCCTCCTCCTCTCCCATGCTCCAGAAAGGGCAGTGCCCTCTCACGAGTGATAGATACTGTTGGCAGTACTCCTGGGCTTACCCTCACTTCTCGGATTCCCTTTGAATCTCAACGTCTGTGCTATTTCTGGCCTGTTTGATCATCATCCTTTTTGTTAGTCATGTCAGGTCCTTGATGGGCATCTTGGCTTCCAACTAGATAGTAAGCCCTCTGGGGGCATGGACCGCGGCTCATCCCAGCACCAACCACAGCGCCTTTGAGACCCCAGGAGCTCACTAACTCTGAGCAAAGTGGAAGGGTCAGGTAGCCTTTAGCAAGGCGTCTCACGCTGTTATTAAGTAGCTTCTCAGTCATGTCCAACTCTTCATGACCCTATTTGGAGTTTTCTTGGCAGAGATATTGGAGTAGTTTTGCCATTTCCTCCTCCAGCTCATTTTACAGATGAGAAAACTGAGGCCCACAGGGTAAACTGGCTTGCCCTAGGATGTATCACATGCCATTGTTGAATTGATATGTATTTTTAGACTGGAGAAGGAACTGAGCTTTGACCAACTCAAGTTGTTTCACAGCATGGATAGTACTTGCCTGAACTTCTTAGCAATTCTTTATTTTCAAGGAGGTTTAAAGGGATCCATGAAAAAAATGATTGCTGTGATACAGCTAGAATCTTCTATGAAGTCCTCTGACATGCTGCAGGGCCAGCCTATGTGAAATCTACATGCCCACTTGTCCCTGGAAATCACGCCCGGACTGTTGGGTAACCACCTCGGACCCAGATTTGGGGTGCGACGTCATGCACTAGGATATCGGCCCCTGATATTCCCCATTTAATTAGTGACTCTGATACAGTGAGGTCATCACCAAGACTATTGCATGTGTCTTGTTGACATGGAGTTGGGAAAAAGATCACTTGTAGAGTTAAGTGATCCTCACAGAACAAATTAGATAAATTGTCAGGTTAGTGGGGACTTTTGGAGACCCAGATTTCTGTACCTGAGCAGAAATGCCCTTTAGAGCATATTCAACAAATGGTCTTTTGGCTTCCTCTTGGAGATCTCCAGAACCATAAAACTCAAAAAAATACAAAAACTTTCAGCTTCCCCTGCAAGCCACTGAGCACATGCCCATTTGCCTTCTGGGGAAGTTCTCTCCTCAATCATGTGCCTGATTCAGAAGCATCACTGCCTGATCTCATGAGTCAGGTGGCTGGACTTCACTAGAAGAGGTTACTGCTCAAAAATCTGAAAGACCACCCTCCCAGATCGAGGCTGCTTCTTTGAGTTAATCACAAATTAGGGCACCTTTACCCTCCATCACCTCATTATACGTTACCATTCACTGGAGAAACTATTCTACAGAGTTTATTGAAAAATGCCCTCTCCAGAAAAGCAACACTCTTTCCACCACGCCAAGCTGTTATCATCTCTCCTTGTAAGCACACAATTCACAAAGCTCAAAGAAAAGTTTTACTGAGGGTCTGAGAAAAAATAGAATTTAGAACTGAGTTCATGACTGATTGACACCTTCCACTTATCAGCCATTCCACAAAGACTTCTGCAGCTCCTCAGTCATATACTGGGTAGGATTAGCAGCAGGGAGAGCCTCTCCCAGTTCCTCACTGGCTGGCTCCTCCTGTTGTTCTGAATAGGTCCCAGCAGGTAATGTAGGAGAAGGTGCCAAGCATCAGCCTCCTGCTATTTGGCTGGGTATCTCTGATTTACTTATCACCAGCCCCTTGCCAAAGAAGGCTCTTTTTAAAATGTCCTGAATCCTACTCAACCCAAAAGAAGAGTGGGGATTACATCAGAGCTTCCCTCTTTTGGCCAACTTGTATGAACTGATGCAGAATAAAACCTATTTTTCTCTCCCCTCCCACCATTCAAATATTTTAGGCCATTTGAACAAAACAGAATGAATTTAAAATTAAGTGACACAATAATTTCCTCACCTGAAAAGCTTTATTCTTAAAACAAAACAAAAGTGTCTACCCGGAAACTTTGTATCCTTTTGATCCCTTCAGGTTTACTTTTCTAGCTCTATAATAATCTTCTTGTGAATTTTATGGTCATAATCGCCCAAGTGGCACATACATTTTTGCCACACCCACGCTGCTTGGAAGGGAAGAAGGGGATTATAGGCTATTGGGTTACCCAACTCTGCTACTATATGGATTGTGTACTTACTAGGGGAATGGAGCAAGAATTCCACTTGTACCTCAAGTCCATTTTAGGCTTCACCTGTTCTGTTTACTCAGAAAGGGAAAAATCCTCTAACAAAATTCATTTACTAAGAAGGTTTTGAAAATCTCAGAGGTGACTCAGAGGTCATTTTCAGGCATGTCTAACTATTCATGACCCCAATTGGGCTTTTCTTAATAGAGATATTTGAGGGGTTCTCCACTATCCAAGTCATTTTACACATGAGGAAACCGAGGTAAATAAGGTTAAGTGATTTTCCCAAGTCACAGAGCTAAGAAGTTGTCTGAGACTAGATTTAAACTCAGGAAGATGACTCTTCCTGACTCCAGGCCCAGTTCTCTATTCACTGTTCCACTTATCTGCTCCAAGAAAGAATCTCAGTGTCCATTTAATGTAACCCATAACTGAATAGGAATCCCTTCAAAATGAGTAATAAGTCTCTGATTTAGGACATCTAGTAAATGGGAGGAGATTTCTCCCTACCAAGCGAGCCCATTCCACTTTTAGATAGCTCTTCCAAGATTTTCTTTTTTCAAGTCTGAAATCTACCCCTCAGCCATTTCCACCCATTCATCCCAATTCTCCTCCCAGCTCAAGCAAAAGAAATAAAATCCCTCACCTCCCCCCACCTTTTTTTTTTAATAGACTTAGCAGTCCTTCAAATATTAAAATTTATCTTATGGTTCTCTTCTCCCTCAACTTAAGTCATATAGACACAGGTCTTCTCCAGGCTAAATATTGCCATTTCCTGTAATTAAGCTTCATTTAGCATGGCCTCTACTCCTCTCACCATTCAGACCTCCTTGGTCTGAATGTGCTCCAGTTTGTCAGTGCCCCAACCTGAACATCATACGCTATATATGGTTTAACTCTAGCAGGAAAGAGGGAAACTATGACTTCCCACATTGTGGATATTATGCCTCCTTTCATGTACCATAAAATTACATTATCATTTTTGAATAACATGTAATATTCTTTACTCATGTTGAACTTACACCCGTCAAACTCCCAGACTCTGTTTTGTTTGTTCACCTAAACCATTATCAAGTTATGCCTCAAGTCAGGCCACTTGACCTCCAAATGAGCAGAATAATGATACCTTTAGTATCCCTTAAGACTCCTTTCCCACTTCTAATCCCACTTTGGTATACCTGCTATCCAAGCTTCTCTCTTAATCTATTCTTCTCTCATTTAGCTGCCCCAGTCTGACTGTACTCATTCTGCAATAAGAAAATTTACATCAACTGAAAAAATCATTTGATTTCAATATTCTAAGCCTTGGGTCTCATGAAATGATGCTATCTTACTTTGTTAGGAGCCTTCTGTCCTTTAAATCCTGCCAGAATCATGAAAACAAAAGCTAAAAATAAACAAAAACATGTGTAGCCCAGAGCTTTGAGCAGCCTGTGGCACCATGTGGAAGCATAAGTACATAGTAGTCACTCAGTTAACACTGGTTGATATGAGTTGATTTGAAGTGATTCCAAAATGCCTGAATTCAAGCATTTTTGATGTTTTGCTGTGTTCTTCCATTGTTTAGCTTTGGTCTGTCTTATTATCCCCAGTATCCTGGGGAATACTTTAAGCTCCTTAAGGTCAGAGATTGCATCTTACTCAGTTTTGTATCCTCCTTCCCACCCACCCTCCACATTCTGTCATCTAGCATAGTACTTTGCATAGGATAGGCATTTAATAAATACTTATTATCTTGAAATGAATTGAATCGAATCACAAACTATTGTTTTTACAGGATCTATTCAAAACAGGCCCGTGGATAGTCAAAGGTCTTGTCTGTACAGCTACCACAGTGGTAGCAACTCTGCCATGATGTAAACACAATAATCTATATTAATGACCAACATATTTGGATGTATCCATGATTGAAAATCAGTAGGTAGGAAATGGAAAAAGACAAATTTAGTTCAAAATGAAATGTTATTTTCAAAATACTTTTGAAAGAGAAGAGGAAAATTACTCTTCCTAGAACAGATATGAACTGTTAGTTCTTTAAAAATCATTTCCAAAATAAAATCACAGGAAGATACATGCCAGATGTGAGGAGATTATTTGTATTCCATTCTAAGGGCCAAGGAGCAAATCAAGTGCAGAATATGTTTTGAAATTTCCTTTTTAAATGAATATGGTCAATGAAAATGCAGTGCTATCAGCAGGACATGAAATCTCCTATTGCAAGATGAGGAAAATCCCATAATATAATTCAAGCCTCATGAAATGGCATTGAAAGGGAATAGCAGATTCATACAGGTATAGGATGCTGATGAAATGGAAAATGCACTTAACACATTTTGCACACACAAATTGCATCAGACTGGAGTATTTTTTGCAAAGAAGGGAACATTTTCTCTCCTTTCAGCTTTTGTTGTATTAGTTGCATTAAGGTGGGGAAGGGAGGAGGGAAGAGAGGGAACAAGGCTGAAGAATGTGGGTCCATGTGCAATTTGCCATTTCTGACACTTATCTCTCTAAGGCTTAGAGTGTGGTTTGCTTAAGTTTATTAAATGATTTTAGCCCTTATACAGTCACAGTTCTCCAGAGGATCTTGAAATTCTAAGGAATGTTTTTTCGTTCAGTTTGTGAGAAAGTGCCATGCCTTTAATTAGGCCCTTTTGTTCTTGGGAAACTCTTGGTTTGGGGTAGCCTCACACCTCCCTACCAAAGCACTCACAAAGCCTAGGATCTTTGAGCTGGAAGGACCTTAGAGGTTGCCAGATTTGACCTTCTTTACCCACTGAGGGAGAGACCTGCTTCTACAATAGCCAATCTCTGCCAAATAGCCACTGAGGTCCTGCTTACCCTCCTACCCCCCAAGAGAGGAAACTCAATATTTTATAGGGTAACCTACCATTTTGATATAATAAAGTATCATTATTCAGCTATTTCACTTTGAATCTGCTACGGAGGGATTAACCTTCCTGAATGTTGATAGACAGGTTCTATGGGACTCTAGTTCTAGCCAGTGTCTTGCTCCCTAGGAATTCCGAGAGACATTCATTTGGCTTGATGAATGTAGAGCTGACCAAAGGTTTCAGATTTTGGTTCAAACTCTGTCATCAGAGGAGATCATGAGAATTATTTAAAAACACACTTCTAAAGCATTTAACATTTCCAAAGTTATTTCTTCACAACAGCCCAATGAGGTAGGAAGAAACTGAAGCTCAGTGAGACCAGGGCTCACTGGCATGATCAGTGGCAAAACTATTATGTGTAGGAGCCAGGATTCACACCAAGGACTTCTGATCCCATTCCAACTCTTTTTTCCCCGTAGATTACATTTCTTCTTGGGAGTATTCCAGCCTAGAAGAAAGTGAAAGTTCTCAGTGTATCCAGTCAGTCATTCAGCTGATTTTCACTTGTCCTACCCCTATTACTATGACTTAGTTTATTAGTATTATTTATTTCTTAGATTTATGATGTGGGAATAATCCTTGATTCTTGTCATGGATGGACTTCCTTGAGCAGTTCATGTATATTTTCTCCCCAAATTATTCATCATTTAAAAGTCTCTTGCCCAACTGCCCTATTTATGATACTTCTTTATACCAGGTGATCTGTGATGTTGTTAACTATACAGGTATATTCCTGTACAAATTTCTTCCTATCCATGCTTTCTTGTCATATATGATTGTAGTTCATTTTTTGCCATAGATCCTCCACAGAAGGTCCACCTAACATGCCAGGGGGCATGTTCCTTTGAGTATTTGTCTACATTTAGTGATACCGGAACATCATGGAATCCTTCACTTTTAATGCCTGCTACGTGACTAGAACCCTAGCTTTTTTCCTTTTATGATTCCCTTCCCCAGAGAAATATACTTACTGAAGAGCATTATTCATTATTAGACATATACCATGCATGCATAATAATAGCTTGCATTCACATAGCATTTATAGGATCCTGGGATCATAATATTAGTCAACCAACAAGTGTTTGTTAAATATCTACTCTGTGCTAGGCACTTCACCAGTAGGTATTGGCAATTCAGATACAAGGAATGAAACAATTCCTACTTGCAGCAAGCTTATATTTCAATGGAAGAGACAAAAATACAAATATACATTTATATAGTATAAATATGTTCAAAGTAATTAAATACAAATTACTTTAAAAAGAAAGGAATTAGCAATGGGATGGACTGAAGACTTTGTATGGATAATAGTCCTTGAGCTGTGGTTTAAAGGGAGATACGAACTCTCTGAGTTGGCATTAAAGGGGAGGGGGGTGGGCAGCCCAAGCATGCTGAACACCAGGCAATGGCACATAAACAAGAGAAGACGTATAATGAGTGAGAAATAGAGAGAAGGACAATTTGGCTGAAGGATGATGTTTAAGCTAAGTTTGGGCCAGGTTGTAGAGGAGTTTAAAAGACAAGCAGAGGAGTCTGCATTTTATTCTTAGAGGGAACACAAAGGGGATTCACATATTCAGATCTGTACTTAAGGAAAATAATTTTATCAGTTGTATGTAGGATGGACTAGAGCAATGAGAAATTTTAGGTTGGGAAACCAGTAAGAAAGATGGTGTGATAATTAAGGTAAAAGATGCTGAGAGCCTGAACTAAAGAGATAGCCATGTGGGTGGGAGAGAAGGGGTCAGATGCAAGAGATGTTGTAAGGTAGAAATAATATTTGGCAACTGACTATATATGTGGAATGAGGGTGAGTGAGGACTCCAGAATAATGCCAAGATGATGGACCTAGAGGACTAGAAGAATGATGGTGCTTTTGACAAAAATAAGAAAGCTTGGAAGAAGAAAAGGCTTGGAATAATAGTAACAGTTCAGTTTTACACATGTAAAGTTTAAGATGTCACTGATACATGCATTTTTTATGAAATAGTCTTTTATTTTTCCAAATAGATGCAAAAATAGTTTTTAACATTCACCTTTGCAAAGTATTGGGTTCCAAATTTTTCTCTCTCTCCTTCCCCTCTCCCCAAGACATCAAACAATCCAATATAGGCTAAGCATGTACAGTTCTTCTAAACGTATTTCATATTCGTCATGCTGACAATAAAAATCAGATCAAAAGAGGGAAAAAACTTTAGAGAGAAAAAAAGCGAACAACAAAATAAAAAGGGTGAAAATACTATGCTCTGACCCACATTCAGTCTCCATAGTTCTGTCTTTGGATGTGGATGGCACTTTTCATCCCAAGTCTATAGGAATTGCCTTGAATCACTTCATTGTTGAAGAGAGCCAAGTGCATCACAATTGATCATCACATAATCTTGTTGCTGTGGAAAATGTTCTCTTGGTTGTGTTCACTTCACTCAGCATCAATTCATGTAAGACTCTTCAGGCTTTTCTGAAATCATCCTGCTTGTGAGACATCCCTTTTTGAAATGTCCAGTAGGGTATTGGTGATATGGGACTGAAGTTTAGGTGACAGCTTAGATACAGAAATCTGGGGGTCATCTGCCCACCCATGAAAGCTGATGTGGAAAGAGAGACAGAGACAGAGAGGAAGATTATAGAGTGAGAAAATAAAAGCACCAATGACAGAAACTTGGGAAATACTCATGGTTAAGAAATGTAAAATGGATGATGAGCCAGTCAGAAGGAATATTCAGGTAGGAGATAAAGCAGGAGAGGGGAGTGTCAGGAAAACATAGAGAAGGAAAGAATATCTCAGGGTGTTCAACAGGATCCAATGCAACAAGTAGATTGAGAAGGGTCTAGCCTTTAGGTTTGACAATTAAGAAATCAACTCAGAACTCAAAAATGTAACAACAAAATGAATAAATAAGAAATCATTGCTAACTTTGGAGAGAGAAGTTTTAGTTTTAGTTGAGTAAGGTTGAAAACCAGATGCAAAAAGTTGAGGAATATGAAGAAAAGTGGGAGGAGATAGGTTTTCAAAGAATTTGTCCAAGGAAGGGAGAAGAGATTGAACACAATAGCATGCAGGATGGTAGATTCTGGTGAAGGCTTTTGTTTTGAAGATGGGAACAACTTGGACATGTTAATAGTGAAGGTTAAAGACTCTAGGCCCAGGAGGTTGGGGATGACTAAGCATACCACCTGCTGCAGTATATGAGAGGAGTTGGGATTAAGTGTATATGATGGGGTTTGTAAGGAGAGAGGCCATTTCTTTGGCAGAGACTGGGAAAGGAAGAGAGAGTAGGAGATGATGTTAAAAGTTTTTGAGATGAAGAGAATGGAGAAAGAGAAGCTCATTCTTTTCTGTAAAGTAAGAAGCTAGATCTTCAACTAAGGGAAGAGGACATTTTGAAGAGCTTTTGTGCACCATGAGATAGGTTTTAATTAAGGAAGAATGAAAGGACAGCTTTGCTGCATTGAAGATCCAGTTGTAGTTGGATGGCATGAATCTGCAGTATGCTCCAGCACAGCTATGAGATTTCTTCTAGTTTCATTCTGTGCCTAATGAGTAGACATAGAGGAGGCAGAAGATGGAAATCATTCAGGGTTGAAATATTTCAGGAGAATGCAGAGTGGTGATAGTACAAAGGCAAAGGATCCAAGAGCACAGGGAAGAATAAGTTTGAAGTGGTTAACAAATAAATTGATGCTAAAAGAGATGGGAAGTCATATCAGAGCAGAAACAATAGCCTAAAATAGTACTGAGTTGTGGAAGGATTAGAAGCCCTATGAAGTCAAAAAGAAGGAGGGATAAGTAGGATGGTAGGAAGTTTGGGGCAGACAGGGAATCCCAGTGATTTTTACCTAGAGAAATGGAATGCTTGTGTTTGAATGTCCATTTATGCATGATCAAAGTGGTGTGAAAATAGAAGTCATAGGACTTGAGTAGGTTGAAGAAATGGGAAGTTAAGAAGTTTGAGGGAGGGTTTGTATGCATATTAAATTCCCCTAGTATTATGTCAGGAGTTGGAGAGCTAGAAGGTATCTCAAAAACATCTTTTTTGTCAAGATGTCAAGTTAATTTACCCAGGGCAACAGAGTAAAGGCCTGAGACAGGATTTTAAGTCAGCTCTTTCAGACTCCAAACGAGTGCCCACCATTGCTCTCTGGGTCAGTTATAATTTCAGAACTGTGGTATTCCAAGATGTATAATAATTAAGCATCTCAAGGGGGACATTTGTGTGTGTGGTGGGGATGGAATGGTTTGGGTTTTTTTATTGTGGTGTAATTAAATTAGGATCATTAAAATCCTTGCAAATATAACCCTACTATAACTTGCTTGGTCAGTTCTGAAATATATGTGATAATGGACCAGTTCAACAGATTATCCATCCCAACTCTGTCATACTCGGGGTAATAGGTATTTTTCATCTATTTAGTTTTTTCTGTATGGATTATTAGACTGCTGTCTTTTAAATAAAGTAATTCTCTTAGATAAATCCCTCTAATATTCTAAAACTCCCTGCAAACTGGTGTATCTACAATGTCCTACCATCTGTTAAAAAAAAAAAAAATCTTCATTCCACTTAAACTCTTTGTTGGACATTCCCCAAAACAGTGGAAACAACTTTGGTGAGCCTCTATTTTCATGTTCTCTGTCTTATATAACATTAACAATCAACAAGTATTTGCTAAGTATCTGCTAGGTGCAGGGACTATTGTAGGCACCAGGGAAATAAATCCAAAATAAGACAGTCCTTACCTTCAAATATCTAGTATTCTCCTAATCAAAGGGCCACTATGGTTGCATTTTTCAAGCAGCCTTATATACTTTTTTTTCTTCAGGGGTGGGATGAGGTAATCAGATAAAGTGATTTCTCCAATCTGAGATCAGATTTGAACTCAGATTCTCTTGACTCGGACAGTGTTCTATCTACTGTGCCACCTAGCTTTCCCCTTTTATACTCTTAATATGTGAAAGAGAATCCTTGTTGGATGAATATCTTTAAAGCTGTATTTTGGTTTACAATCATACTTTTTAAAAAGTGTATATCTTTATCTACATATACATACACATATATCTATATATTATCAAACAAAATATAAAAATATCATATATTCTTTTCATCTTTCAGTCAATTGTATGAGTGTAGAAATGTGGTCTGATGATCTTACTATATATATAGATCATTCTTCATAAAGATTACATAACAACGAGAATGGGTTGATAGTTATTGATGTTTTCTCTGTCGCTATTTGGGGCAGAAATTTGCTGTGTGATTTTTTCCCCCATTCATTTCTACAAAGAACTTAATAAAATCCTCCAACCTAAGTTAGCACATAACTATGAAAATGGTTGGCTTCAGTTCAAAGGAGATTGCAGAATGAATATTTACCCTCCCCTCAAAAAAAAGTATATTGCAAAATGTGTCTTAGGTCAAGAAATGATTATTCAGAAGCTTTCCATCTTTATGTAACAATTGCTTTCTGAAGAGGTCTGCAAGATACTGAATATAACAAATACCAAATAAAATCACAAAAAATGAAATTATTATATCTTATTAGACAGAAAACAACCAATTACTGAAGTAGGAGTTGTAGCTAATCAACTGTCTTTGAGCATTCAAATAATCAATGAGATTAGAGGAAATATTGGAGAGAGTACTAGATTTAAGGTCAGAAGACCTGAGTTCAAATCCTGACTTTTTTTTTTTTTTTTTTTTTTTTTTTTTTTGCTTCCTATCTCTGTGACTTTGGGCAAGTCACTTTTCCTCATTGGGTCTTTCTTTATCTGTAAAATCAGGGCTTGGATGATTGTTAGGGTTTCTTATTTATTTATGAGACTCAGTTCAAAATTAGCACCAAATTAGAGTAAAAGATATGAATGAAAAGCTATTGCAAAAAATTGCAATAGCTTCATTCCTATTTTTAAAATAAGTAGTCATAATTTGACCCTAATTTTTACCATTTCATGCAATAACCTAATTGATTTTTTATGAGGCAGTAGTTATCACAACAAGGAGACCAAAAGAGCTCTGAAACACTTTAATCAGTGAACAGTTTATCTCTTTGCCAAGTCAAGACATGTTAACCAAGAGCATATCAAACCTCATTAACATCAACCCAGTAGTCAATCATTTCAACTCTACACTGTCTTCTACAATGAATCCCCTGCCTTATTGTCTTACCACTAGTTTTCTTCTTCCAAAAATCTCATTAAAAAAAAATAGCAACAGAAAATGATAGTATCACCTTATGAAACCACATAACCAGTGGAAATGAAAACAAATTATAAAATTTGATAGAAGATCCAACGGAGGAACCATTATTTTTGATTTCCCATTAAAGCTCCATCTATTGAACAAGTTGAACATGAGTTATTATTCTGACACTTTTTTAAAAGTGATGATCCTGGGCAAGTCACTTAACCCAATTGCCTCAGCCAAAAAAAAAAAAAAAGGTGAATAGTTACTTGCTCTGTTTTAGTCCTTCTTTGCTTTTTTCTTAGTAGTCATGAGGAGAAATGAAAGTAGCATAAGATAGTGATTTAAAATATCTTAAAAATATTGACCTCCTGATTGGGGTGGGGGTTTTCTCTTGGGATCTGCTTTCAGTTGAGGTAATGGCTCATCCTAGTTGTTGCCATTGCATAGTTCCATAAGCATGATAACAATTCATTGCTGGATGGGAATCTCAATGATACTGGTTTGGGATGTGCCTGAAATTACTGGCATTTTTCCCTAGTTAATTGCCTTTTTAATCATAGTGAAATTGCTCTTATTTGCATGAATATTACAGCAGCCAAGATCAGCTTGCTGCTGTCTCAGGGCTTCACTCTGTAGCTTAATGGGCACACTCAAATCTTTTAGAGAGATTCAAACTTGTCCATTGCCCATTTATACACAAAAGAGCATCTTCAATTCTGGTCCTGTTGCTGAGTATCTAAGAAATGGGCAGAAGCAAAACAGCAGAATGCATTTTAAAAGACCCTGACTACACTGAATATTGGTGCTAACTCTTCGGATACCCTGGCATTAACATAGTCTCCTCTATGGTACATTAAAAACATTTTTAGAGAAAAAGCTTGGCCATCATATGTTATGCGAACATAGTTTCTTTCTCATAAAATCTTATTTCCTTGATTTTTTTCTCTAAGAAATGCAAAGTTGGGATAAGACTTGCCATTGAAGAAATGAGTTGGGCACAGTTTCTCCTTTGCTTGTCTCCTGATTTGATTCTTTTGCATTAGCCAAGAACTCCTGATAGAAATGATGCACTTTTGGCAATGAGATAGTGTTTTAAAAGTACATCTTAAAATAGAATTGCAATAAAGAACATTAAAGTGTGACTAACGAATTGTATTACAAGAAAGACCTTAACATAATCAGAGACCAGCAAACTATTAAAATCTGCATTCAAATGTTTCAGGACCTTATTCTGCCATATTCCATTGTATCTAGATCTCATCATGGAAAATATCACTGAAGAACTTAGTATATTTTGTCACTTTAAACTTAGCCCATCACCTTCTCAATCTTCATGCATCAGCTTCACAATGGCCAATTTATAAAGCAACTTTTATTGTATACTATTGTGACCCACTCTTAGTGGCTTGGGTCAGCATCCTGAGATCATTTAGTACAGATTCTCAATTGGTCTAGAAGAGATCAATTTTCATCCATCAAAGCAGTTAAGAGCTGATCAAAGGAAATATCTATGTCTTGAGTAAACAACTAAAAGAAGACAAAAACATCCCTCAGGAACATAAAAAGTAAGAAGCATTATAAGATGGGTTTGACCAATAAAAGTGGCCAAGACAGTCTGAAAATGATCTTATTCTGATCAGTTAAGACTGAGGGCCATACAGTAACTACCTTGAAATAGAACAAGGATTACCATGAAAACAGGCAAGGAGATTTTATTCTAGAAAGCAAATTTAATGCCACTGGATAGATGATGCAGAAAAGCAGATTTTAACCCAGTATCAGAATTTTCTGTGTAATGCAGCACTTCACAAAGGGTTGAGTATTCTCTCTCTCAGAACATTTCAAGCTAAGTCTGGATTACCATTAGTTTGGGATACAAATAACAGAATATTATTATATTAGGTAGTCTGTAGGACCCTATCCATCTCTTCTAGCTCTAAGATTCTTTGACTTGAAACCAGACAACCAAGGCAACATTCCCATGACAGTTGGGAGTTTCCAATGACTGATCAGAGAGCTCTATGTGATGAAGAGCATGAATGGGAGGGAGCCTCTTTTTGGAATGTGAAATTTGCTACTGCTTACTCTCTTGCTTAATTACAGGCATGGCAGTTGCAAAGTTGAAATGCAGCTTAAAAAGCCTTTGTGAGTAATTAGTGTCAAAAATACAAGATCTACAAAGCTATAAACTCACAGCTTGGTTATATTACCAAGTACTAATTAAAAAAGAAAAAAGAAAATTCCCTTTCATGATCAGATTTCCAACACAGTCAAAGATTAAAAAGGAGGCAGTTTACAGATGATACAGAAGCAAAAAAGTGATTTTGGAATAGTAGGTACAAAGATGGCAGAGGAACTGGGAAGAAGCAAGATGGAAACAAGAAACAAAATCAGAAGGAAGCAGTAACATGGCAAATCTTGTTTGGCACACTCACAACAGGGGAAGAAGCTGCGTCTCACAGTTGAGAATGAAAATCCTAATTTATTTGGTTTAGGATTTAGAAACAACAAACACATACACAGCCAAAGTCATATGATAAGAAAGTAATGATGTAATCCATTCTCCTTGTTTGATGATGTGGGATCATATTTAGAATTCTACAAAACTAAAACAACTCACCTTTCTCTAGAGATTAAAAATTACAAAGCACTTTTTATAAGTCAGTAATATATCAGCACTTCATTTTACAGATGAGAAAATTGGCTCGGAGAGAAGTGACTTGTTCACAGTCTCAAAATATCACAGACACTCCCTTATAATTAAAAATACAACCAAAGCCTCAAAAAAAGTTAAAGAAAGACAGTAAAATTAATGAAAAAATTCCAAATTTGAGTTCATATTCTAAATTCTGTCCTCATCAAAAATGGCATAACTATATTTGATGGGCAAGCTGCTTTTAATTCAGCAACATGTATAGTAAGGCCTAGGGATTAAAAGAAATTAGTATCAGACTCACAGCAGTTAGATTATAAGTAGAATTTTAATACTTCAGTACCAAAGGTGGTATGATTTTGTCAATATAACTCTTCTTTCTTTAGTGCAGTTTGCAACATTTCTAAACCTTAATAGGCAATTTTTGTAAGTTTTTGCTCTTGTTGAGTCATTCATTTGTCCATGACCCTGTGGGCCATACTGTCCATCGAGTTTTCTTGGCAGAGATACTGGAGTGCTTTGCCATTTCCTTCTCCAGTGGATTAAGCCATACAGAGGTTAAGTGACTACTTACTGAATTTCAACTCAGATCTTCCTGACTCCAAGCCCAATGCTCTATCCAGTGAACTGACTGACTCTTTCTGTAAGTTATTGTGACCTAAAAAGCTTTATTTGAGAGCCAAAGCACTGTGGGTTCTGTCCTACCTTAGCTTGGCTGGTCCTTAGATTGCAAACACAGTGCATCACCAGGCTGGGATTTGAAGCTTTTCTAGCTCTGTTAAAACCTGCCAGAAATTATATTCTACCAGCATAGACTTCAAAGCCTGAGGGTCACCTCAGTGACAGGAGGGGCCATTTAAGGAGGATAGTAATTGAAGAAGAAAGAACAGGAAAGAAAATCTGTTTTAAAGCACCAGAGCCATATGTGTCTTCAGTTTTCCTATGCCCGCAGCCAACCTCTAGAGGCTTTTAAATTGGGAATGGGCGATGGCGATTATGTGACGAGGCTACGTTAGATTTACAATTTCCTTGTGTTTGATATCTCTGGATTCAGCACAAAAGAGGAAAGTTTGTGTACTCTGTTACAAACTCTAGAAGACTTTTTGGTCCATCTTAGTTAGTTTGGATGTCAGAGGTTTCCATCCTCACTCCGATCTGCTTCCATGTTAAGCTCTTCCATTTTCTCATCAGCAAGATGGATAAAAGTCAGAGCCATAAGTAGAGCTTGTCTTCCCCTTTCCTTAGCACTGGAGTGACTGAAGAGAGATTTAAGTCTCTAAAATTCCATGTCATTCACCAAGATATTTTTACCATGAGAACAGCATAATGCACCTTTCAGCCTGCAGTGCACTCGGAGGCAGCCAGCCGCCTCTGACAGACAGGCAGACAGTCACATTGCACCTTCTGATCCACAAGGATCCACAAGTACTCCGCTAGCTATATATAGAAAGCGTTCTGCTCCTCTGTGAAGTGCATCCACTTCTGCTTGGGAGAAGCTTGGCAAAAGCACAGCAATCACGCCCAGGTTTTCCGCCCAGAGACGAGAGACCAAGCTCACCTGGGCAACTGCGGCTTGGGAGGAGGGAAGGCCCTTGGATGGACACCACCAAGCTCCAGGATTGGGAGAGCCTGTCAGACTGGTATTGGAGTTCACAGTCTTAATCCTCCTCAGAGCGTCCCTGAAAATGAGTCATTGCAAGGATGAGATGAATCTGCCTCTTTTCTTTAAAAGGTAGCTAGGAATCAGTACATAGTGACCGGCCTGAGTCATTAGCAATACTGTCTTAAGCCACAACTGTTCCGATCGTATTCTGTCTCTGATAGAAATGCCAAAGGAAAAGTAGCAGCAATAATCACAGTCTCTTTTTAACCACTCTCCCCAACATGGATTATGGGTTGAACTTTGAAGGGATAATAACGACTAGCATTTAGAATACTTAAAGTCTTAAAAGTGCTTCATTCACACCAACCTGGTGATAGTATTTTATTATTCTATTCCCATTATACAGTTGAAGAAATTAAGCTTGGGAAGGTAAGCTTAGCACCAGCCTTCTTACAGTATAGCCCCTTGCCTCTGCTTGGTGGGAGAACGTGGCTGTTCTCCAAGACCTGAGCTTGTAAAGGCTAGCTTGGGGACCCGCTCAGTCCCTACTAGTTTTCAATTCCAGTGCTGGGTGTGGCCAGGTTATAGGGTGTCTTTCAGAACTTTGGAAGAGGTGGAATCTTTCCCATTGCTGAAATCCAGGGAGTGCCCCAGTGGCCTGAGCTAGCCACTGTGGAGAACACAAAGGAAGTGTGGTGACTGCCCTTCTTGAATTCACAGTCTGGCTGAGGAGGCAAGCTTCACATGTGTACAGGGCAGCAACAGCAGCAAAGAGATAAGACAATTTAATCAAGGGCCTAGACTGAGTTCAAATTCAGGTTCTACTCCTAGTGCCCAGGTGACCAAAGGAAAGCCTTTATTTTCTCCTGATCCTGCTTCAGTCTTCCCTATTTCTGTTAAAGGTACCGCCATCTTCCAGTCACCCATGTCCAATTACCTATAAAGGCTTGTTGATTTATAGTCCTTACAGCAACTCTTGCATCTGACCTTCTTTCTGTTCACACAACCATCACTTAGTATAGGTCCACATCACCTGGATCACATAATAACCTTCTCATTAGCCTTCCTACTCCCACTCTGTGCCTTCTCTAATATACCTTCCTCACAACTACCAAAATAATTTTCCTAAGGCACAAGACAAATTGTCACCTCCTTTCTCAAAAATCTTTATTGTTCTTCAGTCGTGTTCCACTCTTCCTGACCCCATTTGGGGTTTTCTTGGCAGAGATACCGGATGATTTGCCATTTCCTTCTCTAGTTCATTTTACAGATAAGCAAACTGAGGCAAACAGGGTAAAGTGACTTGCGCAGGGCCAATAAAATGGCTGAAGCCAGAGTTGAACTCGGGAAAATAAATCTTCCTAACTGCAGGTCAGGAGGTCTATTCACTGTGCTGCCTACGTGCCAAAACTCATTGCCCATAGAATAAAACATAAATTTAGCCTAGCATTCAAAGGTACCACACATTTAAAGAACATGCACTACTTCACCTTCTAGCCTTATTTCTTGACTCTCTCTTTTATGAATTCTACATTCCAGCCAAACTAACCTTCTAGCTTTTCCCTAAACACAACCTTCTGTCTCTCACCTCTGTGTATTTGTACATCTCATCCCCCATTTTTTTATTGTCATATTTGAGTTATTGGCAGAGGTAGTTCAGATTTAAATTTTTTACCAATTTACTTTTAACTTATTAAAACTTATTTTCAAAACATATGCATACAGTTGTAATGATCTTGTTGTGAAGAGAGCCATCCATACCCAGAAAGAGGACTGTAGGAACTGAATGTGGATCACAACATAACATTCTCACTTTTTGTTGTTGTTTGTTTGCATTTTATTTCCTTACACATTTACTTTCTTTTTTTAAAATCTGATTTCTCTTGTGCAACAAGAGAATTGTATAAATATGTTTATACATACTGGACTTAACATATATTTTAACTGTTTAACATATATTGAATTGCTGGCTATCTAGGGGAGGTGATGGAGGAAAGGAGGGGAAAATCTGAAAAACAAGGCTTTGCAAGGGTCAATGTTGTCAAATTACCCATGTGTAGCTTTTGAAAATAAAAAGCTTTATTTAAAAAAACAAAAACATACGCATAGATAATTTTTTAACATATCCCTCATCCTTGTATCTCCTTATCTCTACCCTCAGAAACTTTATCTTTCCTTCAAGACTATAATCAGCTTCTCTGTCCTATAGGAAGCCTTGTCTGATCCCCTCATCCTTTACTCCTTATGATTAGTGTTTTCTTCTTCTTAATATCATACTTATCTCTGTGTGTTTGTCCTCTCTCCCCTCCCCCAATAGAACAAAAGCTTCCTAAAGGCAGGGATGAATTAATTTTTATCTTCTTAACTTCATCACAATGCCTTGAACATAGTAGAGACAATGAATAATTATTTCTCAGATTGAATTGTCACATCTCCTCTCCCTGGTAAAATTCATCCTGTTGGGGCAGCTAGGTGGTACAGTGGATAGAACACCAGCCCTCAAGTCAGGAGGACCCAAGTTCAAATCTGACACTTAACACTTCCTAGCCATGTAACCCTGGCCAAGTCACTTAAACCCAATTGTCTCAGCAAAAAAAATATTCATTCTCATTTGTAAAATGAGAAGTCTGGACCAAATGTTTCCTAAGGCATCCTCTTCCTGTAACATCTGTGATCCTGGGACTCTCTCAGGGGTAGAATGGTCATAAAGAGTTTTTATGCAAAAGAAATCAGCCTTGAAGGCGGGATAGATTTGGATGGGACAGAAGGGGAAGGCCATTCAGTACCAAAGGTACAGTATGGCCCTTTGTATCTAGCCCAGCATCTTTTACCCCCAGTAGATCTATAATCTCATCAATGTGTTTATCCCCTCCAGTGACACAGATTGCAACCCATCCATGCTTGTTCGACTCTCCTCTATGTCCTCCCTTGATTGATGACAAGTTCTCTCGATATCCTCAGGGCCTTCTCCAATTCTCTTCATGCTGCATATGTACCAATAGAGTGCACAGATGGGTCATCCCTGGCTCTTGCCACGTAATTAGTCTATCCTTTTTTGTGTGATCATACATTTCACTGACGACCCACACCATTATCCATTTTGGACAATTGAATCGGTAAATTCAGAGAAGGGGCTAGCATTTGTTTTCCCCATCCTCTTCTAAATGTATAGTGCTAAATGCTTTGTTTCCTGTCTTCCTAGCCCCTTTTCTAAACTCAAATGCTATTAAGTGGAGTCACCAGTCACTTGCTAGAGAGTGATACTTATGGCTTGAGAAGTGTGCTTTATGTGTTCTTTGTTTTCCCTGCCTCAGCAGGTTAGACCCCCTGCTCTGAATTCCAATGTGTACTGGCCCTTTCACCTTGCCAGTGGACTCAAGGGGACCATTAATATGGGTGTCAAGTCAGCAAGAGAGAAAGCCTTCCTGCCACTCAACAGGCTGGCCCTGCCTGACCTTGAAGGTGCATTAAGTTTCAAATGGTTTTCAGCTCATCAGCCTCCCAGCCAAGAGACCTCCCCAGAGCCCGAGGAATCTCCATACATCCTCTGAAAAGAACCTTCTGAATAGTTGCTGGCATATGGCACAGGGACATGACTCTCTCCTTTCTACATCCTCAGCATTTCACTGAGATCCAACAGATATTTTCACCCTTTCACCCAAAATCCCCTCTTGGAATCTAAGACAGCCTGCCCTCGTGGATCCCCTATAGCCCTTTGCAAGGAATTTGGACAAAGAAAGAGGTCTTAGATAGTGAGAACCAATTTTTCTCCAAGTCCTCTGAGGACCAACTAGAGACTTAAAGGGAAATAAGAGGTGCAGATCTGGACATATAGTAGTCCCTGGAAAAATTCAGCGATTGATTGAAATGAAGTGTTCTAAAGCACCCAGAGCTTTGAATCCAATATGGTGAGACCCAAAGCAAAGCTTCCTGAGTCTAAATATGCCTCGGCCCAGATTGTTGGACGGGATGTTGAGTCAAGAACATCTGAAGCATGAGGGGCTTTGGGGGTGGTCTAGGTCAAAGACTTCATTTTACAGAAGGGAAAATCGAAGCCTCCAAAGAAGTGACTAGCATGGAGTCATAATGGTAGTAAATGATAATGCTGTCAGTTGACTCCAGATCATCCAACTCCCCCAAGCCAGGGGCCTTTCCTCTATACCAAGAGGCTTGTTTTCTGCTAATCAGAAGACAGAGATATAAGATGCATCCTTGAGGTCCCTCTTGTCCTAGCGGTCCAGGTTTGGCACAGCTCTTGATCTGAAAGGAGTGTTAGGAATAGGAGTAGAGAAGGCCCATCAAAATGGAAGTTACTTCATTTTCTCCTTGTTACCTACTTCTAGAGGAGATGAGGTTTGGATTCAATTCTCACATATTTACATGTGCATTTACACCAAAAAATATTAACCTCAGAATGCTTTGTCACCTGTCTCTTTGATCGGGGTCGAGTTCTTCTATCCACAAGCAGACACTTTATGTGCCAGTTTATTTTAATAGTCATTATAGAACATAGGTGTCCTAGGCTTGCCCTATAGTAGTGCTGTCACATATACCCAAATCAGGTAGAATCTGGTATGATGGAATCAGCCTTAGATGGTCAGTTACTTAGGGGGCCTGAGTTCTAGTGCTGACTTCCCATGAATTCATTCATTCATTTGTTTATTCATTCACTCCCCATTCTGGCTCTCATTTCCATTTTCTGTAAACTGTGTGGGTTGGGTCAGATAAGCCCCAGGTTCTCTTCTACGACCTTCTGGCTGGGGGAAATTATCTGTATCAGAGCTTTCCCTGCCTTTGTGCACATGAGCTTAGTTGGCCACCTTTGATTAACTCAACTCATTTGTAGTCTGTGGAGTCCATCAACAGGGCTTAGGTGAAGAGGGGAGAGAAGAATTTTACACCGACTTCAGAGGCCTCAGGAGAGCTGCTGCAGGCACGTGGACTGGTTTCTGTGAACATCAGGTGCATCCTTCAGTGGGAAATTGGCTGCCTTTCCCAAGGTCGTCTCCACTGCTGCAGCTCTTTCCTGTCATCTCTACTGTCTTTCCCTTCAAGACTCCCTCCCCTCTCTCTGTCTGTCTCTCTCCTCCTCCTTCCCTTCTTCTTGCTCTGTTCTCTCTGTCTCTTTCTCTTCTCTCTAATCTCTCCTTTCCTTTCTCTCTTCTCACCTCTTTTCTCTCTAGTTCTGTCTCTTCTCATCTTTTCTCTTTTTTCCCTCTCTGTGTCTCAGTCTTTGTTTCTTTCTCCTCTCTCTGTCCTCTCTCTTCCTTTTTTTTGAATGTCTACATTCACTGTCTCTTCTTTTTTCTTTCCTCTCTTTCTCCCCCCACCTCTTTCTCCCTTCTTCCCTTTTTCTCTCTCTCCTTATCTCTCCTCTATTTCTCTTTTTCCCTGCTCTCTCTTTTTTCGTCTCTGTCTCTCCTTCTTTGTCTCTGCCTCTCTATCTGCCTGTGCATGTGTGTGTGTGTGCGTGCATGTGCATGTGTGTGCGTGAGTGTGTGTGTGTATGTGTGTGTGTATGTGTGCGTGCGCGCGCCTCTCTCTGTCCCTCTCTCTCCCTCCTGAATGGAAGATGTTCATTTGTAACCCCAGTAGAGGTTCTGCTCAAATGCACATGGCTCCTGGGAAGCAGGCTTTTGTCTGGTTGTCTTTGTTCCTGATGTATTACATGGCTGCATGGCCCAGCCGGGACAGACTTCCCCTTTTCTTTTTGTCAACAGCGCCCACCTGGGCAGGTGGTTTATTAGTTTGTTGTCAGACAGGAGCACTGAACTCATTAGGGGGACAGCCTCCACAGTACCCATGCAGCCCAGAGTTGCACCTCACATCCCAGGCCCTCTGTCCTCCACGAGGGTTGCCCAGTCAGCAGAGAGTGCCACTGGGTGTAGACAAAAGGGGAGCGAGGCCCAGTGGGTTTCTCGGGAGCACTTCTCCAAAATCCAAGGCTGGAGGAAATTTATATACACCAGTGGTCTCATTTGCCAACCTCTCCCAGCCATCCTGCCTCCTCGCTACTGACAAGGGAATCCCCCTGGCCATTTTAGAAACTGTAATAGACTCATTTTCATTGGTAAATGCTTCTTGGCAATGATGAAAGGTGAATTTTTTAACAAGGAAATGAGCATTTTTAACAGCCATAAATGTGGTCAGGGGAATTCCTTCCTCTGAGGGGACACTTGGATGTGTCTGTGATGTGCTGATGATAGAGGCCAGAAAGTTCCCAGGCCTCCTGTTAAGTATTATTAATAGCAGTGGTGGGACCAGCTCCTTTCCCTGGGCTTCCCTCTCCTGCTCTGCTCTGTGTAGCTCACGAGTGCTGAATCATCCTTCCTGCTCCATGGCCAGGCCTGTAGGAAGCGACAGGCTCCTCACAGGGAGGTCAGGGAGGGAGCATCGTGGGCTCTGTTAGCGCCCATGTCTGCAACCAGACCTAGGCCATGGCCTTGAGCTTCAAAGAGCAACCTCATTCAATCAACAAGTATCTATTGACTGCTCAGACGCTATGGAAGATAGAGTGAAGAGTAAGACATAGCACCTGCCCTCAGAGAGCTTCCTGTCTACCAGGAGGGAACACAGAGGGCCACAAAGCCTGCGGAAGTGCCCTGCACTGCTAACACGATACAGTGGTGATAGCGAACATTAATAGCACTTTACAATTATTACCTCATTCAGCCCTCAGGACAACCTTGTGAAGTAAGGTACTAGGAGTATCCCTATTTTACTGATGAAGAAACCAAGCCAAAACACAGATTAAATGAGTTGCTCAGAGTCATGCAGCTAATAAGTATCTGAGGTCAAACTGTAATTCAGATCTTCCTAACTCCAGGTCCAGCACTCTATCCTGTACTACCTAGCTGCCCCTAAAAATTAATTAACATTAATTGGTTCTAGAAAAAAAAACAACATTTTGTGAAATAATATTGCCAGGGTTAGCTACTTCTGAAGGAGCCAGTACCATCAATAAGCAATCATGAGCAAACAGCTTCTGCAGTGGCATTTCATAAAGTTCTTTCAGGGTCTTATTATAATAAGACTGGCTTTATTATTAATAATCATAAAATATCACAGTTGTTTAGTACTTAAGACATTTTTCTCACAATAACCCTATGATATTTGTAGCACAAGTAATATTATATCCATTTTACAAATGAGGAAACTGAGGCAAAATGCAACTACTTACCCTTTGTCACATGCCCAACAAGTGATTAAGAGAATCAAACCCACATGTCTCTGATTCAAGTCTAACTCTTCTTCTGCTACACCCTACTTCAAGTGAGATTTTACTCTATGTGGTCAGAGCAATGAAGGAGGTTCATACAAAGAGCATTCTGATCAAGGAGAGATCACTTTGTCCTAGAGTATCAGATAATTGTTAAAGTTTGGGTAGTCCCAGGAGGTTTATGAATCTAGCATATCCACCATTAGCACTTTGGGCAACCTTGGCAGAGAGCTTCAGTTTTCTTCCCATAGAGAGGAATTTCAGTACACAACTGCACTCAAAACTTCTATAAGAATAGTTCACATTTCTCTAAAACTTTGGATTTGTGAAATACTTTACTCATTTGATTCTCACAACAGCCTAGTTAAGTAGGTGCTATTATGATCCTGCTTTTACAGATGAGAAAAACGAAGTTGTCCCCATTTTATCGATTAGGAAATCAAGGCTAATCCATGATCACATGGATAATAGCTCTTTCAAGTGGAATTCAAATCCAGGTAGTCCTAGCTCCAAAGTCCATAGCTTTAGTCACTACACTCTAACCTGTGAGGAAGGGAGAAGACAGAGATACTCTGGGTCCTTCCAGTTTTCCAAGACAGAAATAGAACTCAGATCTACTGATTCTTAATTCCAAAGGCTCAATATTAAAAATCCTACTGCTTCCTGTCATTGTGTCACCTTGTGTTTAAAAATATATACATTCTTAGAAATTTGCTCTTTTATGTGTTCTCAAGATTTCAAGGTTGAACTTCTTCCCACAGTACAAATACACCTGAGTTTCCAAACATGATTCCCTGGAGTGTGGGTGGGGCTTCCTAGAAATTTATCTTCCTAAGACCCTCCAGCACAGCAGGAATCATATGCTTTCTATCTTCCTTTAAAGATGGTTTTTGAAGTTCTGTGTCTTTATACTTGGAAGGTTGTCATGTCACTACCAATTTGGAGGGCAGATCATCCCTGTCCATTAGGATCCATATTTATCAAATCTATCCTTTCCCTCAACAACATAGACCATTAGATTCATAGCCTTGTTCTGAAGCAAGAGTCCCATTTTTTTAAAATAGCAAACTGAGTACTTGCTGTATACAAAGCCCTGCCCTGAGCAGATTGCAAAGATGAATTAAATAGTGCTTGAGAGTACAAGGGGAAGCTAATTCTGTGGACAAGGGAGATTAGGGAAGGCTGGTGCTAATTAGGAAACTAATGCTTCTTTCTTAGAGAAAATAGCATTTGAGCCAGGCCTTGAAGGAAGCATTTTCTCAGGATGTCAACAATTGGAGTTATTTTTGGAAGGTAAAAAATGTGGGGATAGAAAAACTTAAAACATGTTTTCAGGACCCTGAGTAGTCCTGTTTGACTGAAATGTAAAGTACACAGCAGGGAATAACATAAGCTGAAGCTAAAAAGCATGTGCCTGCTGACATAGCTTCTGATCCATTCAGGGGCACTAGCCTTCAGCCCCCCAGCTCTGGTTGCAGATAAGATCAGCAATCTAATTCCAGACCTTCCCACCCTGCCCTACCACATCACTGCCTTTGACTCAAGCAGCAGGTGGATCGATTGCAGCAGAGGCCCAATATAGCAGATATTGGCAGAAGCTTGCTAGTATGAGAGCTCCAGGAGGGAGAACACAGTGGCCAGGCAGTAAATATCACAAGAAAAGAGAGAAGGCACTCAGCCAAGAAATGCAAGACCCACCCCCAACTTGTTCCCCTAACTGCTCTGCCCAGAGCATGCCCACTGACCTGATGCTAATGTTGACAATTCATAGTGGGTGGCATTTTCTTTAAACAAGCATCGGAGCCGAGGATACTAGAAAGTAGAAAGGTCTGCAAAACAAATTTGCAGGTTCAGGGAAAGATTTCAGGAATAACCCGCTCCCTGATGAAGCTGGCATGAGTGGCCCATGGAGACTGTGCTTTGAGACTTTTTTTATAGATCTTTTGAGACATTCTCCACTACAGGAGAACTTATTGGAATAAAGGACTCCTTTCTGCAAGAGAGCCCCTATTGGCATTGCAAAAAATGGCAAATCTTGTCCCTGCCCTCTGGAACTCTCAGTGCCATACAGAAGAGAAACATGTGTAGAGATCGTGGTAATTTGTAGAAGGCTTGTAAAAGACGTGCCATGAGAGTATCTTGAGTCAGAGAAAGGAGGCTGCTTTCAGCTGGGCCAGAGCAGGTGACCAACAAGACATCTCCAGAAACAAAAAGTCATTGAGTTTAACTACCACTTCTGCTGTAATTTCACTCTATAATATAGCATCCTTTCTCTGTGCTTCCACTTTCTCTTCCCCTTCAGAAACAGGGATGACCATGCCATATTGCAAAGCAGGACGACAGGACAAGACATTTGGGCATCTCAAGCAAGGTTTGAAATCTCTGCCTCTTTTGGGGTTCAGACTGTCCCCATGAGGCTTGGAGCCTTTGCTGTAAAATTAGAAACTAACTACCACAAAATACATAACTACTGGCATAAAAAGTGGGATTTTAGAGTTTCAAATATGTGTATTTATAAAAAGGAATACGTTCGAATGCCCCTTAGTGTGTTTCTCTCTCTCTCCCATTTATTGCACCCTAGGTAGCTGGCCTTCCTTTCTTACCTCTAAATCTAGTTCTATTTAATTGACTCCAATCCACATAAAGTAATGTGTACATGTGGTCTATTGAGCAGTCCTAAGGCACCTCTGAGTGATGAGGTCTCATCCTTTTGCTATTGCCTGTCAGTGCCCAGTGGGGGGCACTCAGTAGGTGTTCAGTAAGTACCTGAGTCCTAGTCTTGCCCAATTAATAAAGGCCTTGTAGACCTGGACTTGGAGAAATAGACCATACCTAAATGGTAATAGATTGTGGGCACGTAAGATTTTGGAAGGCCCTTAAGCAGAGACTGAGCTGTTCTACCTGACTTAGGTGTCAGATTTCATATATGCTACCCGTCATCTAAAGTGAGCATAGCAAAACCCTTCAACTGGAGAACTGCTGGCTATAAGAGAAGAAGGGGAAGCACCTTATTTACTCTGAGCCCTTTACAAATAGCTCAACAGCCTTGCAAAACAGATTCTGTTATTATCCTCCTTTACAGTTGAGGAAACTGAGGCACAGAGGTTAACTTGAGAAGTCTCTCGTGGGTAGTGTCTGAGGGTGAATTTGGACTTGGATCTTCCTGATTCTAGATGTAGTGCTCCATCCATCTCCTGGCTTTCCTGAAATAAAAATGATTCTTACTGTAGGACTCGGCAACTAATTCTCAATGTGAGATTCTACCAATGTTTGGAAGTTATGATGCTAAGTATTTGGAAAGTATTTGAGAATACAATGACCTATGACTATTGTGAAGGATTTAGGATGAAAAATCCTATCCATACCCAGAGAAAGAATTGATTGGGTCTGAAAGCAGATTGAAGCATTCTCTCTTGTTTGCTTTTTTTTTTTTAATTTTCTTGAGGGTTTTTTTTGGTGGGGGAGGGGTTATGTTTTCTTTCACAACATGACTTTCATGGAAGTTTTTTGCATGACTTCACATTTGCTTTCTTAATGGGAGATGGGGATAGGGATAAGGGAGAGAATCTGGAACTCAAAGTTTTAAAAACAAATGTTAAAAAAAAAGACTCATAGAACATGCCCATTTTAAAAGTTTCAAAAAAAGAAAGTGTCTGAGGAAGGAGTGACTATCTCGTTGTATTTGAGATGAGATGCACAGGATGATCCACTCTCCTGAAAGGTGCTGTTGGCAGCTGTCTCCCTGTGATATTTCTTACACGGGCCTGGCTTTGTTCTCTGCTGCGGTCGCAAATGATGAGGTACCAAGTTCTTCATTTGGCATAGATGCTCTTAGATGACAATACCCGTGAGCCTGTGCCAAGAGTGTGGCTAGCAGTTTTAGTGTGATTAAAGCATTAGTCTCTGGGATTAAGACGCAGCCAGATCCTGGCCAAGTTGAGGAGCTGACAATGTTTCTGGCATCCTTTCTGAGTCCCTCTTCCACCTTGTGGTACTCTTCTCAGCCTCATTGTGAGTCCCCTCCCCTAGGCCCACATGGAAAGTAGCTTGGAACTGTGAGGCAGGTAAGAGAACAGAATCCAGCTAAAGGCCCCAAAGAAAACTGAATTGCTTCATGTTTTTATTAGGTAAGGAAAGGCAAGAACATTTTGAGAAGGGTTAGTGCCAAACCTCCCTTCCTTTCCCTCTAGGCTCTCCAGTCCCAACCCGAGCCACAGCAGGGAGTACCAGGAGAGCCTGGGCCTTAGCCAGGAAACTGCCCGTCTGCCTAGTTTGCTTCCCATTGTGACAAGTTGGCAGTTTAGATTCCGTAGTCAGATCAGTCTGTTCTTGCTCCCTCCTGTGAGTCTTCCTTCCTTGTCCAATTCTCCCATTCTTTTGTTTGTTCTCATAATTCATATCATCTTTCTGGGCCTCTCAGGGGCATTCTATGCTCTATTAACATTCTGATTATAAAATAACAAAGACTGTAGCATGTACTGCCTCCCTCTTGGCCTCTTCTTCCCCCTGGGCCTGAGTTTTCTTTTTTATAAAATAGAAAGGGGGTTAAAGAATAGGGGTGATGTTGATGATCCCTAAGATCCTTTCTTGATAGCATCCTGTGATTTTGTGATTGCTTCCTGCCCCCCATTTCCATCCCCCAGCTAGGTCAGGTTTTGGCTTTTCTGAAGAGAAAATTATTTGGTGATGTCTTAATAAACCCTCCCCCCAAAAAATGCTTTCCCTGAAACAAACACCTCGATGGGCTACAGGCGCTTTAAGAACAGAGATTTTTTTTTTTTTTTTTTTTTTGCTTTGTCCCAATACCGATAATGGTCCCTGCACATAATAAATACTTAGTAAATGCTTACTGGATTGGATTGGGTTGGATTTTTAACATTGATATCCTTTCAGTCACGCTTTATGGCTACAAATAATGGAATATCATAGGCTCCAAAGAACTGAGCTGTGGAGAGGTCTATGAAAAGTGAATAGGCTGCAATGTACTTCTAATGAAGAATTACATAGAAGAAGTATAAGGATATCAACAGAGAGCTGTATGACCAGAAGAGTATGTGGACCAGTCATAAAGGAGGACTAAGGATTAATTTCTATCCCTCAGTCAATTAACAAACATTTAATAAGTCCCTCTTGTGTACACAAAGGGACACAATGACAAAAGTAAAAATAATCCCTGTCTTCAAAAAGCTTACAGTCTACCTGGGGGAGACATGTTCCTATATGGACATCTATATAAAACAGATAAAAGGTAATTTTGAGGGGAAGGCATCAGCAGTCAAAAGCAACACAAAAGGCCTCATGCAGAAGGTGGTGCTTGAGTTTCCTTGTAATGTCAAGAAATTTAAAGGAAGGGCCCCAGTACATTAGGAGGACATGGAAAAGAGTCCCCTGAAATAAGATGTGTGTTCATTCTGATCTATAAAGTTGGAGGGAGTGCTCACCTAGAGAACTGAATTCTACTTATGTCTCCAAGTACCAGAAAGTTCTAGCTCCTCACCACATTATTCCTTCCACAGGTGACAGGTGCTGACTGATCAGTCAGGGAGATACTCCATCTTCTGGGCAGCCTTTCATCCACTCTCATCCCCTCCTTACAGAGCTTTTTTTTGTCTCAAGGATAGGTGTTATGCTTCTGGAGAATTACAGTTTATTAATTTCCAGTCTCTGCCATCAGCTTTTTGTGGGGCCTTTGGCAAGTGACTTAAACACTCTAAACCTTGGGTTCTCCATCTGTAGAAGATGTTGACTGTCATTTTCCTTCTGAGTCAGGAGATTTTAAAAAATGAGGAAAAAATGAGAAAGCATTTTTCTATGCTGTGAGCACTTAAGAAGAAATATGATTACCATCATCATATGATAATAGCTTACTTTTATACAGTACATTACAGTTAGCAAATCATAGAACTTGCCTTATCTTATTTGATCTTCACAAAAGATCTGTGTGGAAGACAATGCATGGTTTATTTTCACACTTATCAGTTTATTTTACAGATGGGGAAACTGAGGGTCAGAGAGGGTGATTTGTTCATGATCACTTTGCTCAATGAATATCAGAAGTGGTATTCAAATCAGCATCCCTCCTGACACTAAATCCAGGCCTCTCTTCACTACCTCATGAGTATTCCCTTTACTACTGATCAGGGAAATTGGACGAAAATATATATTTTTAAACTTTTTCTGCTTGCCTCATTAGTCAGGCTTTTAGGTATTATGCTGGAAGGGTTATCACATAAATCTCATGTATAATTCTAAGGAGGAATCTAATGTTAGAGTAAGAAATGTCCTTGTTCTTTGATGGCAATCCTTTCATCTCTCTGTGACCTTATCCCTTATTTGCTGATGAAGTGTTTTGTTCCTTTCATTTACCACTTCCTCCTTAAATATTTTGTCTTTTTCTCTCGTCTGATGTTTTTTCTTTTACCTTCAGACATCATCTCGACTATCCTAAAGAAAATCTTCATGTGACCTTCCTGCACTTTTTATTACCTGTTGTGTAAGTCTTGTATTCTCCATCAGACTTCTCTAACAAGTGGTCTATACTTGTTACTTTAAAAACTCTACTCATTTCTTCTCAACTCCACCCATAATAATAATAATAATCCACTCACCCTGTCAAATTATTCAGTATCAGAAACAGATAAGTTTTTATCAGTGGAGAAGACACGAAAGAGAATGCCTTACCATCAGTTTTGGTACTAAGCCCTAAGGCCCATTGGGCCTTTCCATCTGACTTGTAGTGAAATGTCCTATATGTATCGGCCCTTCATTAGTATGTAAGCTCCCTGAGAGCATGGAATGTATTGCTTTTCTATTTGTATCACTAGCACAATGCTTTGTACATAATAAATGCTTTTTCTTCCTTCCCTCCTCTCTCCCTCTTTCCCTTTCTCTCTTCTTTTCTCCCTCCCTCCTTCTCTCCATTTCTCCCCTCCTCCCTTCCTCTCTTCCTTTCTTCCTTCCTTAACTCAGAGCATAATTAAAATCAGGAGACCTAAGTCCTTACCCAGGCTTAGTCACTAACTCATTTACAACTATTTCCCATTTCTAGGATTCTGTTTCCTCCTCTAGAAAATGAAATTAGGACTAGGTGATGTCTAGCTATCTTCCAGCTCTAAAATCCTATGATTCTATGATTCTTTATCTTTGTCTTTCCTCAGTCCCTTCATTTCTCCCACCATTTGGTCTTCCCCCACCCCCAGGCCAGCAGGAACAGCTGCAAGTGGATTTGAAATGGAACGACAGTGTTAAAGATGGAGAGCTGTATAAATAGAATAATAATAATGCTGGGTTTGGAATTTATCCACACTTGATGGGGGTGTCTTGCCTTGCATTCCCCACTCATCACTCATGAGTGAAAAGGTCACCCCTAGCCTAGGAAGATAAATTCCAATAACGTTGGTATAATTAGAACATGCAGTATTTAGATATTTTTTTCTTCAGTACAATTAAGCAGGGATAATTTGGTGAGCTATTTTCCCCTATGCTGGACATGGCTCTCGCTTGCATCCGTTCTTTTGAATTACTTGACGAGACCATCATCCTCTGGGGCTCTTTTTACACTCCCTTGGCCCAGTTGTTACTTATACAGAATGGTTCACGTCGCCCTCTCAAGGTAGTATCCTATGCTCTTAAATTATCCCTTCTTTAAAAGCTCCCTTTGCCTCATTGTCCTGCCCTTAGCTGCATGTTAGAGAAGACAATGACTGTTCAAATAACCAGCTTTAGTGTGGGAGTGACGAGTAACCTTAATGTGTGACCTCTTCCCTGTACTATTTGTATTTTGTATTGCAAAAGAAGAATCCCCATCAAGAATGTCCTAACCTAAGGGTCCAATAAGATGTATTCATGAAGCCTTCGCTTAGAGAACTTCAGACTAGTTATCCCCACTACAATTCTCTATCCTTTTCTCTCCATCATAAGCTCCTCCATACCAGTGGATCCTGTGGCATGCCTCCCCTAAGAGCATTACGTTTATTTTTCTGTCTCAAAGACCCACTGCTGTCTCACTCCATCACATGGCATCTTCTCTGCTATAGACTTTGGCGGGAGGAGGCTTTTTCGATTCCAAAAGGGGAAAGAGAAGAACAATTAGCAAAAATGTCCCCTCCTCTGCTCTGGGATTTTTACTATTACATCCCACTGATTTTCTCCCCATCCCCAACTCTGTACAACCTCAGGACTTTAGGGAAATGAAAGATGAAGTTTCCTGCTCAAACCCGAAGAAACATTTCTCTAATGGTAAGAATTTCAGGCAACATGTGAAGTTAGTGGAAAAAAAGATGATTGGGGGAATAGCTTTTTATGATCCCACTATGGAGACAATCTCTCTCAGGTAATGTTGCTCCTGCTGCTTGCTGTTCAAATAGTATTTCCCTCTGATTTTCCATTTGGGCCTCATTTTCCTTAAGATGAAAGTTCAGGACCAAACCTTCACAACAGGGTAAAGCTCCCTCAGGGATTTCTGTAGGAGCCTGAGACATTGCTCTGAATAATAGTTCTGTTCCTCATCCGCCACTCTGCCTAACATCTCACTCACCTCATTTTTTTTTCTTTGACCTCTGCCACAGAATGAGCAGCCATCTTCATTAAGTTGTCCAGGGCGATGTCTAAATCTTTCTTCCTGAGAAGTTACAACTATTTCAGAACCCATCATTGTGGGAGAGAAGTTGAAATTGTTCATTCCAATATGCTTCACCTTGTGCTTTTCTGCACTGAGTTTCCGTGGCAGCTGTCTTGCCTTGCCTTGTGATTTGGTCCAATTGTAGTGCCCTATAGCTGCTCATCCTCTCCTCCTGCCCTTACCCAGATTTGCCTACCCCTTGTAGTCTGGCATTTCAGCTGCTATGCCATGTACTTCCTCTCCTAGGTTGCCATTAAGCAGATTGAGCCAAATTCAGTCCGGTGCTGATCGTTGAGCACCCCTGCTATTGACCCCTCTCTTCTAGAGAATTGGCTGCCTGTTTTTTCCCTTATGTTCCCTGTCACTTAACTAGATTTTTTTATGCCAGGGCAAACTTTTCTCCCCAGGGTTACTAAGCTTCCTTAATGGCCCTTCATGAAGGACTTTATCCAAACCCTTTGGAGCCGTGGTTACTAGCTGGACTTTCTTCAGATGCTGTTTTTCCTAACTCTTTCAGGAAATATGACTCTCAGGGGTTTTGTTCTCTTTCTCTTTCCATTTATTTCTGCTCTGGCCCAATTTGTCCCTCTCTTATAAACATCTGCCTGTTACAAACTGATATTTTCCTTGGCTCATTTTTTATTTTAATTGTGGGGCAAACTGACGAATCACATGGCATCCAAGGAAGAAGAGAAATACACCCTAGCAACCAAGATGACAACATGGCAACAGCAGCTGTTATAAAGAAGAGAGAAAAATCTCTTTCTGACAAACTTATTTCCCCATTTGGCTTTTATAGCTTGGCTGAGGGTGTGGAGAAATAAGTGGAGTGAGAGTAAAGACAGTCGTAGCTGGTGATCCTCCTTGCCTTTTCTGAAGTGATGCTTTCTTGGGGCTCCTCGGTGGTGGCCAGTGCCACGGAGATGTTGGAAGTTCACGGCAGCATCCCACCTCCCCTTGAGTTCCATATTTGATCAAATCCATCAACTGGCGATTGTGCCCATTCCTAAGCCTCCATAATGATCCCTCATATAGATTCCTTAGCTGCGCTGGATTTTGGTAGCTATGTGTTTGCTCCATTCCTGATCTTTTTGCCCCCTATCTCTCTATTCTAGGATTCCGGGATGTTTCCATCCTGGCCCTGCTGTCTCTCTGTGTTGTGGAATTGGGTTCTTTATTGAATCAGTTCCACATTTGTTGAATGCCCAGCATGTGGAAAGGATGTAGTGGGATCGCTGCCTTCAAGAAGCTTGTTTATAGTCTAGCTGGGGAGACGAGACCAGTGAGCTTGTGTTTTTGTAGGTCCTGGCAGAATGTTTCCTGACCACTTCTCAGTGGTGGTTTTGCTTGTGCTTGAGGGCAGGTCAAATGTACTTTGCACACTGACCTCAAAAAAGTTATGCATCAGCTTTTTAAATGAATCTCATTTAAAATACAGCAAAGGATCATGACAGCTAAGGGCACCCTCCTCCTGCTGGTCACTCAGGTTTCAGCCGCCTTGGCGATATCCTCAACTCCCCATTCTCCCTCCTTCCCACACACATCCAGTCAGTGGATGTCTTGTTCTTTCTGCCTCTGCAATAACTCTCGCATCCATCCCTATCCTCTCTATTCACATGACCAGCTTTCTACTTCAGGTCCTCATTTTCTCTCACCTCATAACCTCCTGTTTGGTCTTAATGCTTCAAATCTCACCTCACTCTGATCCAAAGCTGCTAAAGTCATTTTCCTAAAGCAAGAATCTGACCATCTCTCTCCCTACTCACTGAACTCCAGTCACTCTCTACTGCCTTCAGGATCCGACTTAAAATACTCCCTTTTTAAAGCCTTCCACCATCTGGTCTCACCTGGTTTCAGCCTGGCCATACCCAATGCCTGTTCCTATACTCTGCTGGATAGTCAGCCTGGCCATGTTGCTATTCCCCACCCACAACAAACACTCTCTGCCATCTCCATGCCTTTGCTCTAGCTATCCACCATGCTTGTCTCACTTCCATCTCTTTGTTTCCTTCTGTCCCAAATGCTTCTTTCTAAATGAAATTGTTCCTGCTCATCCATGGAGGAACTAGTTGGTTCTTTCCAATTCTGGGTATTTTAATATTTTGTATGTTTTCTCTGGATGTCCTATTATTCTTTGCTGTTATTACGTGATAAGCTTTTCTCCCTTTTTTGGTCATATGTATTGTGATGATCATTTCTTGCATACCATCTCTTACTGACAGGATGCTGTAGCCTGCTTGTTACTACTATATAGCTTTCCTTTGAGTCACCTACAATTTGGAGTCTTCTAAGCTTATGATGCTCCTTAACTTATAGCCCTATTATACCCTGATGCTGTGAATAAAAAGCGGAGGGTGGGGGAGGTGTTAAGGAGAAGTTTGGGATTAATAAAAATACAGTGCATATGTCCAACTGTTACTCATTGTCTGAGGTGTCATCTGAGATGTATGTATTGATGGATTGATTTGATGTGACACGATATATGCCATAATTTGGGTGGCATGCATTCTACATCCACTTGGTTTTTCCTGAACATTTCACTAAGTCTTTTTTTCAGTAGTTATAAATTTCATTGAAAAGGTCATATAGTATTCTAGTGTACACTATAATCAGAACCATACCATCCCCATCCATTGGAAACTCTTCCTCCATTGGACTGCATGAAGAACATAGTACATGGCAAAGGCAAAAATAATTTTTTAAGCCTTGGTTTATAGTGATAACTAAAACATCATTGAATGTTTTCTCTGGTTGGGGATATTGAGGAATCATGTATGATCTTAATATGTTTAGAGGACATACTTTGTTGAAGGAGAGTACATAAACCAATATTCTGGTTTCTCTTCAACTGCTTTCTCTTCATTTGCAACTGGTACACCCAGTGCAATTTTAGATTCTCTTTGTACTAAACCATTGTGGGACCAAAAATGTTGACTGCTATGGAGAATTGTCAGTGGAAGTTTCCCTTTCCTTTTGCATATTTTCTTCAAAAATACCCTTGATACATGCATAGGATATTTTCATAAAGATTTTGTAAACGATTAAGTAGGCAGATAGCTTTGTAGCTACTGATATCTTTTTAGTTATTTTTCTTTTCTGTTTGGGATGTTTTGAAAATGAGTTCCTAGGCATCTTTGCAATTCATTTGCCTCATCTACAGATTTCCACTTTGATTCCACATTTGATTAGATCCATCTATTCTTCTTGAAAGAATTGTCTTTAATCACCATTCCCACATCCTCATCCATTTCAATAAGTTCACTTATTATCTTTTTGCAGATAAATATATATATTTACTGCCTTCAGGTTCCGACTTAAAATACTCCCTTTTTAAAGCCTTCCACCATCTGGTCTCACCTGGTTTCAGCCTGGCCATACCCAATGCCTGTTCCTATACTCTGCTGTATAGTCAGCCTGGCCATGTTGCTATTCCCCACCCACAACAAACACTCTCTGCCATCTCCATGCCTTTGCTCTAGCTATCCACCATGCTTGTCTCACCTCCATCTCTTTGTTTCCTTCTGTCCCAAATGCTTCTTTCTAAATGAAATTGTTCCTGCTCATCCATGGAGGAACTAGTTGGTTCTTTCCAATTCTGGGTATTTTAATATTTTGTATGTTTTCTCTGGATGTCATATATATATGTGTGTGTATATATATACATACATACATACATACACACACACACACACACACACACACACACACATATATATCCAATCATAATCTGTCTCCTGAACTTCAGTTTCATATTGCCACATGATTTGGATATCTCCTATTCATCAGTACCTTAGCTTCAACATGTCTAAAACAGAACTAACCTGCCTTTCTTCCTAAACCCACTCTTCTGTTTAAGTGTACCACCATCTTTCTGTTAATCCATGTTCTCAACTTGAGAGTATTCTCTGAGTCCCGCATTCCCTCAACATCTTCAATATAATTTTTTTCCTCAATAGTATTTTATTTTTTCAGTTACATTCATTTTTGTAAGATTTTGAGTTTCAAATTTTTTCTCCCTCCTTCCCTTATCTCCCTCCTCCCCAGGATAGCAAGAATCAGAAATCTGATATGGGTTATACATATATAATCCTTTTAAACATATTTTCAAATTTGTGATTTGTGAAAGAAAAGTAGAACAAAAGAAGAAAGTATACTTTAATCTGCATTCAGTCTCCATAGTTCTCTCTGGATGTAAATAGCATTTTCCCTTTCAATTCTATTAGAATTGTCTTAGATATTTGCATTTCTGAAAAGAACAAAGTCTGTCGTAGTTGATCATCAGATAATCTTGCTGATATTTTATACAGTGTCTCCTGGTTCTGCTCATTTCACTCAGTATTAGTTCATGTAAGTCTTTCCAGGCTTTTCTGAAATTACCCTCCTCCTTATTTCTTATAGAACAATAATATTCCATTACCTTCAGATACCATAACTTTTTTAGCCATTCCCCAAATGATGGGCATCCCCTTAATTTCCATAAATTTTCAAGTCTTGTATTCACTATTTATTTTCTTTCCACAGTGTCACTCACATTCATGGGCATCACCTCTTGTCTAAATATTGCAATAGACCTCTTATTGATCTTCCTGAGAACATCTTCTCAGCCCTGCAATCCATTATCTACACAGCTTCCAAAATAATTTTGCTAAAGCACAGGTTTGACCATGTTGCTTTTCACTTTAAAATTCTGCAGTGACTCCCTTTTGCCTCTAGAATAAAATACAAAATCCTCAGCCTAGCATTTAAAGTCTTGCACATTTTAACTCCATTTTGCCTTTCCAAATTTATTTTACATCTCTTCCCTTAAAACACTCAAAATTTTCAGCCAAATTATCAACTTTGATGTTATCCAAATTTGGCATGTTAGTGTCCTTCATGCCAAAAATACAGAACTTCTTTACCTCTACTACTTAAGAGTCCTTAGCTTCCTTTAACACTCAGCCTAGGTATCATTTCTTATCAAAAGCTTTTCCTGGACTCTTCCCAAATTGTATGGAGTAGAGAATATAAGTTTTCTGAAGGCATGAACTTTTCCTTTTTTCCCCCTTCTACACTGTACATCTAACACAGAGTTCTGCACATAGTAGGCACTTAATAAAGGTCTGTTACATATGTTCTTAAGTATAATACATTGTACTGAAATATTGGAGTCAAGATATGGTAGACTACCATTGATGGTAATGAATGATGGAATTTTTCCATTTTTTTCTCCCATTTGTTGTCTCCCTGTTTCATCTATAAATGTTCTGAAGATGATCTATCTAAGTTGGATCTGATGCCAAGTTTTCTGCAGGCTCATTTTCAACTCCATAGCTTTTTGATGTTATGTGAGGCAATGCTACATGTCATCTTCTGTCATCTTCCATAATGTTTTGCAAATGAGTTTATATTTTAAACTAGAGTTACCCTTGGCTATGCCTTCTGACTTGGCAAGGAGATCAAAAGTTTACTGGTTGAGGTGGTTTCTAGGTTTTTTGGTCTACTTATCATGGCAGTTGTACAAATTGAAGGCTTACCCTAGAGGCCATTGAGACACCGAAAGATTTTAGATTGGTAAATCCTGGATAATGTGAAATACTATAGAGATAAGCATTCAGTCCAAGCAGTTCAGTAATGGAGAATTTGGATAAGAGAAGTCATCTCTTCCTCTTGAACTGGACCAAAAAACCAAAACCAAATCAAACCACTGTACATCTTATTTTGCATTCAGTATGAAGTAGCGATTAGCCTGATGGACCTGGATATGGGAGAGACTTGAGTATAAATTCTAGTTCTGATACTTATTGGCTGTATGATATGTGTATGCCCGTTAGTTTCTCTGAGCCTACTTTTCTTCATCTATAAAATGGGAATAACAATACTTAACCAAGGTTGTTATGAGGAAACCACTATTCAATTTAACTCAATTAGACATTTATTAAATACCTACTAAGTAAAAGGCATTATGTTCAATCCAGCTTTAAAATTTTTTAAATTTTAAAATTTTAAAGCACTTTACATAAATTATCACATTTAATACTCATGACAACCCTTTGACATTTATATTACTATGATTCCCATTTTACACTTCAGTCTCAGAAAGGTTAAAATGATTTACCTACTGTCTTATAGCTGATAAGGAACTGAAGTAGAATTCAGACCCAAGTCTTCCCAGTTCCAAATCTATTACTGAAAAGTAGGTGATGGGTAGCTGTTTGGCACAGTGGACAGAACATTGACCCTGCAGTCAGGAAGACATAGAGACAGAGTGAGAGAAAGCAAAGATGGAGGCAGACATATTGTAGAAGTTTTGGTAACAGGCTGAATGATTCTGTAGTTTATCCTAGAAAGAATAGGGAGCTGGGAAGGAGCATGGTCATGTCTGTATTAAAAGTGTCAATGTGGTAGTTTTGTAGAAAATGAATTATGGAGCTGAGAGGATAAAAGCATAGAAACCAATTAGAAGGCTATTGCAGTAATCTAGGCAAGAGATGATGAATAGAGAATGGATAGAATATTTTTTATTAAAGCTTTTTATTTTCAAAACATATGCATGAATAATTTTCAACATTCACCCTTGCAAAGCCTTACATTCCAAATTTTTTCCCTTTCCTAGATGGCAGGTAATCCAATATATGTTAAACATGTGCAGCTCTTCTATACATATTTCCATGCTGCACAAGAAATATCAGATCAAAAAGAGGGGAAAATAAGAAAAAAACAAAATGCAAGCAAACAACACAAAAAGAGTGAAAATATTATGTTGTGATCCACATTCAGTTCCCTTAGTCCTGTCTCTGGATGCAGATGGATCTCTTCATCATAAGATCATTGGAACTGGCCTTAATTGTTGAGAAGAGCCATGTCCATCAGAATTGATCATCTTATAATCTTGTTGTTTCCATGTATAATGATCTCCTGGTTCTGCTCATTTCACTTAGCATTAGTTTATGTAATTCTCTCCAGGCCTTTCTGAAATCATCCTGTTGGTCATTTCTTACAGAACAATAATATTCCATAACATTCATATACCATAATTCACTCAGCCATTCTCCAATTGATGAGCATCCATTCAGTTTCCAGTTTCTTTCCACTACAAAAATGGCTGCCACAAATGTTTTTGCACACATGGATTCCTTTCCCTCCTTTAAGATCTCTAGATAGAAGCCCAGTAGAAACACTGCTGAATCAAAGGGTATGAACAGTTTGGTAGGTCTTTGAGCTAGTGAATGGATAGACTTTTGAGAGATCTAATCAATTCTTGTAAAATGGATGTGGATGTGGATGGATTTCTAGCAGCTAACTCATATTCTCCAACAAGCCCCTCCTGAAAGCTAATTAAACATAATGGATATAATTGTTGATTTTACTTTTGCTCATTTGAACAAGACCAATATATATGCTAGATGATAATTCATGCCAGATTTACTTCCTTTTACTCAGACATCCTTGTCCCAGATACCCTAGCTCTAGGTGTAATCTTAAAGAAAGATAATTCATAGTACTAAAAAATATATTTGGTAATCTCAACATCATTTACAATAACAAGAAGTCATATCTCTAAAGCATTTTGGCGTTGACAACATGCTTTTCTCTGAGCACTTTGTCAATCTTAAAGTGCTATATTAATATCACTTATCATTAGTGCTTTTCTCTAAGCATTTTGTCATAATTTGTTATTTGTTATGTTTATATTATATACTTATACACATGTCATATCCCTGACTAGACCAATTCCATGAGTGGAGAGTATCTTAGGTAAAATATTTATATCCCCAACCCTAGTAGTGTATTTTGTATACAACAGGCACTTAATAAGTGTTTATTGAACTAAAGAGTTTATACTGGCAACCACAGGAATGCAAAAACTTCTTTTAGGCAAGGAAAGCTGCAATAAGAATGCTCACTGGCAAACTATCCTTAAATCAGACGAGAAAAAAATACAAATATGAATTCTTTGTTTTTCAATATAAAGAGGTTTTGATTTGATTTTTGTTGGAATTTGTTATACCATAGGTATTTCAGACTATTCTTTGCACAGAATCTTCCTAGATCCTATTGCTCTCTGGATAACCTTTGGCTTCCCCTATCCACCCGGCTTTCACAGAGATAGGCAAGAGATAATAGTGACAGAAGAAAGACAGTCCAGAATCAGGTATTCAGAAAAACAGGCACAGGATAGTCCAAGAAGTAAAAATGGCATGTTTCCAGCCACAGGCTGTCAGGAAACTGGGGCCTTTGCTTGTCCAGGGATACCTGGTGAGTACATGTTACTAACATTGCCTAACATTGCTCGGCTAAAATTAAGTTCAGTGCTGTTATCAATGACTCGGATTTGGCCCCTTGTCTTGGATCATTTGGGCTCACATTTGCTCTTCTATGTGACTTTAAAGTATGTTGAAGCTTGTTCTGAAGCATCGTTCTGACATGATAGAAAAGACAACTCAGTTAGAAATCTGTGAGCAGGCCATACTTTCTCTTCAGGATGGAACATTTGGGGCCTTGCCAGCTGGCGGGAAGTATTGCTTTGGTCTGTGTCTGACTTCTGTCACTTTCAAAATGGGAAGCCTCAGGCTCAGGATACCTTGAAGGAGATGGGGAAGGTAGCATTTTTATTGACTTTTAGTACAAAGGCCCTTTCACCACTTTGAATACCTGCCATGTTGTGGCCTGTCAAAAGTGTATTTCTCAGTTTTCTCAATCAAAATAGCTTTATTAGAGCCCAGGCGTCATCTTGAAAAGCTGCCATTAGGTATAGTTGGATGAATGGATTGCAAGATGGCATCTTTGTAAGATATTTTCCAAATCTATGCCTTTCTTTTAAGACTGAAAACCAGTCCATATATAGACAGACCAACAGACGGTGTGGGTATGTATGTGTATATACATGTTTTGTATCTGTATATATATATATATATATATATTTATATTTGTATATAAATATGTGTGTGATTATTTATGTGTATATATGCAACATGTGTTAATGGCTAAAATCAGATAACTGTAGGAAAGAATAAATGGCAAGTTCATGATTGTTATTTTCTTTATATTTCCATTTGGAAGAGTATTTGATGATTTAGCAAAGCATTTTGCCATGATTAAGGCTGAAAATACACGAATATATTTGGTAAACCTGGCTTTTGGGCATAAAGTAATCAATTTCTAACATTCAAGCACCTTAGGAAAATACAAATACATTTAATTTTTTAATAATCAATCAAGACAAAAGCTATTATTTGGTTAAACTTGGGAAGATGAGTATAAACAAATGCCCAATTTATAAACTGGGCTCATTCTTCCCAGACTCACATATTCGGATGCTAGTCAAATTAAGTAAGTCTCTTTACTTTTCTGGGACTGTCTTAGTAGCTTAGGCTAGTGGTAATGAGGTAATGAGTGAACCGTGATGGCGTATGAGTTGAGAAGAATCACTGATCGATATAACAAGCTCCTAGATTTAGTATGATCACTGGTCAATAATATGATAAGCTGATAGATTAATTATGCAAGTATTAGGGTTAGTTGTGGCTAAAAGAGGGACAGGAATAAAAGAAGAGAGGATGAATATAGGTGTAGAGAAAATTTTGAGGTGTGGAATAATGAAGAAGAGAGAGCTTGCAGTGGATGGCCTCTCTTCTCAGTGAATAGTAGTGGAGATCATTTGCTGAGTTACTGAGGACTTGAGGAGAGAAGAGGTTTGGAAGGGCAGCTAGCTGCAGGGAATGGGATACAGGGCCAATTCAGGAAGAATAGAAATTTTGCCACATAGCGCTGAGGGTCCAGTTAAGATGTCTAGTTAAAATCACATGAATTTGTGGATGCAGTTGACATGGTATACAACTTCCTCCCATTGTATTCAACCAATGATAAGTGAGCTTATAGAAGGTAATTTGCAAGATGAATGTGGCAATAAAGTCAGAGAGCAAAGAAGTAATAATATGTCATTCTGTTCGTCAGTTATAGGGTTGTCTGAAGAAAATAAAGCAAGACCAGAGTGGGGATACTGGACTAGTCTTATGGGGAGGAGTAGAGAAACTAGATGTCACAACAAGGTGCAGAGCAGGGGGATGGAGAAAGGAAGGAGAGAAAAAAAATACCATCAAAGAGGAGAATTTCAGAATCCACACTCATGAATGAAGCTGTTGTGGATGATGGTAATTGTCCCTGAACTTCAGCTGAGGAAATGAAGTTGTAGGTTGTGGAAGGTGAGGAGCCTGATGAACTAGGAGATTAGAATGTCTGAAGTGCCATCGCTATATGTATGCCGGGACACATACTTGGGGCTGTATGAGGGTAGGGAATGAAGTGGAGGGAGAGACTGTAAGCCACTTATTAAACTCTTTGAGATTGGAGAAAAAGTGGGAGAGCCACAGCAAGAAAGACTCAAACTAAATGAATCAGATAGATGGAAAGGGATTGCTGCGTGGTGATGGTGTCAGAAAAAGTGTCTACAAGTGTCAAGGGAGAGCAGGGGTTATACACACTTCCTCTTCTTTGTCCATTGTGTTGGAGAATGCAGCTGGCACTGGGAAGGATGGCCAGGGATTTTGTGAATCCCAGAAAGATTCAGGTTTCTCTGTGTGCTAGAAAATGTCATGGGGTGGGGGAAGGAAATTTTTGGAGAATAAACAGATTAATGATGAAATGGAAGTTACCAATAATAATGGACACAATGGAAAGAGAAGGCACAGGAGGATGGAAAGGAGTAAGAATGATGAAATGGATGGAGATAAGAGTATAGGAAGAAGAAACAGAAGAAGGGAGTTTTGACCCTGAGAAATGGCAACTCATAATTACTGGAATCAGGGCCACTGGAGATAAAAATTTGTCAGCTGTGTAAATAGTTGACTTGAACCTCTACCTTGCAGGATCTTATTATGATAGAAAGCAGAATTAGTGTGGAACTCCCTCTCTAAACATTGGAGAGCTCAGAAAGTAGTAGCAAAGAGTTCAGGTTAAAGGTCTGAGCTCCCAGAGAATTGGTATTAACCTATCTATGGCACCAACTTAGTAGTCCCAAGATGGGACATGGCACATCCCAAAGAGATATTTATGTAAAAAATTACACAAAGGAAGGGGGAGGAAGAGTGAAGCTGACCACTTTGTGCAATCTTTCCTCTCTTATATCTGATTCACTTGTAAATCAGGACATCACCCCATGATGTCATTGGTCCTCTTTAAAATGAAGGATGAAGAACAGACACCTATACATTCATACACACCCATATATGAGGGGTCCATTTAAACTCACATTAGGTGGATCAGGGCCTGTTTTGAACAGGACCTTCTCATAGTGTAGTGTACTAAAAGCATAGGAGCAATTGCTGCCTTCTTTACAAATGGAGCACTCATTTCCTAGCATTGCCCCATAATGGAGCTATTCATCTTTCCCATAATGCACCTAACCAGCAAAATAAAGAGGGCCACTAAAGAACCAGTGTGCTTAAGATGCCAAACATTTGCAAAATAGTCTGTTTTTCTGCTCCTGATGTGTTATTATGTGCTGTGGAAAGAGATAATCTATGGGAAGCTAAGTGGTGGAGTGGATAAAGCACCAGCTCTGAAGTCAGGAGGATCTGAGTTCAAATGTGATCTCAGACACTTCCTAGCTGTGTGACCCTTGGACAAGTCACTTAATCCTAATTGCCTCAGCAAAAAAACAAAGAAAGAGGTAGTCTAGAATTACTTTGGAGAAAATTAGGAATCTGATCTAGAACAGAGAACTCTGAAACAGTCTTTATCGACCATAGGCAGTAGGAAGAACTATTTCCTTATATTTGGAATGTGACATTGAATTATTTGAAGAGATCTCATCATTAAGTAAATAATGGAATATACCTACAAAATTATGAGTCTTTTTTTTTCTTTTTTTATATTAAATGTCTAATTAAAAACTTAACATTAAGCATGAATACAAACAATCACAAGTTGCTTAGAATTATTTATACTTCATTTTAATCCAAGAGTATCATAATATTTTTTTAGGCTCTTCCTATAAATCCTCCTCTGAATCCTTCTTCAGTTATAGGTGTTTGGGAGTTACTTCTCTTTTGAGTTTGTATCTTGGGGATTCCTGGAATCATAATGGCTCTCTTTATCTCATTCTCCCAGCCTTACATCCCAGATTGGGATGTTGTGTTAGGGCTGGGTTCTGTGTACTTCTGATGAGACTGTTGCGACTGTTGCGGTTTTCTGTGGTCTTAGCCTGTTTTATCTGGTATCCTACCTCCATGTTCTACAGATGTTGCCTGCTTTGTTCTTTACAAATGACAGGAGCAGCTTGGTTTAGGGAGTTACAAACTTTGAATGGATCCCCATATATGCTAATCAAGGGTATGATCTGATCACTGTTTTCTAGAACATTTCCATTCAGTACAGTTACTGAATTGTCCTTGCCCAGAGACCCAGTAGGTAGTTAATTGCTGGTTCTGACCCATCAGCTTATTAAATGGATGGTTTGCTGATTCAGAAGGCTGTTTACTCTTGTACTTCCCTTTCTAGTGTCTCAAGATCTGGCTGCATTTCCCCTCTCCTAGGATAAAATAACAGTGCCAGAGGCTCTGCACTCAGGGCTTGAGGCTGAGATTCCAGTCTTCTCTCTGGAATCATAGTAATAACACTGATTTGGTTTTATTCTCAAGATCTTTGATCCTGTTCCACAGTTCCTATCCTTGTCACTTGCTCACAGATCCATGATTTTGTTCTAGAAATATGATGGATCCACCACAGTTTCTCTTTAGACTTTAGACCACTGCTTTGTCTGGCCCGTCCTCTAAGATCTGTGTGGGACTTGTAATCAGGAGAACAAGATTAATGCTTCTTATTATACTACCATCTTGATTGGTATCCTTTTTTAGAAATAGCTTTTAAGTTCTCATCATTTTAGATTTTCCATCATTATTTTACCAAAGGGGCTTCATATTAGTAAATATTTAGTTTGCTTTTGTGCTCAGTACTGTATTAGTCATCTTCATATTTATAATATAGGTAGGGAGTTGTATATTAGCTCTTACTTGGGTTTCCAAATTCAAAGTAAGATATGCACTCACCTCTGAATCACTAAAGTATTTATTGAAGAATTGAAATATAAATGTATTTGTGTTATATGTATATGTGTGTGTATGTAGGTACAGATGAGTGTGTATAAATGTTTGCAATAGGGGGATGTGTATGTATGTATATATGTAATAGGGATGTGTGTGATAGGGATATCTTCTGGTAATAAGCTAGAAGGAGTACCTAAAGATATACCTAAGACCACCACACTATCCTCTATTGTCTCATCTCCTTGATGATTTTCTCCAGTTTCAAAAGCAGTCTAGCTGAAGTATATCAAAAATTATCCTCCAAAAATTTTTCTAGGTAGCTCAAGTTCCCATTTCCCAACTACCCTAAATCACTGGAATTGGTAATTCACTGTTAATGTCCATGTAATTTATTAACAGCATAAATAACTTGAAATTCAAATAAACATTTAAAAGAATAATTCTCCCAATTACAGTGCTTCAATAGCATTGTAGCCAAGGAAGCCAAGGAAGATTGTTTTCTCTCTACTTTTCCAGCAAATCTAAAAGAAACTGGAATTTAAAACCTAGATGGAAATATCGCCAATACTGGCCTCTGTGTAATTAAATTACTGGGTAAATTAAATTAAGCTAAAGACTGGTTTTTACTCAGTCTCACCTGCCCTCTGTATTTGCTGTCTTGTTCCACTCTTCTCTCAGTTGCTCACATCTTCTCTCTCTCTCTCTCTCTCTCTCTCTCTGTCTCTCTCTCTCTCTCTCTCTCACATACATCTTCTCTCTCTCTCTCTCATACATCTCCTCTCTCTCTCTCATACATCTTCTCTCTCTCTCTCTCTCTCTCTCTCTCTCTCTCTCTCTCTCTCTCTCTCTCTCTCTTTACTGAGGCAATTAGGGTTAAGTGACTTGCCCAGGATCACATAGCTAGTTAAGTGTCTGAAGCCAGATTTGAACCAGGTCCTCCTGACTTCAGGACTGGTGCTCGATCCACTGCTCCTCCTAGCTTCCCTGATCTACTCTCTTCTTAAGCAGATTTACCTTCTTGCTTCCATTCATTGGGAAGAGATTTCCGTCCCCACTTTACATTCCCTTGCTTTCAGTCACAGCATTCAGGAGAAACATGAAACTGAAGACATCTATTTGCTCATGTCACTGCCAGTGTTCCCACTGAACAGAAGTTTCCCCCCAAGATCAAAGCTTCAAAAAACCAGAAAAACTGTGCTCACGCTAGTTCCAGTTCACCAAGTCTTTATGCCTTTTGGCCTAACAGAGTCTCTATGATTGCAGAGAGATCCTACAAAATCAGAGTACAGAATCTCTCTCTCTCTCCTTCTACCTCCTTCTTCCCTCTCAGGTGCGCATACACACACACACACACACACACACACACACACCCCATACACACACACACACCTTGCTTACTTATATCTGGGGAACTACACTGTGGTAAGGATGAGCTTATAATAAAACCACAAGAAAACTGTTCACATGGCATTAGAAGGATGCCCTGGTGTCCAGCATTGTAAAATCATGTTCTCATGCATGTTTAAACTGGCTGTGCTTTGCATGATCCTTAGTTGGGTAACCAATCTGCCCAATTTTCCCATTTCCTGAGGTACAGTTAGTTTTGGAAGGCCTGGTACCCCCAGGCTGAGCCTGATGATTTAGAGACTTTGCCTGGCTTAGGTAAAACTAAGTTCTTACCCTATTTCTGGGGACTCAAGTAGCCTTTTCAAGCATTGCACTTTACCCCTTTGCATTCTATTCCATGCATATGATAGTTCCTTATTAAAAAATACACTGTGTGAGCTTCCAGCAGCAACCCTGGTCAGTGAATGAAAGTGGAAGGGCATGGAGGCATGAAAGATGGTGGCTATCTGGTTGTGGAATTCCCTTACTGGCTCTTCTGAATATTTGAGTATTCAAAACACAGCAGGTAGCAGTAAAACAAAACAAAACAAAAGTATCAAGTGTGAGTTTGGAGAGTTCCATGACAGGAAAGGCTCAGAATTCTGATTGCATAAATTTAGTTGGTAAGAAAATCCACGATTATGAGAAAAATCTAATGAAAGGAGTTCACACATAAATATGATCACATTCAAGGATGCTCATACAATTACATAATTGTTTCTTCCTTTCTACTTCACTATGAAGCAAGAACAGTCCAAGGAAACACAGCAAGGGACTTCCATCTGGCCAGAAAGTAAGGAAGGCTATGGCTGTCACTCTCATTAACTCTACTAGCCTAAACAGAATGATGAGGAGAAGATTCTAGAAATACACTCAGCAAGTGAGAGGCTCACACTATGAAAGCCACATGGGAACTGAGAGCAACAGATGGAATGGCATATTCACATCTCCCTGCTCATGCTCATTCATGGGGTACACGCTTATTGAAAGAAATAGCAAGTGGAATCACCCACACTATTTAAATGACTGTTTTTCTCTCTCTTTTTCCCCAGCAAGTATAGTTATGTTTGCTGAGTACAGTTCCATGCCTATTAGTTAAATGTGCTGTAAAGTGACTTCATTGTATTTAGAACTAACAGTGATGTAAAAACAAAAGATATCAAAAGAAACTTTAAAAGTCACAAATACTTCTATTTATAACACTGTGATGGTGAAATACCAAAGAAGTTTAGATGTTATCTTAGCCCTTAAACAGCACAATCTTGTTAGTTATTACAGTGATGAAAGACATGGGAAATTTTGGGAATCATTGACCCCTCTGATCCTGAAGAAATATTTCATTAACACTTTCTTTTGTTTTCCCTTTCTTTCTTTTCTTTCCTTTCTTTCTTTCTTTCTTTCTTTCTTTCTTTCTTTCTTTCTTTCTTTCTTTCTTTCTTTCTTTCTTTTGCAAGGCATTTGGGGTAAAATGACTTGCTCAGGGTCACACAGCTAGGAAGTATTAAGTATCTGAGACTGCATTTGAACTCAGATCCTCTTGATTTCAGGTCACTGTATCCACTGCACTCTATCCACTGTACCATCTAGCTGCCTCTCATTAACATTTTTTTTTTTGTGGGAAATTTTGCTGTTTGAAGAACATAAACTGCCTGAGGGTGGAGGTTGGGAGGAAGGCATAAGTTTCTTTTTTGTTTTTGTAGCATTAGCCCTTAACACAATGCCTGATTTATAAGAAGTGCTTATATTGAAAATAATTACATGTTGAAAAGATCAAGGACCTTGATTCTAGGTCCTGCCCCATCAATAACTCACCCATAGGGCTACAGGGGGTCTGGGTCTCAAGTTAATGAATTCTACCTTGCCTGTGTGACAGGATTATGATAACAATCAATAGAGGAGAAAATATGTGAAAGTGCTTCCAAGAGTTCCAAACTGCATATTAGATTTTCATTGCCTTCCTCTTTTAAAAAAAAAAAATAAGAGAAGACCATATGGGCAGTCTGTTTGCACTCTGCCAAAAAAGATAAGACCATAGATATAGGGCTGGAAGGCCCTTTAGAGGCCTGGAATGCCCCGTAGAGACTTCCCATCAAGACTCCTCATTGAATAGAGGAGAAATTTGAGTTTCAAAAGCATTAAATCACTTGAATAAAGTCACGTAGCAAAGAGAGAAAGATAGTATTTGAATCCAAGTCCAGATTTGTGATCTGGACAGTTAAGTGACACAGTGAATAAGAATGCCAGGCTTGGAGTCAGGAACACTCCTCTTCCGGAGTCCAAATTTGATCCTAGATACTGTGCAGCTGTATGATCCTGGGCAAGTCACTTAATTCTGTTTGCCTCAGTTTCCTCATCTGTAAAATGAGCTGGAGAAGGAAATGACAGAGCCCTTCAGTCTTTTGCCCAGAATCCCCAAAGGCATCACAGAAAGTCAGACATGAGTGAAAAACAACTGAACAACCAGCAGCAGTAGAGTGATATAGTGAAAAGATTCCTAACTTAGTTGTCAGGAGACTTAGATTCCAGTCCTGCCTTCATCACCAATATGCTCTGTCCTTGAGACAATCTCTTTTACCCTGCTGGGCCATATTCCCTTAATCTCCAAATAAGTGAGTTAGACTAGATCACTCCTAAGAGAGCCCTTTCATTTGCAGCTCTCTAAGAGTCTAAGTTGTTTAAGACTTGAACTTGAGATTCTCACGCATCCACTTCCCCCAGATTGGATGCCCACGGCTAAAGATGCTCCTTTTCCAAAGGCAGTAAGCTACAGGAGCTGGGGCAGAGAAAAGGACTGGCCCTGAAAAAGAGCATATTTTTAAGAGCTCCAAGTGCTGGTGCAATTGTCATTTGAATGGAACGGGGTTGCCTCAAGCTCCTGCCTAATTAGTTGCATGTTGCCCAAAGATCCGAACATTAAATTTTCATGCTGCTATGAAAACAGCCACCAATCACCCTGTCTTGCCTTCGTTCCTGGCTGCTGCCTGCTTTCCGGCAGCATCTGGAGCTGAGAGAAGGCTCACACCAGGGGAGACAAGCTAGGGATCTTCAAGTGTGTCTGAGAACACTGAGGCAGGGCCAGAGCCCAGATGAGCAGAATGAGAACATGCCAGCTGGTGCCAACCCTCGCATGCAAGCCTGCCGGCAAAACCCATCCATTCGCACAGCATCTGGGCAGAGGTTCTCCTGTTTCTCATAACTACTGCAAAGGGGCTGCATAAATCTTCCTCTCTTCTCCTCCCCTCTCCTCCTCTTGCCTGCGGATTCATTCATACTTCCAGCAATAGGAGTCCCGCATGGCATACTAACAGCTAGAGAAACACTGCCCTGTAACTCATCAGCCACCAAGGCCTCTAATAGAGTGAAGATTTTACCTGAGGCCAAAAACTCAGAGTATTAAGTTGTTTTTCCTGCCCCATCCCTGTTCCTACCAAGAGTGGGTTTCGTGGATCTCATTAAGTTCCCACATTTAAACAATAACAACTTGGTGATGCAGTGTACAGAGTGCTGGGCCTAGAGTCAGGAATTCTTATTGCCATGAAGTTCCAGGCCAGCCTCAGACACTCCCTAGCTGTGTGGCCCTGGGCAAGTCACTTCGCCCTGTGTGCCTCAGTTTCTGCATCTGTAAATGGCAAACTACCTCAGTATTTTTGCCAAGAAAACACCAAATGCAAAGAGTTGAACAGATCCAAAGATGACTGAACCACAACAGCATATCTTGGATTGAGGCAGTCTTAATTTATCTGGCCACCACGGGAGCTGAGGCCCAGGCCTGAGCAGGCTCAGGATAGCGGTGATATCTTCAAAATTGTTTGGGAAACAGAAACACCACAGCTCTTGCCTGACTGTCCTCCCCCATAGAAAGCTCTGCCAGTGTTGGAACAGCTTAATTGGGCCAGCAGACAGTTTTCACAACTTCTCAAAGCAGAGTCTAAAAAGGAACTGCCAGGAAATCAAGCCTGGGGAGGGAGCCCTGGACAGATTCAAGAACCAGACATAGGACAGTTTTTCCAATCTAATCTGTGACCCAGTAGGGCCTTCCTAGGTAGTAGCCATATCTCCCTTTGCCTCCCTGAAGTACATCCGCCATGCCATGGCATCTTACAGAAAGAACCCTCAGAAATTGTCCAGTCTATCTTCCTACCCTATTTAGGAGTCTACTTTACCACATCCCAGACCCACAAAGGACATCCAGCCCTTGCTTGAATACACTGGTGGCGAGGAACTTAGTACCTCACAAGGCAGTAAGCAGAACTTATTACCTTTTCCCATTGCTGGACAGCTCTTTTTGCTAGAAGTTCTTCATATTGAGACAAAATCTCTTTCCTAATAACTTTGCAGTCATAGATATACATATAAAAATATATGTGTGTATATGTATAGGTACATATGGGGGATAGGTATGTATGTGTGTTTTTATATATACACACAGAGGCTTAAGTCATATATTTACATAGAAAGAAAACAAATACAAAATATCAAGTGGCTTTTAATTACAGAAATGACCCAACACACTATATTTTTCAACTAAATTGTGGCTTTTGCTTCACTAAATACATAGAAGCACAAAATCTAGTGCTGGAAAAGAACCCCAGACAGTATCTGGGCCAACCTGCTCATTTTTAGAATGAGGAAACTGAGATGTAAGTGACTTGTAAGGTTGCACAATGTAGGTAGAATTTGAATCTGAGTTATCTGACTCTAAATCCATTTCACCGCACTGCCCCCAGCACACTCACAGCTTCTGTCTCTCCTTCCCTCTCCTCTTCCCATTCTCTCATTTCTCTTCAACGTCACTTCTACCTCCTGCAATAAAAGTAAACAGAGACAAATAAGAAAACTCAAAACCTGAGAACATACCAAAGATGTCTTCGTGATATTCCAAAATGCCCATTGTCCTCCGTCAAACAAACAGACAAAAAAGCTAATTCTGACACACCAGGGGATATCTGAGTTCTCCGGGTCTGAGCAAGAGGAGAAAAAGCTTTATTTCTCAGCTTTCCTTCTTTTGCCTTAAAGCATACTTCCATTTGATGTTCACATTGTTGTAGATATATCACTTGTGACTCAGAGACTACATTTGGCCTTGGTATGAGACTCAATTTGCCAGGCTGGTTATTTCAACCTGTCATTAGAATCATAGGGTCATAGGTTTTAGAGCTGAAAGAGACTGCACAGGCCATCTAGACTGAATGCCTCATTTTACTGAGAAAGCAAGTGACAGCTGGAAAGGTTTAGCCATTTACTAAAGATCACACAGCTTGTGAGTAGAAAGGATGGGAAAGGGCAGCGAACCCAGGTCTTCTGGGCCCAAGTCCAGTGCTCTCCCTCTCACAACACATGACCCATTCTAAGTGCCAAAGTGCTAAGTCATCATCATAACACCTCCAATCTTACATTTGACAGAAGGAGATGGGTTTCCCATTATGGTCACTGACATCAGAATGGACTCGGTTAGGAGATTGTGATGCTCATTTGACCCAATGTGGTAGCCACAAACAAGGAAAGGGTATTAAATGATCCAGAGTTGGTTGGGAAGCTCAGACCCATCTCCTACACTGCCTAGACAAATAATCTTTCCTTGAGTCAAGCAGTGAGAAAGTACTCAGTCCATGGGCTTCTCCTGTGACCTTTGGGATGTCAGTAGTAGGAAGAGCTCCCCAGCCATGTCTAAACTTCTTTATATACTCATCTTTGCCTAGAAGGTTCAAGGTCAGAACTAGAATAAAAACAACAATAATAATAACAACTAGTATTGACGTAGTACTTTAAGATTTGTAAAATGTTATTTTATAGCTAATAAACCATGTATGATCTCATTCTCATAACAACCCTCCTTCCATTTATATATGAGGAAACTGAGACAGAGGGAAGTTAAGTGGTTTGCCCAGAGACACACAATATTACTTTGAGGTAATATTTGACCTCAGGTCTATCTTAACCTCAGTCCAATACTTTTCCATTAAGCAGTTAGAGCAAAGAACATATCCTCCCCTTAGACTCTTGAAAGAGGAGTCCCTAGAAAAGATAGTGGTGGAGGTCTGACCACTCCAAGTAAGTGGAGCCTTTGTCTACTGATCCACAACCGAGGCCCCTCCTCAGCATGGAAGCTCATTTTGCTTTCCCTTAGAGTGCCAGAAGCTGGCAGGCTCACTAATTCCTTCTACATAAGAATAGGCAGACAGAATAAAGCAAAAGAATGATTATTAAATAAGTTTCATAAATATTTCTTACCATAATCAACATGTCTTATTGGGCAATTTGTTTTTTTAAAAATTCCCCCTCTAATTTTAAGTGAACAGCCCCTAATTATAGTGATTTACTAGCTACCTGGGGACCTGGTGATATTTGAACATGGCATAATGCTAAGGAGAGATTGATTGGGGCAGCATAATTCAATTGGAGGATTTTGATAAGAATTTATAGAAGCAGCACCCTGGTGTTTCAGAAAGAACACAGGCCTTGGAATCAGAAGACTTGCATATGACTCCTGATTCTGCCCTTTACTAATTGTGTGACCTTGGGAAAAGCACTTTTTTTCCATCTCAGTTTCTTAGTATGTAAATAAGAGGATTAGAGTACATGATTTCTAAGATTCCTTTCAATTCTGATATTCTATTATTCTGTGGCAGAATGAATTGAACTAATATTTCTGCTTACAGCTCCAGGTTATCAAATATAATTTGGGAGTAGGAAAATCCCCTTTCTTCCTCTACTTTCACTTGCTTCATATGGTTTGTGGATAAAGTTTTTCAGTTCAATGACTAGATTCTATAAACACAAGTAGTTGCCTACTACTCTGAGATTTGAAAAATTGCAATGAAATCTGCTTGCAAATTTTCCATATTGACCAGTCTGCTATGAAGAAGAGTTTGCTTTCTAGCCCAGATGGACAGGATCTGAAATGCCATCATTCTAGGCAAAATGAAATCACAGCTATGCTTAACTTAGAACACAAGACTGACCAAAAACCAAGGCACCATCTAAACAAGGCAGAAAGACCAAGATCTGTAAGCCAACCAGTACTGAGTATAAACATTTTGGGAAGTGAGCTAAAGGAGCATAATAAAGGAAGAATTTTTTTTTTTTTATCCCTAACCCACTGAAATGCCAACTTTCTTCCAAACCACAGGAATGCCAACTTTTTAAGCAAACACGTGCAGCCAAAGACCATAGCTGATAATGCAATTAACTGGCTAACAATACTGATACCAGCTTTGGTTTGGACTTCAGCCTAGGCTCTGCACATATGCAAATCTGACCTGGTTCAGTTCCCAGTGGAGGCTGTCGGCTGTGCCTTTGTCCCTCCCTTCTCAGTGCCTTTGCCCCGAGGCTCCCCTGCCTCCTCCTCATCCCTCCCTCCCTGACAGCTGCACAAGGACTGGCCCTTTCTGACATTTAGAAAAAAATCTCAGAACCAAGTGCAAGAGGCAGAAATGAAAGGATTTTCTTGTTAAAAGGTCAAAGCAGTTTCTTTTATTTTTGTTTAAAAATCAGTTTGTGTTGAACTATGACAAGGCTAAATGTATTAATGGGTTATATGAACACAAGAAGCTGACTGGAGAAAGACCAAAGAATTGCTAGGAATGAGAAAAACAGATAAAGGTACATGGAACCTACCTAGCAAGTGACAGCAGCAAAGATATAGGTGAGATGCTTGGGAAACTTTACTTTGTCAGGTGAGGGAGTACAACCATTTAAATATCTTATTAAGGAAGTTTGTGAACTCTTTCTCTGGAGGATTTTAAAAATAGGAAGTTCTCCATTTAACTTGGATGATTTGGAAGTAAGCCCTGTTTGGGTAACTCAGTGATTCCTCAGGGTTTAGCCATCTGATCCTTGGAATGGTGAAATTTAGCTGGAGGAAAATAGAATGATAGAAGGGTCTTGGCCAGGAGGTAATGGGGGCACTGGACAGAAAATAAATATACAAGATGTATAAAATGGACTGGTTGATCGGCATGTGATTATGGAGAGATACACAGATAAATAAGGATGATCTCTGTTCTTAAAGAACATCTGATCTAGTTAAAGGAAGAAGATATAATTGTGGGGGGTGGTGGAAGATAATAATATTGAACCATATATGCCCAGACCCAAGTGAGTAATATAGACAGAAAGTTCTCTGAGAGTCTTATGGAGAGTAAGAGGACTTTAAGCTGGAATGATTCGAGAAGAATTCCCTTAGGAGGCAGGAAATAAGTGAGCTGAGCTAAGCCTTAAGGATGGGTCAGAGTTGGACAGATCCAGAAGAGGGGAGATATTATTCCAAAGGTAAAAACAAGAAAGTACAAGGAGAGCTTGGGTGATGATGAAGAGATCAGTTCAGTTGGCTCCAAACCAACTTAAACTGCTTTCTCCAATGATCCAGTGATCTTTTCTTACTTCGTATCCTGCTTATTTATTCTTGTCCTCTTTGCTTTTCACATTTGATCCATTTCAGCATTTCATACTGATGGGGTTCTAGTAGCAGTCAGAGAATTGTGGGAATCCCCTTTTGGTTGGTGCAATTCCTTCATGAAAGAATTCATGAACCAGAAGAGTTTTAAGTGGCAAGTTTATTGTTGGATGAGAAATCAACTTTGCTAGAAAAACTAACTTCTTCAGTGGCAAAGTCCTATTAGGGAAATGGAGGCTGACACTGAGAAGAGACTGTCTTCTCAGTAGACAGGAATCCTGGCAGCTATGCCAAAGAGGCAAAGCATGCTACTTTGGACATTATGCAAAGAAATGAGAGAGCAGAAACCTATTTTATGAGCAGATCTTTGTGGGGGCTGGGGACAGTTTGAGCTGATCAGACCAGGATCTACCAATTGAAATTACTTTGAAGGCTTTTTTAGCCTGAATTTAAATGGAGATACGGCTATCAATGGAGGTGATTTGCCTTAGAAATGGCCCAGCTTGAGAAGCTCTCTAACAGACTTCATGGAGCCTGGGAGACCAGGAATCAAAGAGGAGTGTTAGTTTTCAGAGTGTTTCAGAGTGTTAATTTTACAGATCAAAATTGAAATGTAGTTTCACATCCCCATCATCACTGTTGACCATCCCTGCCTCCAGGTACTCTCTCCTCCCCTCCCACAGACCACTTCCTAACCTTCTTTGCACAAATATTATCTTTGGCTTACCACTAGATAATATCCCAGGGTTCTGTTTTAGGAACTCTCTCTCTCTTTCTCCATCTCCTTCCCTCTCTCTCCCTCCTTGTCATCATCTCTCATGATTATGCAAATGTAGATTGGCTGCTTTTATAGTATGGAGTTAACATAGGAAGAATGCATACTTAGGGAATAGTGTGATGTGGCAGAATGTGTGGATTTAGGGTCACAAATTTAGATTTAAATTCTAGCTCTATCACATAGTACTCAAGTGATAGTGGCTAACTCGTATCAGTGGGCATCAGTTTTCTTCTCTATAAAATTTAAAACTAGATGACCTATATTAAAGGTTCCTTCCAGATATAAATGTATGTTCCAATGGATCTGTGCAGTCCACATCATTAGCTGCTTATTGGATATTTCCAATTTGACAGCCTCCAGATATATCAAATTTGACAAATTCAAAACAGAACTCATTATCTTTCTTTTTTTCATTATAAACTTAATAAATATAAATTTTGTACATACAAAAAAGAATAGGGAAAAGATCTATAAGTAAACCCTCAAATTTTTAAGATAACAGCTTGATTTTTAAAGTATATTCACATTTGAAAATACCAATATTGTCCTGCTTGTCTGGGTTCCATTCTGAATTTTCTTCTGTTCTTTTTCGGTGTATTTTTTTTTTTTTAATTTTCCCAGCAGTTTTTGTCAAATAGTGAGTTCTTATACCAAAAGCTGGGGTCTTTGGAATTGTGAAACACTAGATCACTATAGTCATTGACTATTTTGTCCTGTGAACTTAGCCTATTCAATTGATCAACTACACTATTTCTTAGTCAATACCAAATGGTTTTGATGACCACTGCTTTATAATATAGTTTTAGGTCTGGTATAGCTAGGCCACCTTCATTTGCATTTTGTTTAATTCCCTTAAATTCTTGACCTTCTGTTTTTCCAGATGAATTTTGTTATTATTTTTCCTAGCTCTGTGAAGTAATTTCTTGGGAGTTTGATTGGTATGGCACTCAATAAGTAGATTAATTTAGGTAGTATTGTCATTTTTATTATATTAGCTTGACCTACCCATGAGCACTTGATATTTTTCCCAAGAGCTCAGACTTGACTTTATTTGTGTGGAAAGTATTTTGTAATTATGTTCATATAGTTCTTGACTTTGCTTTGGCAGGTACACTCCCAGATATTTTATATTATCTACAGTTATTTTAAATGGAATTTCTCTTTGTATCACTTGCTGCTGGATTTTGTTGGTAAGGTATAAAAATGCTGATGATTTATGTGAATTTATTTTGCTAAAGTTATGAATTGTTTCTAGTAGTTTTTTAGTTAATTCTCTAGGATTCTCTAAGTATTTGGTATGTTTTTTTTTTAATATTTCATTGGTGCTTTTTCCTTAGAGGTAGAAGCATGCCATGTCATCATTCTTCTGCAGTCACAATAAATCATTGCTTTGTTTAAAGTCCTTAAGTCTTTCAAAATTATATTTCTTTATATTGTTTTAGTCCCAATATGAACTGTTCTTCTTGTTCTACTTACTTCACTCTTCATTAGTTCATACATGCCTTTCCAGGTTTCTTTGAGATTATCCCTTTTATCATTTATGATGAAATAACATCATGCTGCATTATATATAATTTTCTTAGGTACTGCTCAATTAATGGACACTCAATTTGAGTCCAAAAAATATACCAAATACTTAGAGAATTCTAGACCCTTGGTTTCTAGTTCTTTGCTACAACAAATAATGTGTTTGTTTTTGGAAGTATGGGTCTTTTCCTTTTATCTTTCATTTCTTTAGGGCATATGCCTGGTATCTATATTGCTGAGTCAAAGCATATATAGAGTTTAATGACTTCAGGGTTATAGTTCTAAATTGCTTTCTGGAATGATTGGACCAATTTACAACTTCAGTAGTGCATTTAGTGTGCCCAATCTCACATGCTCCCCTCAATAAGTATCATATTCTTTTTTGTCATCTTTAACAATCTGATGGGTTTTTTTGGTGGAAACTTATAGTTGTTCAAATTGGTATTTTCCTTATTGTTAGTTATTTAGAATGTTTTTAAATGGTGGTTGATTTGCGTGTGTTTCTTCTTTTGAAAACTGCCTGTTAGGGGTAGCTATGTGGTGCAGTGGAGCACCAGCCCTGAAGTCAGGAGGATCTGAGTTCAAATCTGTTCTCAGACACTTAGCATGTCCTAGCTGTATGACCCTGTGCAAGTCACTTAACCCCAATTGTCTCCGAAAAAAAAGAAAGAAAGAAAACTGCCTGCTTTCATAGCAGTTGACCATTTATTACTGGATAGCTAGGTGGGGTGTACAGTGGTTAGTGCCAGGTCTAGGTTCAGGAGGACCTGAATTCAAAAGTGGCCCAGATACTTACTAGTTGTATGACCCGGGACAAGTCACTTCATTCTGCCTCGTTTCCTCATCTGTAAAATGAGCCAGAGAAGGAAATGGTAAACCACTCTATCTTTGCCAAAAAAAACAAAAACAAACATGAGGTCATGAAGGGTCAGACATGGCTGAAAAATTACTGAACAACAACAGCTTAATTTGGCGGGGGGAGGAGAATGGCTAACTCATTATTTTTCCCCAGCCCTTCCCTTTTCTGAACTTTGAGGATACCATCATCTTTCCAGTCCCCCAAGTTTAAAACTTCAGAGTCATCCTTTGTTCTTACCTTTGTCTTGCCCCTAGAATTAGTTAGTTCCCAAGTCTTATCAATATTCCTGCCACAAGATATGTCATATCTGTTTCCTTCATTACATGCACAAGCCTACCCACCCTTATTCAGGTTCTTGTCATTGCTTATCTGGAGTATTTTGGTAGCCTCCTATTTGAAGTCCCTTCATCTAGCCTCTCTAGTTTCTAGCCCATTTTCCTATACTTACCACATTGATATTCCTGAAATACAATCTGATTATGATTGTTCTTGGCTCTAAAACAGGTAGTTCTTAAGTTGGGGTCCATGAATATGTTGTTTAAACATTTTAATAACTGTCTTCCACTTGGCTCTTTTCAACAGTGTGGTTATTCAAGATAATTCCAATAGACTTGTGATGGAAAGTGACATCCATACTCAGAGAGAGAAGTATGTAGATTGAATGTGGATCAAAACGTAGTATTTTCACCTTTTTAAAAATTGTTGTTTATTTGCTTGGGGTTTTTTTCTTGTGTTTTTTTTTCCCCTTTTGATTGATTTTTCTTGTGCAGCATGACAAATATGGAAATATGTTTAGAAGAATTGCACATGCTTGCTCTCTTGGGGAAGGAGAAAGGGGAGAAAAGGGAAGAAAAAGTTGGAGCACAAGGTTTTGCAAAGATGAATGTTAAAAATTATCTTTGTATGTATAAGGAAATAAAAAAGGAGATTTTTAGGACTGTCGAAAAAACAAACAATTGTTATCCAGCATAATTGTAATATTATTACAAATGTAATATTACAATATCTTTGTAAATCTATGGTGTTTTATCTTAGACATTTAAAAATATTCTGATATTCTGAACAGGGCTTTACAAACTTACCAAAAAGCTCCATGGTGCAAAAAAAATTAAGAATCCTCATTTTAGGATAAATGCAAACTCTTTTGTTTTGATTTTTAAACCCATTTCATAGTCTAGCAGCTGCATTTCAGGCATGCGTGCTATATCCCAATAAACCTTGCCAGCTTACTTTTTCTTGTCCACCAGAGTTTCTTAAATTTTTCCACTCATGACTCCTTTTCACCTGAGAAATTTTTACATGACCTCCAGATGTATAGGTGTATAAAATAGGTACACAATCAAACACTTAATGATAATTAATCATAATTTTGTAGCCCCCATATTAAATTATAATATCCCTTATGAGGTCATGACCACAATTTAAGAAGCTGGACTGTATGTGACATTCATTCCTCTATTATTGAGTGACATGTCACACATTCTGGAAGGAATTCTCCTTACATTTCACCTCTTAGACTTTCCAGCTTCATTCACAGATCATCTTACATGTCATCTATAGTAATCATATCCTTATCCCTCTAGTTATTAGTACTCTCTCCCCAGAATTTACTTATTTTCTATTTTCTGTTTAATTTGCTGTGTCCATGATGTTTCCCTCTAACAGAATATAAATTCCTTGAAGCCAAAGACGATTTTGTTTTTATTTTTATAACCTTAGCATCTGACACATAGTAGGTATTCAATAAATGTTAACGAATTGAATTGAAGAAATAAAAAAATAAGGTTAGAAAGGTAGGTTGGAACTGATTATCCAGCCCCCTGGATGCCTGGCTAAGAAAGTAGGAATCTATCATATAGGCAATCAGAAGTCATTGAAGGTTTATGAGCAAAAGAGTGGACAGTTATCCTTGCAGAAGTTAGAATCTTGTACTCCTAACATGCAAAACACTAGGCTTGCTTTGGAGAAATGGGAAAGTCTCCTGCCTTCTTCCCCCAACCTTCAAACACTATGAAGACTCTAATGAAATCAGTCTATTTCATTACTGGATAACACTAATTGCTAGAAAATTCTTCTTTGAATTAAATGAAATCTTATTCCCTGTAGTTTCTAGAATATCACCTGCTTCTTCTTCAAGATAGCCCATCACATTCAAGGCAATTTCTGTAAACTTATAATGAAAAGAGCCATCTGCATATTAAAAGAGATTGAATATGGATCAAAGTATAGTATTTTCACTTTTGTTGTTGTTTGTTTGCTTGCTTTTTTCTTTGTGTTTTTTCTTTCACCTTTTGATCTGATTTTTCTTGTGCAGCATGATAAATATAAAAACATGTTTAGAAAAATTTCACATGTTTAACCTATTTTGGATTGCTTGCTGTTTATGGAAGGGGCTGGGAAGTAGGGCAAGAAATTTAGAACACAAAACTTGTGCAAAGATGAATGTTGAAAACTATCTTTGCATCTACTCAGAAAAATAAAAAACTAAAAAGATATATAAAAGAAAGGGAGATAGATCTTATTGTAAAGTAGTTTGCAAGATTATTGATTAATAAGCATTTTACATTTCACATCAGTGGTTGACTTCTCTGATTCAGAAAAGCTTCCTTACCACTAATCAGCCCCACTCATTAGACTCAAAGCCTCTCAGACTTGGAAAGTTGCTTCCAAATCCACCTCCCTTGAAAATGAGTAACTTACTCATTTTCAGCATTTTCAGCAGAAAAAGCAACCAATGCAAACTCACATCTGTGTTAGTTTAGAGGTGAGATAGAGAGGAAAAAAACATGGCCCATTCTCTCTCCCCCTTGCTCCCAAATCTCCCTCTCAGGAAGTCTTAGAGACAGAGCACATATAGGAGAACTGAAGCAAGAAACTGAGCTTGAAACTAACTCTTCGTTTAGCTGTCACAGCACACTGATTGTCTACCATTGTCATGAAGGGAATGGAGAGGGACAGAGGAAATGACAGACTACTTAGGGTTTTCTATATCATACCAAAACAGAGAGCCATTTCAGTCTTGGGTCGCCAGAGAACCAGAGTGGCTTCCCCAGCGTGCCCAGAATCTGAGATGCACAGGTGGTCAGTAGGGAACATCTTCTCCTGCACTGTATAACCCATGTTACGTTAGCACATAGTCAGGGCTTTCAGAGTGCTGGCAGATTTAGAGTGAGAAGAGTATTGTTTTATCCTAACTGATGTATAGAAATGTGGACCTTGAAGGGAAAGGGCTAATAAGTAACTCTAAGAAGTTTCATGAAAAGTGTTAAAAAGGAAAGAAAGTTATTAAGTCTCCTTTGTTCTAGAGCTCTGGCTCCTGCCCTGTTGGTTCCATGAGTGCTGTGGCCTTGCATATGAATCCATGTGTTTCTCAGCTCTGCTTCAGGAGCAGATGCAGGGGTGATACATGTCTTGTAAAAAGAGTAAAACCCAAAGGAATCCTACTCTCAGGCCTGGGTGAGAGCAAGCTACGTCTCAGTGTCACTCCAGTGCCTGGTAGATGTGCCCATTTCAAACCTGTGATGGCAGTTAGGCTTGAAAAGCATCTGTTGTTTTGGGGATGCCATTGAAGCACAGTTCGGTGGTTTTGTTCAAATATTCCGGCTTTCCTGCCTCCCTGGGGAGAAGCCGCCACTGCTGATGTGCTGATCCATCCTAAAATGGGCTTAACCCTTTGGATGGGAACAGTTGCTCCCATGGTTTGCTCAAAGAACTTTTTAGCTAGAGATGTTTCATTTGGCTGGTTCTCTGTAGCCTGTATCTGTAACAATGAGGCAGAAAAAGAAAAGGCGCATATCTGGGAGCTGTGTCACTAGCTGTCTGAGCCAACCCTGAACATAGCATTTCTCTGGAGGCCTCATGTCTCCAGGCCGTTCACCCATTTCTAGTATTCTGCTGTCTGAGTATTCGACTCACATGTTCTCCAGGAGAGAAGCTTTACAATAACTTAGCATTTTTGGAAGCAGAAATAATATCTCTCAAGATGTGGAAAATGAAGGGGTTGAACTAGATCTTCTTTAAGGACTCTTATAGAACTAAATCCTAAAGACTAATAGGGCTATCTTCAAAATCTTATTCTGAAAGACCCTCTTATATAGATTGCCCTCCTCCCCTTGCCCCACTGCCAGCCTCACTGAAATCAAGTCAAGTGAAATTTCAAAGTCAAAATTTTTCCATCATGTCCATCTAAATCCCTCATCCTTCACTTTAAGTCCATTTTCTTCCATTCAAAGATCATATAGAATAGCAGAATTCTGCTACAATTGGGCCTCTGCCTGGCTAATCTTTTATAGACTCAAGGATATTAATTGTTGTCTCTTTAGGCTTCTCTTGCAACAGATCTTGCCCTTGAATTTCCTCTGACATCCTCCCAATTTTCATGGGATCTTTTGCAAGTTCCCTTCAAAATGGGCATAAACAAATCAGGGTAGGAAACACTGCTCGCTTGGGGGAAAAAAAAAGAACACTAGGAGCTCATGAGATTTTTAGTTGTTTGCTCTAGCTTTAGTCACAACATTTCAAAAAAGTAAATAGGAAGTCCACAACTGTAATTTTGCTACTAAATATTTCCCTATTCTCTCATTTTCAAACCAACTTCTTATCCCACTGCTGCTCTGTTCTCCCACCCCCATCCCCAACTCTTTGAGACTGAGTAAAGCACTTGGCTGCAGTCAGCATCAGCAAATTGGGACTCAATGGATAGAAACTTTATCCTTCTGTGTAGAAAAAGCCAACAGCTCAATGACTGAGCTGTACACAGCTCTTCCCAGCATTCACTTGCCACTATTAACTTCAGATCCCACTCAGACCTGCCTCTCCTGCACAGATAGATAAATAGGGTGGAACAAATAGAAAGGGTAGACCAATTCCACGTTACCTGCCTCTCTTAAAAGGGCTGAATGCTGACACACAGCTTTATCTGTAATGCAGGTCTCTGCTTTCCAAAACATAGATATAAGAGAAAGAAAGCCTTGAATAATTTACCAATTTCCAGGGTCAAAAGGAAGGCTTAGAATGTTGTCTTTCCCCTTGGGGGCAGCTAATCCCAGCCTAGCCCCTTGGAAGAGATTCAATTGTCTACCCACATTTCTTTTCTCCAAAGAGGGTCAGTCAGGGATTCTGTGCTACCCCAGGCACCCCTCTTATCTCATTCCCTTTTCCCTCACCCCGAGCATCCTCTGCCTATACATAAAGAATCAGGCAACTGTGTCTGATCTGACCACCAACTGAGCTAGATAACCGGACCACTTCAGACCTAGCATGGGGTGGGAGCTGCCTCTTTCACCCTCTGTGTTCTGTAGAGAGCCTTGGCAATGAAAAGAACCTGCAGGGCATCATTTAGTTGGTCAGTCTTCAGGCTGATACAGGTTACAGATAAAAAGAAATTCCCAAATAGGCTCTGGCATATTGCAGGGCATAGACTAAAGGGTTGCTATGTGTTCCTTCCCTCCAGGGAATGCCTTAGAATCAATCAGAGAAAGGATAGTGGAATGTCCATGGGAAAAACCCCATGCAATTTCTACTATCTTGTGCACACACTGTAAGTAGAAGCCTAGATTGGGATATTTGGGGATGTCCAAGGAAATTGTTAAATTTGCTCATTGAGTAGGGTGGGTACTGTATCAAGGTTTATTCAAAGAACTTTGCTGAAAGAGCAGGACTCCTACTGTCATCCTGACCTTACATAGATTTTGAAAGGTTACAGTTATGTTACAAAAAAGCACTGAGCAAGTTATCACGACACTTGTATTCTAGTCCTCATCCTACTGTAAATTAGCTATGTAATCTGTAAGTCACTTTCCCTTATTGAGCCTCAGCTACCTCATCTGTCAAATGGGAGGGACTGGATTCTATGATTTCTAAAGTCCCTTTCAGGACTTACATTCTCTGATTCTATGGTCTGCTCTTAGAATATGAGATCCTGTAAACCTTCCTGACTCTTCCCCATGTGCCAAGCCCATCTTGGGCGGTGTTACACTTTTTGCCATCAGAAGTGACATTTACAAAAGGAGATTATAAAGAGGATGAGTTCAGAATCCAAAATTATGGAACCGAAAACACGTCAATCCCTTAGAATCTCTGAGCTCATCTAGCTCCCAGCAAATCCATCCCTACACCTAGCCTAGCCAATCACCCTTCTTGCTTTTCCCTCATCTGTTTATACCTTTGATTTCTACAACCATCTTGCAACAGTTTATAAGGTGTCAGTACCAGAAAGGGCCTCAGACTATCTTGTCCAATTCCCTTGCTTTCCAGAAAAGGCAGCACATTCCGTGAGGTGAATTAACTTCTTAAAGGGGACACAGGATAGTCATAATCTTAAAGCCAATGAGTCCAACCCTTTCAGTTTATAGATGTGGAATTGAATTTTAGAGAGGTTGACTATTAAGTGTTAGTGGTGACTTTAAATCCAGCACTTTGTCATCTATGTCACAGCACTTATCAGTTAATGCTAGGACTAGAACCTAGATCTCTAATCTGCTGCCATGTTAGAATGCTCTACTTACCCCCATCTATCAACTCATTTATCTCCCAAGCTCAAGATCTTACTAAAATTTCACCTTTAGGAAGTCTTCCCTGGTTCATCAGATCTGTATTCATTCACATTTATATATTTGCCTTTCTCACCCTCAATTTCCTCATCTGTAAAATGGGAATAATAATAACTACTTCACAGAGTAGTTGGGAAGACAAAATAAGTTAATAATATAAAGTATTTTGAAAACCTTAAGGTAATATGTAAATGTTAACTTTAATGATAATAATTCAGCAAAAAATGATTAAATACCTATTACATACAAGTCAGAATGCTAGTTACTGAGAATACAAAGATTATGTATGAAATACATTTTGTCTATGGAGCTTACAATTTAATAGGGAAGAAGATATATATTTAAATAACCATTTGTAAGACTATGTAAAGAGCTATGAGAAATTGAAGAAGGGAAAGATCATTGTCACCTGGAGGGAAAGGGAAGTGAGGTGACGGAGAAACATCAGGAAAGTATTTCTGAAGGAGGTGACATCTGAGCTGAGCCTTAAAGTAAGAAAGGACCTTCAAAAGAAGAGGCAGAAGAAGTCCATTCTACAGGTAAAAGGAACTATGGTAAAATTCATGGAGATGGGAGAGAATAGGGCAAGAGTAGTCCAATTTGAATGGAATAGAGAGAATGGAGACATACAAGATGAAGCTAGACAATGTAGTTTGAAACCAGATTGTGAAGGATCTCAGATGATACCGGATCAGGAGCTGATACTATATTTGGTAATCAGAGATGAGTTGAATGAAGAAGGAGGTGATAAGAATGGCTGGGGGAGAGGAAGAAGGGAGGTAGAAAATTTGGAGCTCAAGAAATTCTTGAATGAATGTTATTCATATAAAATGATTTGAGGAAAAAATAAAAACTTTTTTTCCCTCAGTAGTATTTTCTTTTTTCCAAATACATGCAAAGTATAGTTTCAGTATTCATTTCTGTAAGTCTTTGTGTTTTCAGATTTTTCTCCCTTCCTTCCTATCCTCTCCCCTCCCTAAGACAGCAAGCAATCTAATGTAATCCTTTTAAATATATTTTCATATCTGTCAAAAACATTTAAACTTTGAAAAAATACCTGATGAAAACATATATTAGATTACTTGGGCAGCAGTATAAAGGATGGATCAAAGAAGAGAAGGAGCAGAGGCAAAAATATCAATTAGGAGACAATGAATGGCAATAGTCTTGTTGAGAAGAGATGAGCCTGAACAAGTTTGGTGGCAATGGGGTTGCAAAGGAGGGTAGAGATATAGGACAGAACTTGACATTTGATTAAATGAGAGGGAAGAAACAAAGTTAATTCATTCCAAGATCATGGCCCGTGGTTATAAGTGGAAAGAGTGGTGTCATCAGTGAAAGTAGAAAGTAGAAAGGATGTGTTTTGGAGGGGAAATGATGTGTTTGGTTTTACAGGTACTGACTTAGAGGTGCTGACAGGCCATCCAGGTAAGGATGTCCAACAGGCAGCTGGCACATAATATTTTAGCATATCACTAGCCAACTTTGCAGCTACTGCATATTGCCTCCTCTCCCCAGGGTTGTGTTTACGTGTAGATGTACTTCTGAATATAGCCAGCTTAATTTGTAATAGCTCCACTTATGTCATGTCTAATACCCTAAGAAAGTGGAAGGCAGAAGGAATACTTTTATCAAAGTGCAGTGAGGGGAGAAGTAGAGAAATTCAATTCAATTTCAGTTCTGCTAACACTAAATGCTTATTACTAAAGAGAGTTTGGAAAAGACTGGAATGCAGCCTGAAGTTTCTGTTCAAGGTCAGAGACTGATTAGGACAATAAAATAGGAGCAAGCAATTGCCAGTGGGTGACTTTTCTCCTCATCCCACTCTTATATGCATGTAGGAGGAAAGGTGTAAAACTGGCTAAGAGACATTTTGGGAAAGTTAATATTCTAAGAGGAGTGAAGGTCTAGAAATTAGGGAATCCCTTGACTTCATTACTTGGCTTCTCAAAGTTTGGCGTGTTTGTTTCGTGTCCATGACCTCATGTGGCATTTTCTTAACAAAGATACTAGAATGATTTGTCATTTCCTCTTCAACTCATTTTCCAGATGAGGAAACTGAGGCAAACAGGGTTTAGTGATTTGCCCAGGGTCACACAACTGGGTAGCGTCTAAAGCTACATTTGAATTTGTGTCTTTCTGTCTCTGGGCCCAGCACTTTATCTATTGCCTCATATAACTTCCTCAGAATTTGATCTGGGGAAGGGCAGCATAGGTCCCCTGGCAATCAAACTAGAACAGTGTTGGGACCCAGATCAGATACTCACTACAATGATGGGAAGCTCTGTAATTGCCTATTGTTCTTACTATGATTCTTTCTCTCTTGAGACTTATTGTATGGAGACACATACACACACAAACACACACACACACACACACACACACACACACACACACACGCTGCTTTATCCTAAGCCCCATGAGGTTTTTCCATCTGATTTGCAGCTTAAACTTTCCTGTGAATTCTCTCTCCCATTATAGAGTGTGAGCTCCTTGAGAGGAGGGACTTTTCTATTTGTCTCACCATTGCTTAGCACAAGTACTTTAAATATAGTAAATACTTAGAATTTTATTCACTGATTTATTCAATCTGTATTAAGTTTGTGATACACATAAGACAATGTAATAAACGCTGGGGACAGGGAAAGGAAGAGCAAAAATATGAATGAAATAAATTCCTTCCCTCAAAGAGCCCACAATTTTGTATTGAAGATAAAAAAGTAAATAAATTTGGCCTGCTTTAATTCATTAAAAATTAAAGTGTCACTAGGTCCACCACACTGATAATCAAGATAGGAGAAAGTGCTAGTTTGCACCCTCAAGGAGGCTACAGTCTAGTTGCTAGGTAGAACATGAAAGCATAATAAGGTTAGGTCACTGGAGAAAGAAAATTTGACAAAGAAGATCAAGTAAGACTTCTTGGGAGAGAAATGGTATGAATCAATCATTAAAGGTCAGATAAGAATTGAATAGACTCAACTGGGAAGCTTAATCCTAGGCATCTATTTTAGTAAATTTTGCTATTCCTAATCGGGGAATTCATTATCATTCCCCACTTAATCATTAAGAGTCTCCTGGACTCCCCAATAGTCTCCAGACTTTCAGGCCAATTTCCATTTATTGTTGGCCCTCCAGGGAGTGACTTCTGTATAAGGTCACTGTGCCACCTTGTGGCCGGGCCGAAGAACTGCAGTTACCCCCCGATAGCCTGAAGTCCCGGGAGTTTTAGGGACCCTGCCCCTCATCCACAAAAACGTCTCCCAGAGCTGGAAGTCACAGAGTGGGCAGGCTGGGCCTTCATTTGTATATGCTGATGGAGCATCCGCGGCGGGACTCCCAGCGCCACCCTGAGTCACCCTGTGGCCCCCTGCACAAGCCGTTTCGTTTCTTTGCTCTAAAATGGATCTGCACTGAGCCGCCACGAGCAGAGCGCTGGAAACCTGGCCTGCGCCCCTTTGCCAAGGCTCCATAATTCCCCGCCCCCTCCCCCAGGCTTGTCTCAGTCACCCGTCCCCGGAAGCCAATGGGAAGGCGGAGTCAGGGTGACCACGCTAGTGAGTGCCTCCCGGGCAGCGCCGCGAAGGCTGCTAGAGACGCGGGTGTCCGCGGGGCCCTGAGGAGGTCCCGCCTGCGAGCCTCAGCTCCCTAGTCTGGGCAGTGGGGGGGACCTGCCCCCGCCGGGCCCCTCTGGCGCCGAGCCCCGGGGAGAGCGGAGGGGACCTGAGGGGACTCGTCCTCGGTGTGGGAGCAAAGATGACACTGTTTCCCACTGCAGCAAGGGGGGAGCCTAGCACTTGGGCTCTAAGTCTGCCTCTGTTGCGTGCTCCCAGATGGCCATAGTCAAGTACCCAAGGCCCTTGAATGCCAGCGTCCTGCTCGGCAATATAAGCACCTAGGTCATCAGCAGGGTCCGCTCCGGTTCTCAATCCGTCATCCTGCGGCTCCTCTCAAGGAACCTTGTGTCAGAGTTTGGTCAGACGAGATTACAGTGTATGAAGAAGGATTTGGGAAACGGGGTGTCTGTCACTGTGAATCCATAAAAACACAATCTGCCTGGAACTTGTTGAGTCTTACCCCGTCCAAAGACTAAAACAAGTACAAAAATAGAAGAAAGAGGAAAAGGTAAGACTGCAAGTGAAATAACTAAATTTTGACAATTTATTTAAACAGTTTACTAATTTAATTAATTAAATAATGAGAAATGAGCAGAAAAAGTGACATCAGCACCCATTAAAATAAGTTTGTACAAGACTTTAATCGGTATAACTTTTATAACAAGGTGACCAAAAGATCCTAAAAAGCTACTGAGAGTTGACATCCTTGCCAGCCAGAGAGAGGGACACCAAGAACAATAGCAGTTTAGAACATTAAATTATTGTAAAATCTTAAGAAGAAAGGTAATGGATGAGTATGAGCAATATTGTCTCCTAAAACACAGAGAAGTAGAATGGAAAGTTAATTTAAGAAAGTTTAGCAAGATACTCAACTAGGTGGTCATCCCTAGAATATTTAAGGATGAAAATGGGAGGAGGACCACAAACAAGAAAAAAATAGAAAAGATCTGCAAATATTTTTATAAGTTTCCAGAATTAAGGAGAACAGAGCTACCATATTTGGATTCTGAAATCATAGCTCCAAATATATTTGTAGAGGTGGCAGAAACAAGACTGAAGAAAATAAAAATGGGGGAATCATCTGAATTAGATCAAGTGGCATAAAGGCGATTTATGCTGGAGTTGACACAATTGTGAAGACATCAAGGGGTCAGTTCACTAGGTATCTGAAATACGAAAGCTATGGAGAAACTACACCATGTTAATGCCACCAAAAAAGGCCACCAACAGAACACTAGCCACTGTCATAGATACACTTCCTTTCAAAGATATACAAAAATTTCATGAGTACCGTCTGTAGTTTGTCCTTAGTTCTTGAAGAGGACTGTGACATGCAAGTGAATTGGAATTAAGTGAGAGAGGGCTGTGCAAGGTCACCTTCTCCTCCAGAACCATCTGGATCCAGCAGCCAGACCTAGATCAGGATGCCTGGAGGTGGTCCATGCAATGGGAAACTTTGGGCTTTTTAAGCCAAGATCTTCAACAAGTTTCAGTTTGACTGAGGCACCCATTCAGTGATTAAGGCTCTACTAAGGCATCTACAATGAGGGTATTAAAGGAAAACAGACTTTGTAAAAACAAGCAATGTACCATTATGCAAAATAATAATAAAAAAAAAAAGTCTTAGAAAATAAAAGATTGTACTGTGCTTTATTGGTTGCTGATTGCTGAAAAAGTATTTGATTAGGTAGAGCAAAATATTATCCGGAACGTTCTCTTCCAACAAAGTGCCTCACTTCCGTACATCAAAATCATTCAGTATTCCCTGAAAAAATATAACAAAGGTGACCTATAATTTCTCTGATCACAAGCATCATAAAAGACTTAAGTTAGGGAGACCTAAATATATTCACCACTATGATGGAAATAATCCAATGTACATTCTAAGTTAAATAGGGATTCTCTATGGAAGATGTGATCCCCTAGATACTCATCTTTGCAGATGGCATTACTCTGGATATGTCAAGTTTTGGAATGTGTCAGAATCTCCTAGAACAAATTTGTAAACACTCAAAAGAATTTATTCTAACCATCACACAGGAAAGACCAAGTAGATAAAAGTATCTGTTAGCCCAGATTATGGCATGAAGTTGGATTGACAGCCTGTATGTCCATATAATTGTATATCTGTGTGTGTTATATTTGATCATATGGAATAGACAATAGAAATGGTGATTTAGACCTAGAATTTATCAGCAGAGTGAACTAGATCAGGAAATTGCCTAGTACTTTTAATAACCCAAAACTTCTCTCAGAAAATATAACATCTTTTCAGATATTTTATCAGTAGTATTATATATGACTCTGAGATATGAAACATAGAAGTTTTGAAAGAATTAAAAATGAGTGTCACAGAGAGCACTGAAAAGATATTTGGCGGATATGAGCGAGCTGCTGTGTAACAAATGAGGCGCTACAAAGAATAAAAGATTTTATAAGATAAAAAGAAAATGGATTTGTCATATGCCAAGGTGGACAGCCTGAGTGCTCTGTGGGCATCCTTGTGGTGTTAGAGCACGAGGAAGCTTTCCAAGAAGTTGGCTGAACCACCTGTGAGCAATTCATGTGAACAAGAACCAGGCAATCTGAGCATGTAATCAGCATTGTTGGAGAGAACATCAAATTGATAGGATATAAGATCTATTTTAGTATGGTGCCTGTCTTCAAAGAGTTTCCTGTCAGACGTGGATCATCCAATAACTAGAATGCAATAAGTGGGCAAGAAATAGAAGGACATATCTTTAGTACAATAGTATTTGAAGGGGAAAAGTGAAAGAAATCTAGAAAGATAAGTATGGGTTAGATTGTGGAGAACCTGAGGGCCAGGCTGAGGAATTTGGGCTTTATCTAGGGAAGAGACACCGGGGCATTGGAAATTTTATTGGGACTCATTTCTATGAAAGAGAGGAAAATATTTGCTGTTTTATGTCTTGGGACATAAATGTTCATGCCTCTGGTGATGAGAGCTGTGGAGCTTATCTTCTTCCCCTTATGTCTGCCTTTAGGCATCCTAGAACATCCTAGGGCATCCTGGGATATAGTTATCTTCATTCAGATCTGTGGAGTTGCTAACAGTCCTAGGTTTTGGCAAGGAGTGAGTGTTTAGAGAAGGTGTGTTAAAGGAAAATGGAGGGGCCTAGGAGTCGGGAATCCTGAAGTCTGGTTCTGGCTCAACCACCAATCACAGCTGTATGACCTTGGGCTAGATGCATTCCCTTTGCAAGCCCAGGCTTCCTCCTCTGACAACTGAAGAGATTGGGCAAGGTGATCCTGCAAGGTCCCTTCCACTGCCAATAGATTGAATCGAAATGAATTTCATTTCCTTTGGCTGAGCTCAGCTTCCCAGAGAAGCAACCTCCCCAGAGCAGCCCAGATTTGTGTTTCTTGCCTGGATTGGCATGTGTTAATGTTTTAGCCCTTGGAAGCTGCAATTTCCCTTTTTGAGGCAGTTTAGATGCCCTTCCTGCTACTAGGCAACTCATTATACAGGCAAGGTTCACCCAGGGGGAGGATTGTTTAGAGATCCTGGAAATGCAGAAGTTTAATAATAATAGTCCAGTTAGACTCCATGTTGCACACCTGCTTGGCAGTGGTTACTGCTACCTTGATTAGGCTGTGATCTACACAAATGATGACTCTGTGGTGAGGGAAGGGCAGGGTTCCATCACAACTGAGAGGAAGGAAAGATATTACCAGCATTCTAATATGCTTTTCTTCTCTCCTCTCTCCTCCTCCGCACACCAACCTCTCTCCTTATTATTCATGTTTTCTTATCCTCTTCCCTTTCCTCCCCTTCCTTTTTTGTGGCTCTGGGGCTCCTTTCTCCCTTACCTCTTCTCCATCCTCTCTACTTGTTCTTCCTCTTATCTCCTTTCCTATTCTCCTTCCTTTTCTTTCCTATATCTCACTTCTCTTTTCCATCCCTTCTCTTCTCCCTCTTCTCCTTCTTTTCTTTCTCTTCTCTTCTGCTTGCCCAAACTCTACTTCCTTTCTTCCTATTTTCCCTCCTCCCCTCACCTATCTCCTCTCTTTACCTCTTAATTTTTTATTCATGTCTTCTCCCATCTCACCTTTCTGCCAACCTCCTCACCTACCCTTCCCTCTCCCTTCTCTTCCTCTTTCTTTTCTTATTTTCTCTCCCCTTTCTGAGCAGGCCTCTAACACTTCAAGAACCAAGATGCAACTTCTGGAGACGGAGTTTTCCCATACTGTCCGTGAGCTCATTGACCTCCATCTGCTGCAGCAGGACAGCATTCCCGTGTTCCTCAGCTCCGTCACTCTCGACCTCTTCAGTCGTCAGACAATCACCTAAGCCAGCCTCCCTTGTTGGAATTCCAGTGTCTGAAGCAACCCAGAAGTCACAAGAGATTTAGCCTGCTACCCCCTGGATACCCTCCCCATTTTACCCACTTCAAAGGTTTAAAATACCCCATTTTAAAAGTGATTTTAAGAGAATAAGGATAGAACAAATGGCCTTGCTTTTTTCAGATTCCATTTGTCTCCTCCCCCACTAATGTCCCAAATATCCTTTCTTGTCCAGCTTGACCTTATCCTGTCACCCTAGTTTTTGATATATATACATCACCATCTGTCGCTTCCCCAGATATTACTGCAGAGCAGAGCACACAGCTATCTCCAGGGCCTCCTCTCTTCCTCCGTCCTCCTTCCTGGGTTATTTCCTTGGCCCCAACAGATGGCAATAGCCCCAGAGGCTAATTGATGGCATCTATGAACCCATTCCTTAGGGAACACCACATTGGAGGCAGTAGCCTCAGCACACCTGCAGCCCCTCAACAGCTAAGGCATCTCAGGAACAGATCCAGCACCAGCAAGCTACTCTCCAAGGCCTTTACTTCAGGCTCCTCATTGAGGTGACACCTTATCCAGATCCAGCAAATGATTGCCTTAAATTGAATAAGTCCTTCTGGCTAGCCAGGTCTCTTCCTCTCATTTCAGTGTGCCTTATAGATGATGCTTAGGTCTCCCTTGAGTTTTTATCTCTCTGACCTGCAGTCCAGATTCTTGGAAGGGGAAGAAGAGATTTGAGAGCTTGAGCAACCGCCAAGGGACGTATGGACTCATTTCCTTTGCCTTTATGCCACCCCCTCCCTCCCTCCTCTCCCCCCCCCCCCCCCCCCCGCCCCATGATCTTCCTCTTCTTCCAGCACAGGCCCTCTTGGTGATCTGAGAAACATCGTGCTACAACGAAGCTTTTGTTTGTCATCGAATATCAATAAAGTTTTCTTACACCTCCCGCATTGCCTAGGTGCATGTGTGTGTTTATCTTGGGTTTCTGCTTCCCCTTCCCTAGGCAGTATTTGGAACATAGCAGCTAATGGAGGCCAGAGAGAGGGGATAGGGAAGGGTAGCTGTTCTAACTAGCCAAAGCTTAACTAAGGCAAATGTAGTTGGGGGTGAACACCATTTTGCTCAAAGCAGGCAGCCTATTGCCCACACTCCACCCCAAGTTTCCCAGGGGCACTTGCTCCAGTGCTTCCCAAGGATGGTAAGTTGAGGCACTGGCAAAATAAATCCCTTTAAAAAAAGGAAATATTCTCCCATGAAGAAGGAAGCATGCCCTATGTCAGCACCCTCAAGAAAAAAATCCCATTTTCCCCATGCTAAGTAATGACTCTAGAGAGCAGTCACAACCATACAATGGGTCTAGCACAGGTTTCTCACTTGCTCAAATGCCTTCTGTCATCACACCAAGATTATTTTTTAATCTAGCTGCTTCCTCATAAGCCATATTTCACTGTGACATGAGAACACATAGCTCTTCTGTCCCCAGCAGAATCTGCAGGAGTCATTGGAGGGGAGTGCCCAGCTGCCACTGGGATCCACTCTGCCCAACCCTGATCCTGTCTCCCCTACCCCTTCCTGAAAGTCATGAAAAGCATCAGCCTAGGGAGAAGCATGTCTTTTTCTCTGAACCCAAGTTTGGGTCGACTTAAGCAAGGATGAAGTAGCAAAGTGGAACCACCCCCATCCATGCATCCAGATTGGATTGTTTTTGAATTAGGGTTGGCAGTCTCCATGCAGTAGATCAGAAAACTTCCCAGGATGGCAGGCTACTATTATCCCTCCACTGCTTTCCCCAGGGTCTACCTACTGCTACTCCTTTTCCAAAGCATCCATTCCTGCCCTAGGTTATTTTGCATTTTTCTCGTTGCTCCCCAGGAGTAGTCTCACCCTAGTGTTAAAGGCTGTATATCTCATTTTGGTTATGGACAACAGTCAGGCAGCAGGAGGGGAGTGGATTCCAAGTGCCTCGTAGCCCCACTGTAAACTGGAGAGATTTGAATGAAGGGGCAGTTCTGGCTAACCCAAACCCCTAGTCTTTGGCCAGTAAAGAATGGAGTTTCCTAGGAAATACAGCCAGCAAGCAAGCAAAGTTAGATTTGCCATTTACAGAAGTCCAAGCTAAAGATGGATTACCTGGCATTTGATGCCAGGGGAACATTGCCTGATTTATATGCACAGTGTGGTACTCTGGGCCGCCATCGCCAGTCATGGAGAAAATGAGTCGTAACGTCAGACACACGCGATTTCTTTGCCAGCACAATAACGAGGCAGAGACAGGGGCTCTGTCTCCTAACTCCTCACAAGAGAGCTCAAGTAATTAATTAATATGTTTACCCTAAGCCCACTATCTTACCAGGACAGGGGTGGGAGGGAGGCATATACAACTACTGGGAGCTGACAAGAGATGAATACTGAAATATCCATTTATCAGGTGGTCTCTCCAGAGCACTCAGAGAAGGCAGCCCCTGGGAACACTCCAGATCTATCGGGGAGCAGTTGACTAATGGGGAGACATTTGGAGAAAGAATTAAATCATGGTTGTATGCCTGAGCTGACCAGGTCCCACCTTATCTCCTCTCGGAGATGCTCACTGATGTTCTTTGCAGAATATTGTGCGCCTTTTGCTTCTGCCACTCGGGGAAGCAAGCATGGCATCCTGCCCAAGCTCTCTATCAGTATCATGTCGATCTACACTTGGAATCCTGGACTCAGACTTCAAGCCACTTCAACCCTATTAGGCAATTGAGTAGATGTCTTTTCCTTTCGTCCAACTTAAATCTCTTGTTGCACTCATTGTCTTCTCCTCTTCTCAGCTGAGATGGACAACCATTGGCTACCACTCTGCCACATCAGTTATGGAAGCAGCAGCCTTTAAGTACTGCTTTAAGTACTTAAAGTACTCTTTAAGGCTTCACCACTATTCATACTGTGCTTGCCTTTCTGCTGAGCTCCTGGTAGCTCGGTGGCAAGAGGTAAGCGGGGAATGAGCACTGAGGAGGGCAGTCGGAATTCACAAGGCAAGGTTGCTTTTTCCAGTCTCCCACTCTCTGGTTAGGTGACCTCCATTTCCAGGATTCAGATGCTACGGAGAAAACCCCAGGTGCATAATTCATAATTTCATATTTCTGTTGTTAAAGCTCCCCTCCACTAGCTTGGATAATGGAGAGTTGTTGGTAGATAAAGAAGCATGCCCACGGGACTCGCAGTTGACAGGATATAATGGACAAGTATAATAGAAGCATGGTGATAGGCTGGATGATTGGTCAAGATACCTCACAAGCTCGTAATTCTGACATTGCTCAGTTTTGACAGCATGTGCAATTTTTTTTAATCTCATGATTAGTATGTAACGAGTATTTCTGGAAACTGCCACATTCAATGCAAGCCCATATCTCCCATCATTTATGTACCATATGCCTTTGAAACGTGTTGCAGTTGACCAAAGACACGCCTATTTGAAAACATTCTGGCCACCGTTTTGTTTCAGGAGAACAGACTGTACCCTACTCCGATCGAGGGAATGTCTCCATACCCTTTAGTAAGGGACCAGATTTTTTTTTATCAAAATCAATCACTTCTTTTGAAAATATTGTGGGAAGATCCATAGGCATAGCATTGAATAAAAGAATTAAACAGTCAGCTTGGAAAAGGAACCTTCCTTCTGTCTGTTGATAATTGTTAGCAATGATAAATCTGCTGAATTCTCAACAGATGTGCAGATTCAAAACAGCTGTGCAAAGTAGTCAAGATAAAACACACCTACTACACTCCGCTTCAGGGATTAATTTGACTATGTAGCCAGCAGAGATATTTATGGCCATTCGAAGAGTTTTTCTTACTCTTGAGGCAAGTATTCAAAGTATTCATTCAGTAAGTATTTATTAAGCACCTGTTATGTTCTGGGCACATTTTCAGGTGCTTGTGATACAAAACTCCTAAACTCAAGGAACTTACATTCTCACAATATTCACAATACAAAATATATCCATAATGTAAAGGGATAACTTGTTATTCCCTAAATATGATATTCAGTCTCCTCCTTTGTATTTTTTGCAGACTTGGAATGCTTTCCCTTTCTTCCTCTTATGATAAGATCATAGACTGAGAGCTAAATCGAGGAAACTTCACGTCCATCACACTCAATCTTTTAATGTTTTACAGTTAAGGAAATGAGTGACAGAGTAGTTAAGTGACTTTTCTGAATCAAATACTCTAGTGAATTTGGGTTTTTCTGACTCCAAGTTCAGCATGATGTACCTAGCTTCATTCAAGGTTCAGCTCAAGTGAGTCATCCCTTTCTTGATCTCTCTAGTTGTTCCTGCTCCCTTACCATCACCCACCCCCATAGAAATAAGGACTTTGTTTTACATTTGCTTACCTGAAAGCATATTGTTTCCTTTCTCTTATCCTCCAATAGAATGTAAGCACTTTGAAAGTTGCAGAATTTTTCTTCCCTGTCTTTGTCTCCCCGTGCTCGAATGGATGAATGGAGAATGGATGACAGCTAATAGGTTCCTGCTGTCACAGAAGCCATTTGGGCATTTACTGGGGGTACTCTGCAAATTTTACATTTTCCAGAGTGAAAAGGGAGCTACAGTTAGAGCCATTCACCATACACATACAGATGTCCCGCTCTGATAGGTTCAGTTGCCACTTGAAAGCTAGACTGTTAGTGCCTCAGCAGAGTTCCCAACACCCTAGGAAGGTCTAGACTAAAGTCTCTTTCAGAGGACATCTGTTACATCACCTTTATCTGTGTGATTAATGTCAGACTGTCATCCATCCAAAACGTCAAGTCCCAAATCTTAATGATCTCAAGATCACAAACTTTGACTTAACACTTTTTAGTCCAATCCTTTCTTTTGACTATGAGGAAATAGGCCCAGAGAGGCTAATTGATTTGCCCAAAGTCACTCAGTAATAAATGGCAGAGCCAAGCTTTCACTATGCTATCTTTATACACAAGGAACCCAAGTCAGCCTGTCCACATACTCTGATGCCAAAGCACCAGGGAAAATCTCCATATGCCCTATCCTGGGAAGATTCCCAGCCCTTAATTCATGCAGAGATTTGCCTCTGGAAAAGAGGGAACTCCTTTATTTGATTTATTTTGTAAATTTAAAATTTTATTTTAAATTAAAATAAAAACAAGAAAAGGGAAAAAAACAAAACATTGCCACATAGATAGCAAAACATGAGAGAACTCAGTAAAGAACAATATATTTCTATGTCAGGAAAATCTATATAATAAATACCATACATTGTTTTCAAAGCTGTCCAGCTTTGCTTCCTTGTAAGTTTTCTTTTGTTCTCTGCTGTGCATTTTTTACTTTACTTTTTCCTTTCTCTTCCCCATCATAAATATATATATATATATGTTCATATATATACTTATACAAGTATATGTAAAACTGTGCTATGCTTATTTCTACCTGTCATCTGTTTCCTTGAAGGTGGCTAGCATCTTCCTTCATAAGTCCAAGTCATTCCATATTTTTCTAAATCAAACAGTTCATCATTTCCTATACCACAGCAATGTTTCAACCCAATCACATCCTATCTGAGAAAGTGCCTATGAAATTTTTTTTTTAAATTCTCTGAATTCCTTCTATTCTTGGCTACATATTTATACAAGAAAATTTAAATTTAAAATAATCAACATTATCCATTTTATACTTCAACAATGCTTTCACTTTTTAAGATAGTTTTAAAGTCTAATTCTGCTGAATCTACTTCCTTTACATCTTTTTCCCCTAGTTTCTTTGAAGTTTCTGAAACTTTGTTCTTTTAAAATAGTTTATTATTTTTTACTTCAGTAAAATATTTTTTTAAAAATTTATTTAGGATGACATTGGATAAATAGATTAGTAGGTAAAATTGTCATTTTTTAAATTATTTGACTTTATCTACTCATGAACAATAAATATTACTCCAGTTATTTAGATCTGACTGTATAAAAAGTATTTTATGTTTTTGTTCATATAGTTCCTGTGTCTTTTTTGGCAGTTACACAATCGGGTATTTTATACTATCTAGTTATTATAAATGGTCTAAAGCAATTTTGAATAATGTTATTGACACATGGTATATTTTCTCTATTTTTCTCTTTTGATTAAATTTATTTTAACTTTAATTTTTCTGCGATCATGATTACTATCTCTGTTTTTTATATAACAAATTCTTCTACTGCCTTTTATTTTTTTGTGTCTTTCATTTTTATAGTGTTTCCTGAAATCAACATATTGTTGAATTCAAATTTTTAATCTGCTATTTCAATTTTATGGGCAAATTCATTCCATTCACATTCTAATCCACAATTACTTTTGTATTTTCCTCCTTTTGACTTTTTTTCACTGTTCATTTCATCTTAATTTTACCTTATTCCTCCTCACTCCTCTCCTTTACTTCTATCTACTACTTTGCCCTCCTATTCCTTACCTTACACTTTCTTTTTTTTTTTTTTTTGTAGAATTTTTTTTATTGTAACTTTTTATTGACAGAACATATGCCTGGATAATTTTTTTTACAACATTGCACTCACTTCTGTTCCGACTTTTCTCTTCCTTCCCCAACCCCCTCCCCTAGATAGCAGTCTTATACGTGTTAAATATGTCACAGTATATCCTAGATATACTATATGTGTGCAGAACTGAACAATTCTCGTATTGCACAGGAAGAATTGGATTCAGAAGGTAAAAATAATCTGGGAAGAAAAACAAAAATGCAAGCAGTTTATATTCATTTCCCAGTGTTCTTTCTTTGGGTGTAGCTGCTTCTGTCCATCATTGATCAACTGGAACTGAATTAGATCTTCTCTTTGTCAAAGAAATCCACTTCCATCAGAATACATCCTCATACAGTATCGTTGTTGAAGTGTATAATGATCTCCTGGTTCTGCTCATTTCACTTAGCATCAGTTCATGTAAGTCTGTCCAAGCCTCTCTGTATTCATCCTGCTCTTACCCTACACTTCCAAGAGTTCATCCTTTATTTTCTAACCCTACCCTCTTATTTCCTTCTGAATTTTGAAGACTTTTATGCCCTCCTGGATATACATGTTGTTCTCTCTTTAACCTATTGCTGGTGAGAGTAAGGTTCCAGTACTACCTCTCCCCATTAGCTTCTTCTATATCAATCTATATCTCTTATGCCTCATTTTTTTCTGCTCTCTCTATACAATTTCATTTTTTAGAATCATCTCCTCATACTCAGCTCAGTCTAAGTTTTTCTTTCAAATTATCCAAATAATGATTACAGTCATAGGAGTTCTGCTAATATTTATACATATAAGAAGTAAATAATCTGATTTTATCGAGTCCTTTATACTTGATCTTTAATTTATTTTATATTTCTCCTGGATATTATATGTCAATTTTTTCTTAAGTTCTGGTGTTTTTGTCACAGAAACCTAAAACTCTTTAAATGTCCTTTTTTTCCCATTTAAAATTCTACTTTACTTTTCTGGGTAGGTTACCCTAGCTCTTTTACTTTATGAAATATAGGATTCCAAGCTCCATAGTCCAATAATGAAATAGCTGCTAGGTTTTGTGTAATTCTTATTGTAGTTCCATGATTTTTAAATTTTTTTTTCTTGTTGCTTCCAATATCTTCTTAACCTGGGAAGTTTGTGTTGTGTCCTGCTTTCTAGAGCCTCCAAGTTGAGGTGACAAAATATACCATTGCTTTCTAGAACTCCCACATTGGGGTGATTAAGATATACCATCCTAGTGGAGAAGTGATGAGGCGGGACTCCTGAGGATAGTGGAAAAATGGAGTCTGTTTATTTCGAGGACTTTCTCCTTTTCATAACGTAACAAAAACAACACTGCCCATGTGGGACCATATAAGCAACTTGCTATTGTATATAGTTTGCCACCTGGTATCACTCTTTCATTTGGTATCCCTCTGCTTCAATCTCTGCACAGGTTGTCACCGCCCCCTGACTTCTCAGAAAGGCTGAGAGCCCTTAGGGGAGATGGGGAGCAGAATCAGACATTGTCAGTAGGTTCCCTCTGGGCTGAAGGGTTTTATACCTCACCCAGAGTTTCCCCCACTATCTGTGACCCTCTACATCTCGCCCTTTCTTTTGTTTTAATTGAAGCAGGTATACCCCAGTGGTTAAATCCGTTACCATGGGAGGAATCACACAGGCAAGTTGTAATATCATGCAAGCAAGCAGTAACATAACAAACAATATGAATAAACAAAATACTATAGAAGATTTCCATGAGTCTCAGAAGGAAGGTGTAAAAAATAGCTATCAATTCACAACCACACATACACCTCCTTCAGCAGCCAAGGATAGTCCAAAATCAATCTATTGTCCATCACTTTGTGTGTTAGGGAATCCAATGATTCCTGCAGGTTTTGAATTCTTGCATCAGTCTTGAGAATTATTTTTGATGTTCTTAAGTTAAATGCCATAACAAAGATTAACTGCCATGCTCTTTCAGTGGTGGACATAGTCAGCAATGGAACTATCTGATGTTTCTTGGGTCTTTTCCTTTATTTCAAGGGTCTTCTCTTTTTCTGGCTCTCTCTGATGGACAAGGCGAATATGGCTTGTTGGCCCCCATCTGATTCCTTCTTCATCTGTACAGATACAAGAAAATCTTCTCCCCCAAGCAATTAACCTATCTGGTCCCTTCCATTCATCACTTTCTGGATCTCTCCACATCACCTGGTGATTATCTAAAGAAAGTGGGGTTGCTCACACCAGACACTGCCCCTTCCACCTGTCTGCTGGAGCCAGTGCATCTCCAGGAAAAATCAAAAAGTTTTTAATCCATAGTTAAATTTAGAAGTTCTCTAGGGTTACCTGTGGCTCCCCCCTCTTTTATTTTTGGAGGAGCATCAAAATCTGGATAAATGTCACCAAATTGCTTTTCAGAAGTGTGTTATCAGGAGGCTTGATACTACTACTTCTCCTGAGTGATAGATCACACATTGTTTACCTATATTAGTGACTGGGATATTAGCCACATATTCCCCAGTTTCCCAAATCAATGTATGGATAGATACTGTTTTGTAAGCACTCTCAGGAGGTGAAATGTTCAATGACTGTGTGTAAAGGCAAGAGACAAGGCAGGGCAGGGACATATTTCACCTCTCTAAGGGATATCTCAGTAGTCCTAGCTGCATATAACTCTATTCTCCCTGATGGCAATCCCTTTCCCCCATCAGGTTGCTTCTCGGTTGACTGGTCATGTTGGAGTACTGAACTTTTAAAAACTCTCTGGGTATAACATCAGCTGCCATCATGCCTCAAGTGTTTTTTGCCTGGGGCCCTGGAGCCGAGCCTGCTTCTCATTTCCCTGAGTCACTCTACACTCCGACACCCAGTGGGAGCCCTTATTGCATTTCAGACATGGGATTTGGGGTCTTGTTCTCTCACCCTGTTCTTTCACTTTACCTTTTTGCCAATAATGAGCTTTCAGATACCCTACATTACTACATTGAAAGCACTGATGAGTCTCTTTGCAAGTCCCTTCCCAAGAAGGACCCTGTCTTCCCATATTCTCCATCATAGCCTGGGTATAAAAGACATCTCCTTTTCAGTTAAAAAACAAAAGTCACTAGATTTTAGTCCTTACCAATTCTTCCCGCGTGCCTATTTTTATACTTACCCTTCCAGGTCATGGGGATTTCTCCACTGAACTCGCAGATAGTGTCAGTCGAGTTGATGCGACTAGGACCTCATCTAGAGCCCCTCGTTTGGTCATCAAATGTTGTGTCCAGCTTTCTAAAGCCCCCAAGTTGGGGTGTGAAGACATACCATTGCTTTCTAGAGCCCCCATGCTGGGGTGATTAAAATATACTTTACTAGTGGAGAAGTGTTGAGGCGGGACTCCTGGATGGTGGGAAAATGGAGTCCGTTTATTTCAAGGACTTTCCCCTTTTTATAATGTAACAAAAATAACACTGTGCACATGGGACCACATAAACAGCTTGCTATTGTATGCAGTTTGCCACCTGGTATCACTCTGCTTCAATCACAACACAGGTTGTCACCACCCTCTGACTTCTCAGGAAGGCTGAGAGCCCTTAGGGTAGATGGGGAGCTGAACCAGACAATTTTGAAACTTGCCTATGCTATTCCCATAAGTTTTCTTCCAGAGATCTCTTTCAGGTAGTGATTGGTGATTTTTTTCTATTTCTGCTTTGTCTTCTTTTATTCTATTCATTTATTTATATTCTATTCATTATTACTTATTATTTACTTATTATATCACCTGGAAATTAGGAGTGAGTTTTGTTGTTGTTGTTGTTACACATTAATGTCTTGCCAATCAATCTCCCCTTGTAGAATTGACTTCAGAATCTTCCCAGAGTTCTAGGATCCTGTAGAGTTCTTGCATTTCAGTTTTTTGCTTTCATGGTGGTAGGAGTAGCTTTACTTATATGGATGGGTCATTTATAAGTCTCATACCATATGTATCTCCTAGAAGGAGCCCTATTAGAGCTTTCCTAACCCCACAGATAGGATTCCTGTGGAACCATTATGGTGTAGTGGAGAGACCCCAGGTCAAGTCCTTCCTCTGGCACTCATCTGTTCCTTGTTTGTAGAATGAGGAATTTCCATTCTCTGTCCTTTAAAGACTCTTCCAGCCTTAAATCTATAATCTGTCTTCCTATCTTCCTCTCCATGGCTGTTTCCAGAGGGAAACAGAGGCTGAGCTTGACAGCATCTACTCTTATTATTTGTCTTTGTTGTTCCCGGGGGTGTTTCTTTCCCCCTGCCTCGCCTCCTCATAGGTTACTGAGTTGGGTTTGTCAGTCTGGGCTTTGTTTGTGAATTAGGCAGTCAACTGAGACAGGAACCCCAGAGCAGAAAGGTGCCTCCAAAGAAATGAAATGTTCAAGTAAGAACTTGACACAAAATCATTGGTTCATAAAAATTTATTGCAAGACACCTTTTGGTGTCTGCATGTGCGACACTCAGGAGAATTAATTCAATTGCTGGTGGAGAATGTGGGAAAAAGTGAGGACTGAGGAGGGAAAGGTACAAGCAGGCTGTGTAGGAAAAAAAGAGGAGGGGTAGAACAGGGTCAATAACTAAACTAAAAAATAAAAACATAACTGGTGATTTTCAATTAAAGAAGGTGATAAAGAAAAATCTTAAACCAGAATATCACAGGTTTTCAACTTCGGGAAGGGGAGAGTCAGAAACGCTTCTAGAAACAAGGAATTAGAAATATGGCCAAAGGACTATAAAAGTGTGCGTAGCCTTTGACCCAGAAAAAACCCTACTAGATCTGAATCCCAAAGAGATAAAAAGCAAAAACGAAAAGAACTCACATGTTCAAAAATAATTTTAGCAGATCTTTGTGGTGGAAATTTGAGGGGATATCCATCAATTGGGGAATGGCTAAACAAGTTATGATACAGGATTGTATTGAAATATAATTATGCTATAAGAAATGAAGAGCAAGATAGTTTCAGAAAAACCTGGAAAGACTTATCTGAACTGATCAAAGTGAAATGAGCAGAACCAAGAGAACATTGTACACAGTAACAATAATATGATACAGTGGTCAATTATCAATGATTTAGCTCTTTTCAGCAATTCAGTAATCCACCACAATTCCAAAGGACTTGACTCCAGAGAAAGATCTGATGGAGTTTGAATGCAGATCAAAGAATGCTTTTTTAACTTTATTTTTCGTGTGTGTGTGTGTGTGTGTGTGTGTGTGTGTGTGTGTGTGTGTGTTTTGCCTGCATTTTCTTTTACAATATAGCTAATATGAAAATCTTTTACATGGTTGCACATGTATAATCTATATCTAATTGTAACTTTGGGGAGTAGAATTTGGGACTCAAAAATTTAAAAAGTTAAAGTTAAAAAATTTTACATGTAATTTGAAAAAAAAAACTTTTTTTATATAAAAAGAAACTTAGAAAACTGTTATCAAACGTTCCCATCCAACAAGAACCCACATAGGGACAGTGTCATTACTCATTTTGCTCCACAGGGGCTTGTAGGGGATGTAGTTCTTAACCAGTAGATAATAAACTCCTTGAGGTCAGGAAATGTTTCATTTATGTCTTTGTATCACCAGCCCCCAGCACAGTGTTAGGAATATAACTGATACTTGATAAATATCTATGAACAGGGAGAGAAGAAGGAAAGGGGAAAAGAAAAACTATATGCTCCCCCTTGCCACATCTGCTCAGACTTAGCCCTTTCAATTTTCTTAATGTTTCAACTCAACATCCCTTTGAAGTTTCATTAACTGAGCAAATTTGATTTTGTATTCAGTGACTTGTAAGTGCACAGAGGCAAAGGCAAATGAGATGACATTTGGAAAGATATGCTCTTCAAATGATCTACAGAGACAGGCTTGCCACAAAAGTCACTAGAATGGCTTGAGCCTTGAGCTTTCTTGAAAATTGATAACTCCTATCCTGAGTTGGGGAGGATGAAAAGGAAATGCTAGTGTATCAGTCCTCTCTCTTTTCTTCATCTTGATGAAGAACCCAGGGACTTTGAAACAAAGTGAGACTGAAGTCTATGTGAATCGTAGTCTAGCCTCCACTCTTTTGCTCACCTCTCCTCATGCTTTCTAAAATAGTTCTCTGAAGAAAAAAACAATACTGGACTTGACTAGCCTTCAGGCCTAGTTCTAACTTTACCAATATCTCAAATCAAGCATTCTCTCCAGCACTCCCCAGGAATTAGTTTATTCCTCTGTTAATGATTGTTGACAATATCTGTACCAATTGGCATCCTTCATTTAACAATTTTTCATTAAGTAACTATTCAGACATGATGAATCTGATATCAATGTTGAGCTATTCAGGTGCAAGCGTCCAGCAATTAGTTGGAGAAGCTTAGGGCTAGAGGGATCCTGGAATTAAGATCAGAAGTGGAGATAGACATCATCAGAATCAAATGTAAGACCACATGAATTGCTCTAAAAGAACAAGGTGTCATTAATACTCTAGCAATACCATGGATTTCTCTTCAGTGGGCCCTCCCTTCCTAGTACAGATCACAAATCACCCACCTTAATCTGTGCAATTGCTATGGAGGCCCTCAATTCAATTCAACAAATATTCATTAAGTACCCAGTATGGAATTTCCCTTTTTATTTCTTACTGCTAATTCCAAGTGATAGGCATCCGTGCAATTCCCAGTTCCTTGCCACCACAAAAAGGGCTGCTACAAACATTTTTGCACATGTGATTTCTTTTCCCATATGTGTGTGTGTGTGTGTGTGTGTGTGTGTGTATATATATATATATATATATATATATAGAGAGAGAGAGAGAGAGAGAGAGAGATGCTAATGATTTATGTGGGTTTTTTTAATATCCTGCAACTTTGTTAAAGTGGTTAATCATTTCAAATAGTTTCTACTTGATTGAACAATATTTTTTAAGTATGCCATCATATCATCTGCAAAGTGATAGTTTTCTTTCCTTGTTACCTACTCTAATTCCTTTATTTTTTTCTTATAACTAAAGTTAACATTTCTAGTACATTAATGAATAATAGTGGTGATAGTGAACATCCTTATTTCACCCCTGATCTTATCTGAAATGTTTATTGCTTATCTCCATTATATATAATGCTTTAAGTACCTAGTATGAACGAGACATTGTGCTAGATGCCATAACTTTTAATTTTTTTGATATAAATCATTTTTATTGGAAATACGCAAATTAAAACAACCTTGAAATGACATTTTATGCCTATTAGATTGGCTAAAATGATTAAAAGGGAAGCAACAAATGTTAGAGGGAATGTAGAAACACTAGGACGCTAATTCATTCTTGGTAGAATTGTGAACTTAGGTATTTAGCCACAACAACAATTAAATTAAACATAAATAATATTACATTTTAAAACTAAATCCAATCTATAGAGATCCTCATGTATATATCAATGGCTCTTATTTTTGTTTCTGTTTGACATCACTGTTCTAGCACAACTCATACCAATAAATCTGTTAGATAATCTTCTAGTATCTGCTTGAAGACCTTCCAAGAAAGAGGAACTTCCTAAGCAGACTGTTTCACTTTTGGAAAGGTCTATTTATTAGGAAATATTTATGATAGAAAGACCATGCATCTCTTTGCATATTCCACTTACTGTTGCAGTCTTTGGGGCCATGGAGAGCAAGTTCAATCCCTTTTCCATAGAACAATTGTAGAGGACTGAAACTCCAAAAAGGTATGCTTGAATCAGACAATTTAAGGCACTTAAGGCTAATTACCTATTCCATGTGAGACAATGACTCTATTAGCATATATTTGGATAAATGGCTCTTCTCCTTGTTGGTGCTTGCTGAATGTTTGGTGTTAAGATAATCATAGACAAGGATTGGAGAGGATAGGGGAGAGAGGCCAGAGGTACCTGCAAGATGAGAAAGAGAGAGGCTGGAGACTCTGGACTCCAGAATCTGGGATTTTGCTTGCCTGCCTCCTTCACTTCTCCCCCTAAACATCAAGGACTTTAATTTATCCTGATTCTGGCTGACCCCGAGGCCCTCCAGGGAGCAAGCCCACACTCAAAAAACACCTTAAAATACCTTATATATGTCCCATAGGTCTTCTTTTCTCCAATTTCCTTCAACTTCCTATGATATTGGCTCAAAGAACTTCACCATTTTGATTTTCCCATTTCGAATAAATGACCTCATTCTTATTTTGTGGAACCCAGAACTGAACACAATGTAGATATGGCCTGACCAAAGTCCAATATAAAGGGACCATTGTCCCTTGTTACAGAAATTCTCTCTCTCTTAATGTAGTCCAATATTGTCTTTTTTTGGAGGGGGAGGGAGGTGTCTTACTTTTTATGTAGCAAAGAACTGAGAATATCAAAGAGACATATTCTTTGTGGAATGATGCCATAGCTTTTAAAAAAATTTCAATGGTATTTTATTTCCCAAATACATATAAAGGTAGTTTTCAACACTCATTTTTGTAAGCCATTGTGTTCCAAATTTTTCTCTCTCTCTCACCTCCTCCCTCCCCAAGACAGCAAGCAATTTAATATAGGTTAAATATTTCTTTTAAACATATTTGTCATGTTGTGCGAGAAAAACCAGACCAAAAGGGAAAAAATTATCAAAAAGAAAAATATGCCCCTGAGAAAGTGAAAATATATGCTTTGATCCATATTCAATCTCCACAGTCCTCTCTCTGGGTGCAGATGGCTCTCTCCATCACAAGTCTTTTAGAATTGCCTTGAATCACTTCATTGTTGAGAAGAGCCAGATACATTACAGTTGATCATAACATAAATTTGCTACTACTATGTACAGTGTTCTCCTGGTTCTGCTCACTTCACTCAGCATTGATTCATGTAAGTCTTCCCAGGCTTTTCTGAAACCAGTCTGTTCATCATTTCTTATAAAACAATAATATTCCATTACATTCATAGATCGTAACTTATTCAGCCATTCCCCAACTGAAGGGCATCTGCTTAATTTCCAGTTCCTTGCTACTGCAAAAAGGGCTGCTACAATTGCACATGTAGATCCTTTTCCTTCGTTTATGATTTCTTTGGGATATAGACCCAATAGTGGTCCTGGTCGATCAAAGGATATACACAGTTTTAACCCTTTGGACATAGTTCCAAATTGCTCTCTAAAATAGTTAGATCATTTCACAACTCCATCAACAGTTTTCCTACATCTCACATTCCTTCCAACATTTATTATTATCTTTTCCTGTCATCATAGCCAAAGATGTCATAGTTTTAAAGACAAAAAGAAGCAGTCCCTGTCCTCAAGGAACATACATTCAATTCACTAATTTAATTCAATAGACATTTATTGAGTCATCTATGAATCAAACATTGCACTATATTGCTTTAGAGATAAAAATCAAAAAAGGATCTCCTGGAAGAGCTATCATTTGTACAAAGATAAGTAAATAT